>NC_091983.1:6305423-6605423 GCF_044704955.1 Pristiophorus japonicus | reverse complement strand
CTTTTTTTCCTGTTACAACGGGTTGGTTTACAAATAGTGCATCTGCAGAGCAGACTTGAACAACCTTCTGTGCACAAATTGCAAGAGACTTGGAAAATACAATTTCACTTGTATCCAAACAGTCACCATGAGGAGGAAACCAATCTGCCCAAGGGCAAAAAAAAAAGATGCAACAACATTCATTGTCAACAGATTACAGCATTTACAAACAAGCAACTGGAGAAATGCTGCTTCATATTTGTACAATGGAGCCACACATCTGCTCATGTTTTGAGAGTTTAAACCAGGCAAATCCAGAGGTTAATATTGTTCCATTAAAGGGCACTAATATCAACAGAGCTGTAGTACTAGGTTTCATGATCACTTTTCCAGCAATTTTTATCCTAGATTTCACAATTAAAATTGCACATAGATCAAAAATACTTTCTTAATGTCACTATATAATGCTGGTACATTAATACCAGCAATTTGTTTAAAAAAGGCTGCAATGGCATCTGCATGAGCAGCATCTAGTGGCAGAAGCTATATCCCAAAATGGAAAATAGAAGTAATTCCGACATTGTTCTTGTACACTGTTGCTTGGAGTTGGTGTTCAAATCCTTGCATAGCCTCACCTCTCCCCATCTCTATCTAACCTCCTTCAACCCCATATCCGATATTGGATAAGAAATTGGCAAAGTGGTAGGAAACTGAACAGTGGTGAATGGTTGTTTTTCTGGTGGTGTTCCCCAGAGGTCAGGTTCTAGGACCACTGCTTTTCTTGGATATACATTAATGACTTGGACGTAGGTGTACAGGGCACTATTTCAAAATTTGCAGATGACACAAAACTTGAAATATAGTGAACAGTCAGTCAGTGGAAAGAGTGAGACACTTCAGGAAGACATACAGGCTGGTGAAATGGGTGGACACGAGGCAGATGAAATTTAAACGCAGAAAAGTGATACATTTTGGTAGAAAGAATGAGGAGAGAACATATAAACTAAATGGTACAATCCTGAAAAGGGGTGCACAGAGATCCGAGGGTATATGTGCACAAATTGTTAAAGGTGGCAAGGCATGTTGAGAAAGCAGTTAAAAAGTCTTCTGGGATCCTGGGCTTCATAAGTAGAGCTACATAGTGCAAAATTGTGGAAATGATGAAGAACCTGTATAAAACACTGGTTTGGTCCCAACTGGAGCCAAAAGAAGTCACTGATGGGAGTAATCTATAGGCCCCCCAACAGTAGCCACACTGTAGGACACCGTATAAACCAAGAAATAATGGAAACTTGTAAGAAAGGTATAGCAATAATCATGGGTGATTTAAATCTTCATATTGATTGGACAAATCAAATGGCAAAGGTAGTCTTGAGGAAGAGTTCATAGAGTGCATGCAGGATAGTTTCTTGAAACAAAACACTGTGGAACCAACCAGGAAGCATACTATTTTAGATCTGGTAATGTGTAATGAGACTGGATTAAATAATTTCACAGTAAAGGATCCTCTTAGGAAGAGTGATCAAAGAATGGTAGAATTTCAAATTCAGTTTGAGGGTGAAAAAGCTAGGTCTCAAACGAGAGTCCTGAACTTAAATAATGGCAATTACAAAGGTATGAAGGCAGAGTTGGCTAAAGTGGACTGGGAAAATAGATTAAAGGGTAAGACGGTAGATAAGTAGAGGCAAACATTTAAGGAGATATTTCATAACTCTCAGCAAAGATATATTCCAGTGAGAAAGACTCAAAGGATGAACCATTCATGGCTAACTAAGTAAAGGATGGTATCGAATTTGAAAACAAAGAATACAATGTTGGGAAGAATAGTGGAAGGCCAGAGGATTGGGAAATTTTTTTAAACCAAAGGACGACTAAAAAAATATAATTTAGGAGAGTAAACAAGCGAGAAATATAAAAGCAAAGAGCGTATACAGGTATATAAAAAGGAAGAGTAGCTAAAGTAAATGTTGGTCCCTTAGGAGGAGGAGACTGGGCAATTAATAATGGCAACAGGGAAATGGCAGAGACTTTGAACAAATATTTTGTATCAGTTTTCACAGTAGAAGCCACTAAAAGCAATCCAAATAATTGATAATCAAGGCCTACTTGGGGTGGGGGGGGGGGGGGGGGAAGAGACTTAAAACAATCACTCGAGAAAAGGTACTCGGCAAACTACTGGGACTAAAGGTGAACATGTCTCCTGGCTCTGATGGCCTGCATCCTTGGCTGCAGAGATATGCATTGGTTGCAATCTACCAAATGCATTGGTTGTAATCTACCAAAATTCCCTGGATTCTGAAGAGCTCCCGGCGGATTGGAAAACCGCAACTGTAACACCCCTATTTAAGAAAGGAGGGAGACAGAAAACAGGAAACTATAGACCAGTTAGCCCAACATCTGTCATTGGGAAAATGCTAGAGTCCATTATTAAGGAAGCAGTAGCAAGACATTTAGAAAATCATAATAGTCAAGCAGAGTCAGCATGGTTTTATGAAAGGGAAATCATGTTTGACAAATTTGCTGGAGTTCTTTGAGGATGTAATGAGCAGAGTGGATAAGGGGGAAACCAGTGGATGTGGTGTATTTGGATTTCCAGAAGGAACTTGATAAGATGCAAATAAAAAGTTACTGAACAAGATAAGAGCTCATGGGGTTGGGGTAAGATGTTAGTGTGGATAGAGATTGGCTAACTAACAGAAAGCAGAGAGTCAGATCATTTTTCAGGTTGGCAAACTGTAGCTGGTGGGATGCCTCAGGGATCAGTGCTAGGGCCTCAACTATTTACAATTTATTGTAATGACTTAGATCAAGTGTAATGTAACCAAATTTGCTGGTGATACAAAGATAGGTGGGAAAGCAAGTTGTGAGGAGGGCACAAAGAATCTACAAAGCGTTATAGACACGCTAAGTGAGGGGGCAAAAATTTTGCAGATGGAGTATAATGTGGGAAAATGTGAAGTTATCCACTTTGGCAGGAAAAATAAAAAAAGCAAATTATTTAAATGGGGAATTACAAAATGCGGTGCTCCAGAGGGGTCTGGGGGTCCTTGTTCATGAAACACAAAGTTAGCATGCAGGTACAGCAAGTAATTAGGAAGGCAAATAGAATGTTGGCCTTTATTGCAAGGAGGATGGAGTATAAAAGGGGGAAGTCCTGCTCCAACTGTACAGGGAGTTGGTAAGACCACACCTGGAGTAGTGCATACAGTTTTGGTCTCCTTATTTAAGGAAGGATATACTTGCACTGGAGGCAGTTCAGAGAAGGTTGACGAGGTGGATTCGCGAGATGAAGGGGTTGTCATATGAAGAAAGGTTAAGCAGGTTGGGCCCATACTCACTGGAGTTTAGAAGAATGAGAGGTGATCTTATTGAAACATGTAAGATTTTGAGGGGGCTTGACAGGCTAGATGCAGAGAGGATGTTTCCCCTCGTAGGGAATCTAGAACTAGGCGCCAGAGTTTCAGAATAAGGGATCGGCCATTTAAAATGGAAATGGAGGAATTTCTTCTCAGCGGGTCGTGAATCTTTGAAATTCTCTACCTCAGAGCTGCGGAGGCTGGGTCATTAAATATATTTAAAGTGGAGGCAGATTTTTGAACGATAAGGGAGTCGAGGGTTATGGGGAGCAGGCAGGGAAGTGGAGTCGAAGCCAAGATCAGTTCATCCATGATCTTATTAAATGGCGGAGCAGGCTCGAGGGGCCAAATGGCCTACTCCTATTTCTTATGTTCTTACAGAGTACTGTGTCCAATTCTGGGCACCACATTTTAGGAAGGATGTGAAGGCCTTAGAGAAGGTGCAGAAAAGATTTACAAGAATGATTCCAGGAATGAGGGATTTCAGTTACGATGATAGACTAGAGAAGCTGGGGGTTGTTCTCCTTGGAACAGAGGAGATTTGATAGATGTGTTCAAGAGGGGTCGAGACAGACAGAGTAGAGAGAGAGAAACCAGGGTCGAGAACCAGATGACACAGATTTAAGGTGATTGGCAAAAGAACCAAAGGCGATGGAAGGAAAAAAAAATTTATGCAGAGAGTGGTTGGTGTGCTAGTCAGAGTAGGAATCGCAGGATAGCACAGATGAATACGTCGCTTAAGCAGTGGTGCAGCAGGGAGGGATTCAAATTCGTGGGGCATTGGAACAGGTTCTGGGGGAGGTGGGACCAGTACAAACTGGACGGTCTGCACTTGGGCAGAAACGGAACCAATGTCCGAGGGGGAGTGTTTGCTAGTGCTGTTGGTGAGGCGTTAAACTAATATGGCAGGGGGATGGGAACCAATACAGGGAGACAGAGGGAAACAAAAACAAAAAACAGTAAAGAGATGAGTAAAAATGGAGGGCAGAGAAACCAAAGGCAAGAAACAAAAAGGGCCACTGAATATAAAAGGGCTGCAGGAGGGGTAAAAACTAAAAATCATGGTTTAAAAACTGGGATGAAAACACTACCTAAATGCACGCAGCATTCGAAATAAAGTAAATATGAGTTGATGGCACAAATCATTACAAATGGGTATGATTTGGTGGCCATTACAGAAACATGGTTGCAAGGTGGCCAAGACTGGGAATTAAACATACAGGGGTATCTGACGATTCAGAAAGATAGGCAAGAAGGGAAAAGAGGTAGAGTATCTCTGTTAATAAAGGATGATATCAGGGTAGTTGTGAGGGATGATATTGGCTCCAATGAACAAAATGTTGAATCATTGTGGGTGGAGATTAGAGATAGTAAGGGGAAAAAGTCACTGGTCGGCATAGTTTATAGGCCCCCAAATAATAACTTCACGGTGGGGCGGGCAATAATCAAGTGAATAATGGAGGTATGTGAAAAAGGAACGACAGTAGTCATGGGGGATTTTAACCGACATATCGACTGGTCAAATCAAATCGCAGGGGGTAGCCTGGAGGAGGAATTCATAGAATGCATACGGGACTGTTTCTTCGAACAGTATGTAACAGAGCCTACAAGGGAGCAAGCCATCTTGGATCTGGTCCTGTGTAATGAGACAGGAAAAATAAACGATCTCCTCGTAAAATATCCTCTCGGAATGAGTGATCACAATATGGTTGAATTTGTAATACAGATTGAGGATGAGGAAGTTGTATCAGAAACGAGGGTACTGTGCTTAAACAAAGGGGACTACAGTGGGGTGAGGGCAGAGTTGGCTAAAGTAGACTGGAAACAAGGACTAAACGGTGGCACAATTGAGGAACAGTGGAGGACTTTTAAGGAGCTCTTTCATAATGCGCAAAAAATATATATTCCAGTGAAAAAGAAGGGCGGCAAGAGAAATGATAACCAGCCGTGGATAACCAAGGAAATAAAGGAGAGTATCAAATTAAAAACCAATGCGTATAAGGTGGCCATGGTTAGTGGGAAACTAGAAGATTGGGAAAATTTTAAACGACAGCAAAGAATGACTAAGAAAGCAATAAAGAAAGGAAAGATGGATTACGAAAGTAAACTGGCGCAAAACATAAAAACAGATAGTAAAAGCTTTTACCGATATACAAAACGGAAGAGTGTGACTAAAGTAAATGTTGGTCGCTTAGATGATGAGAAGGGAGATTTAATAATGGGAAATGTGGAAATGGCTGAGACCTTAAACAATTATTTTGCTTCCGTCTTCACAGTGGAAGACAAAAACAATGCCAAAATTTGCAGGCCACAAGAATGTGGGAAGGGAGGACCTTGAGACAATCACTATCACTAGGGGGGGTAGTGCTGGACAGGCTAATGGGACTGAAGGTCGACAAGTCCCCTGGTCCTGATGAAATGCATCCCAGGGTATTAAAAGAGATAGCTGAAGTTATAGCAGATGCATTCGTTATAATCTACCAAAATTCTCTGGACTCTGGGGAGGTACCAGCGGATTGGAGAGCAGCTAATGTAACGCCTCTGTTTAAAAAAAGGGGGCAGGCAAAAGGCAGGTAACTATAGGCCGGTTAGTTTAACATCTGTAGTGGGGAAAATGCTTGAAACTATCATTAAGGAAGAAATAGCAGGACATCTGGATAGGAATAGTGCAATCAAGCAGACGCAGCATGGATTCATGAAAGGGAAATCATGTTTAACTAACTTACTGGAATTCTTTGAGGATATAACGAGCATGGTGGATAGAGATGTGCCGATGGATGTGGTGTATTTAGATTTCCAAAAGGCATTCGATAAGGTGCCACACAAAAGGTTACTGCAGAAGATAAAGGTACGCGGAGTCAGAGGAAATGTATTAGCATGGATAGAGAATTGGCTGGCGAACAGAAAGCAGAGAGTCGGGATAAATGGGTCCTTTTCCAGTTGGAAATCAGTGGTTAGTGGTGTGCCACAGGGATCAGTGCTGGGACCACAGCTGTTTACAATATACATAGATGACCTGGAAGAGGGGACAGAGTGTAGTGCAACAAAATTTGCAGATGACACTAAGATTAGTGGGAAAGCAGGTTGTGTAGAGGACTCAGAGAGGCTGCAAGGAGATTTGGATAGGTTAAGCGAATGGGCTAAGGTTTGGCAGATGGAATACAATGTCGGAAAGTGTGAGGTCATCCACCTTGGGAAAAAAAAAACAGTAAAAGGGAATATTATTTGAATGGGGAGAAATTACAACATGCTGTGGTGCAAAGGGACCTGGGGGCCCTTGTGCATGAATCCCAGGGGGTTAGCTTGCAGGTTCAGCAGGTAATCAGGAAGGCAAATGGAATGTTGGCCTTCATTGCAAAAGGGATGGAGTACAAAAGCAGGGAGGTGTTGCTGCAACTGTATAAGATATTGGTAAGGCCGCACCTGGAGTACTGCGTGCTTAAGGAAGGATATACTAGCTTTGGAGGGGGTACAGAGACGATTCACTAGGCTGATTCCAGAAATGAGGGGGTTACCTTATGATTATAGATTGAGTAGACTGGGTCTTTACTCCTTGGAGTTCAGAAGGATGAGGGGTGATCTTATAGAAACATTTAAAATCATGAAAGGGATAGACAAGATAGAGGCAGAGAGGTTGTTTCCATTGGTGGGGGAGACTGGAACTAGGGGGCACAGCCTCAAAATACAGAGGAGCCAATTTAAAACCGAGTTGAGAAAAAATTTCTTCTCCCAGAGGGTTGTGAATCTGTGGAATTCTCTGCCCAAGGAAGCAGTTGAGGCTAGCTCATTGAATGTTTTCAAGTCAAAGATAGATAGATTTTTAACCAATAAGGGAATTAAGGGTTACGGGGAGAGGGCGGGTAAGTGGAGCTGAGTCCACGACCAGATCAGCCATGATCTTATTGAATGGCGGGGCAGGCTCGAGGGGCTAGATGGCCTACTCCTGTTCCTAATTCTTATGTTCTTATGTTGGGATCTGGAATGCACTGACTGAACGTGTGGTGGAAGCAAACTAAATCTCATCTTTCAAATGGGAGCTGGATAAGTATCTGAAGGAAAAAAAAATGCAAGGCTAAGAGGAAAGGGCAGGGGAGTAGGACAAGCTGAAAGTCGGCTCAGGCTCGATGCGCCAAATGGCCGCCTTCCATGCTGTAACCATTGTATGGTTCTATGATCCCTCCACCTCTTGTGCAAGCCCCATTCTTTTTACCTGACCATTGGTGGCCACACCTTCAGCCATCTCGGTTCCAAGAACTGGAATTCCCTTCCTGAAACTCTCCACCACACTCTTTGCCTTTAAGATCTTTCTTAAAATCGACCTCTGAACAAGCTTTTGGTCACTCCTCCGAATATCTCCGGCTATTTTAGATCTAGTATTGTGCAATAAGAACGGGGTCATTAATAACCTTGTAGGAAAGGGGCCTTTATAGAGAATATGATAGAATTTCAAAGTGACTTAGTCAAGTCCGAAACTAGAGTCTTAAATCTAAACAAAGCAAACTATACGAGGTGCGAGTTGGCCAATGTAGATCGGAAAACTACATTAAAAGATATTACGATAGACAAATTGGATAGCATTTAAAGAACTGATACATAAAGGAATATATATTTGATGTAAATTAAGGCAAAAAAAAAACAGGAAAAGTGGATCAACCGTGGCTAACCGAGAAGTTGAAGATAATATTAGATCAAAGGAAGAGGCTTATAATGTTGCCAAAAAAGGTAGCAAGCCTGAGGATTGGGAGGATTTTAGAATTCAACAAAGGAGGGTCAAGAAATTTATATGGAATGAGGAAAGTGTGTGCGTAAATTAGCAAGATACATAAACAGATTAGAAACATTTCTATAGCTACGTAAATAGGAAGAGATTAGTGAAAGTAAACGTGGGTCCATTAGAGACAGAGATAGGAGAAATTATAATAGGCAATATGAAAATGGCAGAACATTAAATACTTAGCATCCGTCTTCATGGTAAAAGACACAAAAAACATTCCGGAAATAATGGGGAACCAAGGGTCTAGAGAGAAGGAGGAACTTAAAGAAATCAATATAAGTAACGACAGTACAGGAGAAATTAATGGGACTAAGTGGTGACAAATCCCCTGGACCTGATGACCTATATCCTCGGGTTTTAAGAGGTAGCTGCAGAGGTAGGGGATGCACTGGTATTAATCTTTAAGAATTTCCTAGATTATAGAACAGTCCGCAAGGATTGGAAGGTAGCAAACATAACCCCACTTTTTAAGAAAGGAGGAAGAGAAAAAAATGGGGGAACTGTAGGCCAGTTAGCCAGACATTAGTAGGCAAAATGCTAGAATTAGCAATGTGGTAACAGGGCACTTAGAAAATCATATGATTAGACAGAGTCAACATAGTTTTATGAAAGTGAAATCATGTTTGATAAATCTGTTAAGAGTTTCTTAAAGATGTAACTAGTAGAATGGATAGGGGGAACCAGCGGATGTAGTGTATTTGGATTTTCAAAAAGCATTCAATAAGGTGCCACAAGAGGTTATTTCACAAAATTAGGGCTCATGGGATTGGGGGTAATATTAGCATGGAGTAAAAATTAATTGGTTAATGGGCAGAAAAGAGAGCAGGAATAAACAGGACTTTTTCAGGTTGGCAGAATGTAATTAGCGGGGTATCACAAGGATCAGTGCTTGGGTATCAGCTATTTACAATCTATGTGAATGACTTCGGTGAAGGGATAGTGCAAAGTATACAAGTTTGCTGATAATACAAAGTTAGGTGGGAAAGTAAACTGTGAGGAGGATGCAGAGAGATGACAGTGGGCAAGGACATGGCAAATGGAATACAATGTGGAGAAGTGTGAAGTTATCCACTTTAATAGGAAAAGCAGAATATTTTTGAATGGTGAGACTGGGAAATGTTTGCATTCAGAGGGACCCGGGTGTCCATGCATGTGAATCACAAATTTAACTTTCAGGTAAAGCAAGCAATTAGGAAAGCAAATTGTACGTTAGCTTTTGTTACACAGGGATTCGAGTGTAAGAATAAAGAAGTCTTACTACAATTATACAGGGTATTGGTGAGACCACACTTGGAGTACTGTGTACAGTTCTGGTCTCCTTACCTGAGGAAAGACATACTTGCCTTAGAGGAAGTGCAACAAAGGTTCACTACACTGGTTCCTGGGACGACAGGATTGCCCTATGGAGGTGAAATTGAGTAGACCAGGCCTATATTCCCGAGAGTTTAGAAGAATGAGAGGTGATCTAATTGAAACATAAAATTCTTAAGGAGCTTGACGGTTAAAGCTGAGAGAATGTTTTCCCTGGCTGCAGAATCTAGAACAGGGTCACAATTTCAGAATAAGGGGTCGGCCATTTAGGACTGAGATGAGGAGAAATTTCTTCACTCAAAGGGTTGTGAATCTTTGGAATTCTCTACCCCAGAGAGCTATGGAAGCTCAGTCGTTGAGGATATTCAAGACAGAGGTTGGAAACTAAGGGAATCAAGGGATATGGAGATAGTGCAGGAAAGTAGAGTTGAGGTAGAAGATCAGCCATGATCTTATTGAATGGGGGAGCAGGCTCAAAGGGCCAAATGGCTTACTCCAGCTCCTATTTCTTCTGTTCTTATGTTATGTTGTTGGCTCAATGTCAACTTTGTCTGATTACCCTTCTTTGAAGCACCTTGGAATGTTTTTCCATGTTAAAGGCAGGATATAAATGCAAGTTACTGTACAAGACAATGGATCATGATCCAATTCTTTAATCTGTACTGGTGAAAGATTTGACCCCCTCCACCTCATACAGGCTAAAGATTGGGAATTTTTATTTCAATACTCTGACATATTGATGCGTGTTATATGAAGTTTAGCACTTGGCTATTCCACTGATAGACACATAAGACAGTGCGATAGTAGCCAACTTACTCTCTCATGCTTCCAAACAATATTAGCAGAGCTTTCATTAGGCTATCTGTCCAGCCTCACTGACAGAGCTCAGCAACAAAGTGTCACAACAGGTTAGAGTGCGCTTTTACTTTCCAAAAAAGATCAAAAATTCATGGTTGCCACCAGTTTTAAAAATACAAGACCCAATCTGTTGCAGTGTAATGGTTCTCAAACTCAGGCACAGCAAATAAGGGAGAAAAGAATCAAAACAGAGTTGGCCAAAATTTGTACAAACTGCAAACATGTACTGGAAAACTTGTAAGGAGCCCTTAAAGTTGCTTGTAAAACAAAGCTGGCATTGCAATGCTTTAAAAAAAACTTGCAAGGCAAAAAAAATGCAGGAGGTATGAGTTGGAATGAATAGCACCTGCTCCGTTGCTGCCAATTACTGTGACTAGTACAAAACAGAGCTTTAAGTGGCGGCTCAAATTGTAACCAACAATGCTGCAATGAAAACCTATAGGCACCAGATATGTGGTTTGGAGTTTCCCTCTGCGAGAAGTCCCACTGGATTTTCATTGAAGCTCTGTTGAGGCAGAGGTGCTGCCAACCAATCATTTGCTCCATCTCAGGAACAAGATTACTTCTCACCACCATTTATCTTTTGGTGTATATACAGAGCATACAAATGCTCTTCAAGCTAAATTCACATACCCATTAGTAAGACCCACGAGTAGGAGTACTGAAAACTAACAGCAGCCAAAAGACAATGAAAAAGGCACAGAACAGGTGGCGGGAGGGGGGGTATTGGCAGTGCAAAGAGCGCTTGCCTCCCCCCTGCAATAAACTCTATATCCATTGAGGGGGGGCAAGGGGCATAGGAATTTTTTTGCTGGGGCCAAGACCAAAAGGTTTGAGAGCCTGGAGTTGCTACTTGATGTCATAAGTACCACCAAAAAAAAATTCAAACGAGGCTAATTCAGCTCTATCGTAAATCTAATGCTGGGTAAAGCAGGGAGGAACTGATATTTTTCTGTCTTCAACTTCAATTCAGTACACAAATTTCAAACGGTACAGTGCTATTCGGATTGCAGTCCAATCTGTCCTAAGTCCGAGATCAAGAAATATGGAAGTGTGAAAAACTGATCTTAATTACAGGGTAATTGCATTCAAGACCTTTTTTGCATGTGAAAACTGCTGGAAACTGTCAGATTGACTTACATTATAATATATTATAGATGATGCAAGCTGACACACAAGACACAGTTCCCTTTACTTACAAGGTCACATTTACTCCAAACTGAAACCCTAGATGTAGCAGAAGAGTTATTGCTATTTAAAGCCATCTTCAAATCAGGTCAATGGAAACAGGTTAGCCTGCAGAATAAAATCTCAAGATAAAAGGTTTGCACATTTAAAGGAAAAAATCTACAATTCGGGATGCCAATGGGCAGCAGTACATTTTGGAAAACCTGAGCATTGCTCCCCACTGATCAGAGCCACCGTCCACTTGCATGGATTATTTCCTCATCACAATATCATAGGCGGTCCCTCGAACAAGGATGACTTGCTTCCACGAGAGTTCACAGATGTTTTAATGAAGGACCCAATGCTCCAGTCCTGAACTCCAGTCGAGAGCGTGGAAGATGCCTGTGCGTGGATTTTTTTTAACATGCGGTGACTGTTGCACATCAGCCACCACACAGGCTTGAGAGCTAGGCCTTTATCCAGTGGCAAGGGCCTTGTGCGTACACAGATCGCAGTCTGGGATGGTCCGTGCTGCCCCTGGGCCCCGTACCCTCATTCGCCGCACCTCCGCCACGATGTTCCAGCTCTATTTATAGTCCCGACCTGCGGTGGGGGTGGCCCACGATGGAAGTACTGCGCCTACAAATACAGTGCTTCCTACTGTGTAACACTCCCTGAATTGTACACAACTCAAATCACACACCCAGACTCAACAGCCACAGTAGACCAGTGCTCTTCCAGCCCTTGTCCCCATAACTTTCTCTCCATCTAATTAGGTTTTACATATGCAAGAGGTGAAACAGTTCACAACTTGTCCATGCTTAATCAAAAAACTGGAGCAGAATTTACCCTCGGGTCAAGGCTTCTCCACCAATGTGGCCTCACTAACTGGAGGGGAGTTCTGCTCCCAATGTTCCATAACTTAGTGAGCACCTTGAAATTGTATAGTGAATTTTTATATTCACTGAAGAATGTCAGCACAAGTGCAGCAACAGTTTTGCACTGTAGGCACTGTCAGCAGCAAGCATCCAGGTCAGTTTATAGCATAACCTGCACTCACAATGTGACTCAACATGAACTGCATCTGTGCACTTTCCAGTTACCGTTATACCCTGGGTGAGCCGAAATGCTTTTATTTGTGCTAATTAGTATCAAAAGGAGAGCTAACTTGCTCACTTTGGACTTACTCCTATGGGTTCAAAGCTCCCAAAGCTATTCCAGAAAGAAACTTTACAGCTAAAGATTTTTAGCCCAAGGTGGATCGAAAGCTAGGACTCAGGTGATGGGCCAGTGTGCCAACCCACTGCAACTGGCCACTAATCTTGCAGAAATTTTAATGCTTAGGAGCTTTATTTAAAACATTAGAGTTCCTTTATCACTGGTACACCCAACGCTCAATATATGTTAAGAAGCACTGAGACAAATGTTCGCAGCCTTTGTTCTACATCAAATGTCTGCTAAGATCAGTCTCCAAAACAACCTTTCTTTTCTGAAAAATCTTCAAATCTATAGTACAAGAGGTGCCATGAATAAAAAGCCTCTATAAACATCACATTCTTGATTGCCTCCTGTTTCAATTCAAAAGACATTACTTATTATTGCATTTACCCCAAAAGCCAACCCATTCAGAAATTATACTTATTCTGAAATAAATTGGAATTTTTATGTCCGGAGTTTGCTTACAGTTATGGGAGGGGGAAGGAAAGGAGGACGTGAGTATAATACAGAAATAAAAAACAGAAAATGCTGGAAATACACAGGCGGTCAGGCAGCATCTGTGGAAAGTGAAACAGAGTTAAAGTTGCAGGTCGAAGACCCTTCGACAGAACTGGAAAAAATTAAATATACAACAGATTTTTTTATGCAAATGGAGAGGCAGGGAAAGGGGGAGGAAAGAACAAAAGGAAAGGTCTGTGATCAGATGGAAGGCAGGAGAGATTTAAGAGACACGAGATGGTTCAAGACAAAAAGGAGGAGATGGCAATGGGACATTAACAAAAGATGATTCTAGATGGGGTGTAAATGGGAATGGCAGTCATCCACAGCTGCCATGTGAAAAATAGGGGCTGAAGTTGAACTCTACGTTGAGCCCAGAAGGCTGCAAGGTGCCTAATTGAAAGAGGTGCTGCTCCTTGACCTTATGTTGAGCTTCGTTGGAACAGTGTAAGAGGCCAAGGACGGAAAGATCAGAGTGGGAATGGAGCGGAGAATTTGCAGATGGAGTATAATGTGGGAAAATGTGAGGTTATCCACTTTGGCAGAAAAAAATAGAAAAACAAATTATAATTTAAATGGAGAAAAATTATAAAGTGCTGCATGAAACACAAAAAGTTAGTATGCCAGTACAGCAAGTAATCAGGAAGGCAAATGGAATGTTGACCTTTACTGCTCGGGGGATAGAGTATAAAAGCACAGGTGCCCAGCTGCAACTGTACACTATATTGGTGAGGCCACACCTAGAATACTGCGTACAGTTTTGATCTCCGTATTTAAGGAAGGATATACTTGCATTGGAGGCAGTTCAGAGAAGGTTCACTAGGTTGATTCCCAAGATGAAGTGGTTGACTTATAAAGATAGATTAGGTCTATACTCATTGGAGTTCAGAAGAATGAGGTGTGATCTTATCAAACCATAAGATAATGAGGGTGCTCGACAAAGTGGATGCAGAGAGGATATTTTCACTCATAGGGGAAACTAAAACTAGGGGACATAGTCTCAGAATAAGAGGCCGCCCATTTAAAACTATGAGGAGGAATTTCCTCTGAGGGTTGTAAATCTATGGCATTCTCTGCCCAGAGAGCTGTGGAGGCTGGGTCATTGAATATATTTAAGGCAGAGATGGACAGATTTTTGAGTGTAAGAGAATAAGTGATAATGGTGAGCAGGCAGGGAAGTGGAGCTGAGTCCATCATCATATTAAATGGAGGAGCAGACTCGAGGGGCCAAATGACCACCTCCTGCTCCTATTTCTTATGTCCTTATGTGTCTGTGGGAATGTTGCATTTTTTCAAGGAGGCCGAGGGTGTCCTTAAAGCGTTTCCTCTGCCCACCTGGGACTCACTTGCTGTCTTGGAGCTGAGTAGAGCGATTTTTGGGGGAATCTAGTGTCGGGCAAATAGACGATGTGGCCTGTCCATGGGAGCTGATCGAGCGTGGTCAATGCTTCAAAGCTGGGGATGGTGGCCTGAGCGAGAACACCGATGTTGGTGCACCTATCCTGCTGATGGATTTGCAGGATCTTGCGAAGGCAACATTGGTGGTACTTCTCCAGTGCTTTGCGGTGCCTGCTGTACATAGTCCATATCTCTGCATACTGTAATTCAATGACAATACAGAACACATACTAAGATTTTTTTTCCATGCACACAATAGGTATTTCACATAACACCGTCTAAAGTGGTTCGAGTAGGAATCCAACCCCCCGGAACGGGTTTGCTTTATGCACAAACTGAGGTAAAGCACAGATGATCGAGTGGCAACAGAAACATTCGAGGTCTGGTTCAACTTTTTAAGATCGGCAGTGTAAAAGGAATTTAAATATAGCCAAAATTCTGATAGATCTTTGTGAACAGCTTAAAAAAAATCATGCAAGGCCTTTTTCAGAGATGAAAATGTACAGCCTGTATTGTGCTAATGCTTAGTGAGTGACTTACAGTAATTATTGAGATTTATTAGTGCTGGCTAGGTTTCAGACAGGGAGTGCACCAGAGCTGGAATTTCTAATACAGACAGGCCAAGCAGACTGCAGCCCTGCTCCATTTCTCAGGACATTTCAGGCTCTTTTATATTTGAAAACTAGAACAAATGGAAAGTGCGCCACCAGCAAGCAATATAAACCAGTCCCTTCATGACAGCAGCAGTGCAAACCTTATTTTTGAGTGTTTCGAAACTGCAGCTGGTTAAGCTGGCTGCACCTCTGCCAGGCACCAGAAGGCAGTATGGCACTGCTCTTGCAAACTCAGTGCTGCAACATGGAAGCGTCTATTCCACAGTGAACACATGAAATAAGCAGAGTGTTTATCACTACTAACGATCGGAAAGAAAAACAGCACCGACTAAAAAAAAAGCTTCCACATGGATTAAGGTAGTCATATCTCCATTTAAATATAAACACACGCCACTCAATTTCAAATCAACAAGTTGTGCAACAACAGGATCTGACAACAAAAGGCAGTCTACAACCATCAGTCACTGGAACCATCGACTTTGAAACAGAAATCATCAACAAACTTACATTTACAGGCAACCTTTCCTGTCCTCAAGACACCCGAGCGTGCTTTGGGACGAACCCAAGGTCGTAAAAGGCACCATATAAATGCAAGCTCTTTCTTCCTGCATCACTGGAACTCTTAAATAAGCTACCCAGGGAAAAAAAAAAAAGAGTTCTGTGCATATACATGTTCAGGGCTCTCAACACTTAGTTGGGAGGGAAGAATCCCTCAGACATTTAAATTGAGACCCAAAGAGCATTTTTAAAGCCAGGTTTGACATTATACTAGATGGACACTCAGTGTAGGGTCAAACCAAAAAAGTCACTCGAGAAACTCCTTCAACTTCACTCCAGAACTAGCTCAGTCAGGCAGAATCCAGATTTATATTACTGACATTGCCATGGTAACTTAGTGTAGATTAAATGCCATGACTTAAATTAGTTGAACTTTAAGTTTGAAAAAAACTTACTAGTTTTTAATCCAAGTGAAAAACCATTAGCAAATAAAGCATCTCCACAATAAAATTTCATGAAATATAACACATTTTTAGATAGAAGTTGGTGCTAAAATGGAGAATTAGTAAAATCATTACACTGAAAGGGAGAGAACATAAAGATGTGGATGCCACCAGACAGGAGAGAGAAAAGTTGAAAAGTTCTGCACATCACGACAGTGAAAGACAGCTTCATAACAGAGTCTACCAGAAGTGGTTTTTGTCCTTGGAGTTAGAGGCGAGTGGAAGTCCAGATTTATGTATATCTGCATCAAACCCCAACATAGAATACCAAGTCGTCACATGACAACCTGCCATCATTCATCATCTGCAGAGTCAACACCAGCCAATAGGTTTGAACTAGTGTAACACAAGTGCTTATTTGATGAAGTGCACTTGAATATGGTGAGCAAGCTTAATTTCTAGATATCAAACAGTAACCGCCTACAGTACTGCCACACGGCAGTTTTTCCCCATAGAAACTGAATCCCGTATTTCACTTACCTATATAAAATACAATTTACCACCTCCAGTGCAGTGTTTCTATCACAACTAGATTGGGCACAAGATGGCAGATTGACCACTTTCAGCTTCCCAAGCAATCTTCTCCCAGCTGAAAGCCATTTCAACACCTTCAGAGAGCACGGATCTACAAACAAACAGTAAACTACCCATCCAATCTTACCAAAACTCTATTCGCAGACATATCCACAATCTCAGTGCTACTTCCAGTTTACACCCCAATCATCCTTGCAGTGCATTCCAAAAAGCTTCCAGTCTCAACTTCAATGCTTTAGTAAAGAATTCACATGCCAAGCACCATGTTGAAGTGAAAATTGGATACAAGCTTCATAATCACACATTATCTCTGCTGCTCCACAATTACTTCTCACAAATGATTTGCTCTTTTTTTGCCAGACCTCTGGTTGAAACCATTATGACTAAGGAACCTGGTGAAGTATAGCAGCACCCAGGGTTTTTTTTTTAAATACTTAAACACGGAAGTTATGCTAAACCGTTACAAATCTCTGATTAGCTGGAGTATTGTGTGCAATTCTTCGGACACTTTAGGAAGGATGTCAAGCCTTGCAGAGTGTACAACGGAGGTTTACTGGGACGATACCAGGGATGAAGATGTTCTGTTATGTGGAGAGGTTGGAGAAGCTGGGATTGTACTCCTTCGAGCAGAGAATGTTAAGGGGACACCAAAGAGGCATTCAAAATTATGAGGAGTTTTGATAGTTTCTCCGTACTTGCTCTATTACCTCTGGCAAATGGGTCAGTAACCAGGTCATAATTTAATATTG
The DNA here is from genome assembly GCF_044704955.1 of Pristiophorus japonicus. Classification (NCBI taxonomy): domain Eukaryota; kingdom Metazoa; phylum Chordata; class Chondrichthyes; family Pristiophoridae; genus Pristiophorus; species Pristiophorus japonicus. The sequence continues at coordinate 6,587,966 of NC_091983.1, read as the reverse complement.
GCAAAATAACTAGAGGGGAAATAAGGAGAAATTTTGAGAGCTGTTAAGATCTGGAATGCACTACCTGAAAAGGATAATGAATTAGATTCCACAGGAAACTTTAATTTTACATGAACTTGATGGAGGACTGATTTGCAGGGGAAAACTGGAATTGGACATCTCTTTTAAAAAAAAAAAGTCGACACAGGCATGATGGGTCGAATGGCCTCCTTTTGTGCTACAAGATTCTATAGCCAAGTTTGCAGTTGACACTAAGTTAGGAGGCACTGTAACTTGTGTCGATGGGAGTTGGAAGTTAAAGGGTCATAGACAGACTTAGTGAGTGGTAAAACTGCGCCAGATGGGGTTCTAGGTAGAGAAGTGTGAGGTCACAATCAGAACTTTTTTTTTTAAAACAAGGTGAAGAGGAAGTAGTGGATATATTGGATGAGATTTTTTAAAAATCATAAAGAGGAGGTACGAGAAAGGCTGGCTGTACTTTAAGTTGATCAATCACCAGGACCGGATGGGATACATCCTAGGATGCTGAGGGAGGATAACAAGGAAATTGCAGAAGTACTGGCCAGAATCTTCCAATCCTCCTTAGATACAGGGGTGATGCCAGAGGACTGGAGAATTGCAAATGGCACACTTGTTCAAAATAGGGTGTTAGGATGAGCCCAGCAATTACAGGCAAGTCAGTTTAATCTCAGTAGTGGGGAACCTTTTAGAAATGATAATCAGGAACAAAATTGTCACTTGGACAAGTGTGGATTAATTAAGGAAAGCCAGCATGGATTTCTTAAAGGCAAATCGTGATGAACTAACTTGATAGAGTTTTTGATGAGGTAACAGAGAGGGCAAGCTGGTGAGGACAATGTGGTTGACGTGGTGTATATGGATTTCCATAAGGCATTTGATAAAAGTACCACGTAATAGGTTGCCAAGTTGAAGTCCATGAAATAAAAGGGACAGTGGCAGCATAGATATGAAACTAGCTGAGTGACAGGAAACAGAGAGTAGTGGTGAACGGTTGTTTTTCAGACTGGAGGAAGTTATACAGGGGTTTTCCCCAGGGGTCAGTACTAGGACCACTGCTTTTCTTGATCTATATTAATGACTTGGGTGTACAGGGCACAATTTCTACATGTGCAGATGTCACAAAACTTGGAAGTATAGCTAACAGTGAAGAGGATAGTGATAAGACTTCCAGTAGACAAGACAGGCAGATGGAATTTAATGCAGTAAAGTGTGAAGTGACACATTTTTGTAGGAAGAACAAGGGGAGGCAATATAAACTAAAAAGGTACAATTCTAAATGGTGGGGGGTGCATGAACAGAGACCTGGGGTGCATAAAGCGTTGAAGGTGGCAGGGTAGGTTGAGCAAGCAGCTAAAAAAGGCATAAGGGATACTGGGCTTCATATATATTAGGCATTGTGTACAAAAACAAGGAAGTTGGATGAACCTTTATAAAAACACAGGTTCGGCCTCAACTGGAGGATTGTATCCAATTCTGGGTACCGCACTTTATGAAGGATGTGAAGGCCTCAGAAAGGGTGTAGAAAAGATTTACAACAATGATTCCGGTGTGCGGGACTTCAGTTACATGGAGGGACTGGAGAAGCTGAGATTGTTCTCCTTAGAGCAGAGAAGGTTGAGAGGAGATTTAATAGATGTGTTCAAAATCATGATGGGTTTAGACAGTAGAGAGAGAAAAACTGTTCATTGGCGATAGGGTCAAAAACCAGAGGAGACAGATTTATGATTGGCAGAAGAACCAAAGGCGACACGTGGAAAAACTTTAGTTTTATGCAGCAAGTGGTTAGGATCTGGAATGCATTGCCTGAAAGGGTAGTGGAGGCAGACTCAATCGTGGCTTTCAAAAGGGAATTGGATAAGTATCAGAAGGAAAATAGTTTGCAGAGCTACAGGGAAAGGGACAACAGGTAGAACGTCCAAAATCTGGAGTTCCAAAAACCGGACACCGTGCAGATCGCACAAGTCGGCATCCAGAATCCGTTTCGAAAACCGGACATTCCCCTGACAACAGTGATTCCAAACACCAATGGCACAGCACCGCAGCGTGAAACTTGTACAAACACTCCCAAAAACAGACACTCACTGGCACTCCCAAACAACTCGCACTGCAAAAGACACAAGAGGCACTCTGAATCCACTGGCACTCGCAAACCCAAAGCGCTGACCGCTGGATTGCTGTTGAACTCCTCCTTCTCCCTATCGGCAATGGGGTCTGAATCGCCCCACAGTCGCTGACCCGGTCAGCATCCGGGCCTCAATCCCCACCTCCGACCTCACCATGTCCCCACCGGCATCTGGGTCTCAATCCCTTCCCCCGCCGCTGCCGTTCCTGCCGCATTAGGGCCTGAATCACCCACAGTATCTGTCCCAGTCGGCTTCGGGACCCGAATCACCCCTGCAGCCGCTGTCCCGGTTTCCAAAATACAGAAATACTCGAAACTCGGCCTGGAGGTTTCCAGATTCGGGACATCGGATTTAGTCTCCGAAATCTGGAAAAACCTGAAACTCGGGCCAGGGGTTCCCGGATTCGGGATGTCGGATTTCTGTTCTGAAATCCGGAACCACCCAAAAACCGAAATGACCTGTGTCCCGAGGTTTCTGAATTTTGGAGGTTGTACCGATAGCTGAAGTGCACTTGCAGAGAACCAGCACGGGCTCAGAAAGTCAAATGGCCTCCTTCTGGGCCCAAGTTTCCACAGGATAAAAAAAACGGGCGCCCCTCCGAGCTGGGCGCCCGTTTTTCGCGCCTAAAACGGCGCCAGAAAAAAAACGCGCTATTCTCGAGCGCTTTGCAGCTCCTTGTCTGTTTGGCGCGGCGCCCGGGGGGCGGAGCCTACACTCGCGCCGATTTTGTAAGTGGGAGGGAGCGGGTACTATTTAAATTAATTTTTTCCTGCCGGCAACGCTGCGCGTGCGCGTTGGAGCGTTTGCACATGCTCAGTGTGAAAAAAAACATTGGCACTCGGCCATTTTTGTAGTTCTTTGTAGCCGTTTAATTTTTGAACATTTTTTAATAAAATCACATTGCCATCAGCACATCAGCTACCCTGCTCACTGTCTCCTTCCCCTCCGCGGCAACAAACCGCTGTCTCCTTCCCCTCCCTCCCCTCCGCGGCAACAAACCGCTGTCTCCTTCCCCTCCACAACAAACCGCTTTCTCCCCCCAGCGGCACGAATAGCTTTCTCTCCCCCCCCCCCCCGCCTCCTGCTCAGCGGCAACGAACGGCTGCAGAATTCTCCCTCGCTGAAGCACTTTTACACAGGTAGGAAGATGGTTTATTTAATCTTTTCTTTGCTTATAAATGTTTATTCAGGTTGGATTTATTTGTAGAAGTATAAATAAGGATTTATTGTAGAATTTAATGCCTTTCCCCCCCCCCCCCCCCCTCGTTCTGGACGCCTAATTTGTAACCTGTGCCTGATTTTTTAATGTGTAGAACAGGTTTTTTCAGTTCTACAAAAATCTTCACTTGCTCCATTCTACTTTAGTTTGGAGTACGTTTTTACTGTGGAAACTTTCAAATCAGGCGTCAGTGGCTGGACATGCCCCCTTTTGAAGAAAAAATTGTTCCAAAGTAGAACTGTTCTACCTGACTAGAACTGCAGAAAAAAAAAGTGGAGAATTGCGATTTCTAAGATAGTCTGTTCTCCACCAGTTGCTCCTAAAAATCAGGCGCAAATCATGTGGAAACTTGGGCCCACAATGCTGTAACCATTCTGAGATTCTAAATTACGAGGACAGGTTGCATGAACCTGGTATGCAGTCTGCTGAGTTTGGAAGATTGATGGGTGCCCTAATCAAGGTCTTTAAAATGATAAAAGTATATGATGGCTATAGTAGAACTAGTTTCTCTGGTGGAGAAATCTAGAACAAGCCTAATCTTAAAAATGAGAGCGCTCGGCTATTTAAAAGTGTGAAATCAGAAAGCATTTTTACACAAATTGTTGTGGAAATCTGGAGCTCTGTCCAAAAAAGGTTTAGTGGGTCAATGAAGTTGTGAAAATTGATATTTGTCAGGTAATGATGCCAAGGTACATGAAATTTCAAAAGCAGGTTAATGAGTTGAGATACAAATCACACATGATCTAATTGAATGGCCTACTCCTGGTCCTATGTTCCCAGATCCAGGCTCATCAACTCCTCCACACTTTTTCCAGAGGGAATGTTAATTCAATGATACTTGTTCACTCAACCATCACCTCCACTTCTGCCTGCTCTTCTTCAGGTAATCTTCCATGTAACCATAGCAGATGTAGCATTTGGCATTAAAAAAAAAAGTACAGGAACATTGCACCATAACTTAAAATATGTTATTCTGAGGTGAAGTCTTGTTATGGGGTCTTATTGCTGTGATTAGATCCGGATTGGCAGTTGGTTGTAAATCATTGACTTCTATCCAAGGTCAGAAGAACCCATGCTGAAATATTCTCTTACGAAGATTGCTTTGGACATGCAAAATCTCTAAAAAGTACTGGATCGTTTTCAATGGAAATTTTACCTCAAAAGCTTCGAAAATTCATCTTTTAGCTGATTTACAAATAATTTAGAAACAGTTACAGCCCAAGGAAAAAACATGCTTCAATTTTTGCCATGAGAAAAATTAAGCTTTCTGCAGTTGATAGTTTCCAGTTCTCAACAAAAACAAAGCAATGCTGCTCTAATTAACCACGGTCTACCATGGCGCTCAAAAAAATTCATTTTCACGTGAAATTTTACAAAAAAAACGTAAATAAATTGACCACCTGAAGACATGCTTCCAGCTGCACCAAGAATCAAATTAATGCAGGTGGAGGAAATCTCCATGCTACATCATCCTGGAAATTGTAGACACAAATAGTCAGTCCCTGCGAAGTGGCCTGTAACTTCTGAAATGACCTTAAACCAACTTTGAAAAGTTACTAACACCTAAAAAACTTAAAAAACTTTTTACAATGCAATAGAAAGTAATTAAGTGTTTCGCATATACACTTTCCCCACAGAGACTATCTCAAGAGAAGAGGTCACAAAACATGACATGTGATTTCCCTTTGGATGAACTGGAGGAAGAGTGTCCCACAGATACACATCAACCTGGAGGTGGGGGCTGAGGAGGAGAAACAGGGGTTATCAGGAGGAGGAAAAGGTGGCTGCATAACCCTGGAGGAGGATTGCCATAATGGATTCAGCACTCCTGTCCCTATGCCGCACCACGAGTCATGAATATTGCATAGAATGTACATCACAAACAGGCCATTAGGCCCAACGAATGTTAGAGTGATGAAGAACAAAGGCATCATGAGCACATCAGAGGCTCTACATTAACATGCAGGATGGACATTGGACATCGCAGACCATCACATTCAATGAATGGTATCACATCCTATTTATGAACTTCATAGGTTCATCAAGTGCACAAAATTGACCAGAAATAGCAGCGAACCTGGGGGACTAGGAGAAATTTAGAACTCAGCAGAGGAGGACAAAGGGTTTGATTAGGGCAGGGAAAATGGAGTACGAGAAGAAGCTTGCAGGGACCATTAAGGCGGATTGCAAAAGTTTCTATAGGTGTGTAAAGAGAAAAAGATTAGTAAAGACAAACGTAGGTCCCCTGCAGTCAGCATCAGGGGAAGTCATAACAGGGAACAAAGAAATGGCAGACCAATTGAACAAGTACTTTGGTTCGGTATTCACTAAGGAGGACACAAACAACCTTCCGGATATAAAAAGGGGTCAGAGGGTCTAGTAAGGAGGAGGAACAGAGGAAAATCTTTATTAGTCAGGAAATTGTGTTTGGGAAATTGATGGGATTGAAGGCCGATAAATCCCCAGGGCCTGATGGACTGCATCCCAGAGTACTTAAGGAGGTGGCCTTGGAAATAGCGGATGCATTGACAGTCAGTCATTTTCCAACATTCCATTGACTCTGGATCAGTTCCTATCGAGTGAGGGTAGCCAATGTAACCCCACTTTTTAAAAAAAGGAGGGAGAAAAAACAGGGAATTATAGACCGGTCAGCCTGACCTCCGTAGTGGGTAAAATGATGGAATCAATTATTAAGGATGTCATAGCAACGCATTTGGAAAGAGGTGACATGATAGGTCCAAGTCAGCATGGATTTGTGAAAGGGAAATCATGCTTGACAAATCTTCTGGAATTTTTTGAGGATGTTTCCAGTAAAGTGGACAAGGGAGAACCAGTTGATGTGGTATACTTGGACTTTCAGAAGGCTTTCGACAAGGTCCCACACAAGAGATTAATGTGCAAAGTTAAAGCACATGGGATTGGGGGTAGTGTGCTGATGTGGATTGAGAACTGGTTGTCAGACAGGAAGCAAAGAGTAGGAGTAAATGGGTACTTTTCAGAATGGCAGGCAGTGACTAGTGGGGTACCGCAAGGTTCGGTGCTGGGGCCCCAGCTGTTTACATTGTACATTAATGATTTAGACGAGGGGATTAAATGTAGTATCTCCAAATTTGCAGATGACACTAAGTTGGGTGGCAGTGAGAACTGCGAGGAGGATGCTATGAGGCTGCAAAGTGACTTGGATAGGTTAGGTGAGTGGGCAAATGCATAGCAGATGATGAAGTATAAGGTGGATAAATGTGAGGTGGTAAAAACAGAGACACAGACTATTATCTGAATGGTGACAGATTAGGAAAAGGGGAGGTGCAAAGAGACCTGGGTGTCATGGCACATCAGTCATTGAAGGTTGGCATGCAGGTGCAGCAGGCGGTTAAGAAAGCAAATGGCATGTTGGCCTTCATAGCAAGGGGATTTGAGTACAGGGGCAGGGAGGTGTTGCTACAGTTGTACAGGGCATTGGTGAGGCCACACCTGGAGTATTGTGTACAGTTTTGGTCTCCTAACCTGAGGAAGGACATTCTTGCTATTGAGGGAGTGCAGCGAAGGTTCACCAGACTGATTCCCGGGATGGCGGGACTGACCTATCAAGAAAGACTGGATCAACTGGGCTTGTATTCACTGGAGTTCATAAGAATGTGAGGGGACCTCATAGAAACATTTAAAATTCTGACGGGGTTAGACGCAGGAAGAATGTTCCCAATGTTGGGGAAGTTCAGAACCAGAGGTCACAGTCTAAGGATAAGGGGTAAGCCATTTAGGACCGAGATGCGGAGGAACTTCTTCACCCAGAGAGTGGTGAACCTGTGGAATTCTCTACCACAGAAAGTTGTTGAGGCCAATTCACTAAATATATTCAAAAAGGAGTTAGATGAGGTCCTTACTACTAGGGGGATCAAGGGGTATGGCGAGAAAGCAGGAATGGGGTACTGAAGTTGAATGTTCAGCCATGAACTCATTGAATGGCGGTGCAGGCTAGAAGGGCCGAATGGCCTACTCCTGCACCTATTTTCTATGTTTCTATGTTTCTATTAACTCAGATGCCCTGCAGAATATAGCATCTGCAATCTGTTGAATAATCCTTCAGTGCTCTGGGTAATGTTTCACACGATGCCAGTGCACGCATAGAAATTGTGGATGCAAGACCTTCAAGACCACTGACGGGTGGGTGGACCATGAATGCAGGTCCTCTTTTAGGATGTCAGAGGTGGTTGATTACCTTCTTGCTGAAACTCAGCCTTCGCACACAGTGCTCCCCTCAGTCTCAAACAGGACATTCTCTCCCTTGCGACTCGTCACCTTCCTGTACAAGAAGTGTGGATGGGCAAGGGGTTCCAGAGACAGAAAAACCCTTAGAAACAATTCACTACCTACTGGAGAGAAAATCCACAGCTTCACTGTTCCCTTTCCAGGCCTCCAAGGTTGAGTGTCATGTGAGGACCATAAATTACACCACTCAAAAGGGTCCTTGCAACATGAATTATCAGCCCTACATGGCTGCGCTGGGAATAATTTGCATTAACATTGTAAATCCAGCAATTTTATGACTAATAAACTTCAGTGGGATGTCTCCTGGCAAGAAGGTAATTTTATCAGTTCTGGTGATGGCAACGATGAAGCAATGTGTGATGAATCCGAACTTATGGTATACCTGTATCTCTTACATTAAAAATTGCTGATTTTCTTTTACAAATTAATCATGACAAGCACTGTTAATACATCATTATTTCCCATCAATTTCTGGTCCATTGTTAAACTTTCCCATTCAAATGTTAAAATTGTAATTTTAAGGGAATTTTGTTATGACAAGCTGCTGGAAAGCAATTGTACACATTATACCAATGCAGTTTGGGGATTAGGATTTGTTTATAAATGAACAAAGCTGGGAAGCTATTCTCTATAGCCTGGATTATACAGAAGCCAAAAGCTGTAATCATTTAAATTGTACACAGCAGCACATTCCAACAGTGACTACACTCCAAAAGTACTTCATTGGCTGTCGATCACTTTGAGATGTCCAGTGGTGGTGAAAGGCGCTATATAAATGCAAGTCTTTCTCTTTCTTTGTGACATATGAATAAAGAATATACAATGTACAGAATAAATATGTAGCCCATGAGTAAGAGTTTTTTTTAAAAAAAAGCTCTGACTGGCACAATGTCATCATTTGCCTTAATTCAAGGCTACATCCTCTACAAAATAAGATAAAAATCATCTTGGTTGTAGATGTCATCTACAATAGTTTGTGGCTCAATTAATTAAAAAAGGAGAATCACCACATTTTTGAATACACAAGACACAAAATTGTGGATTTTTCCAATGACGGGAGGAAAACGACTGATTGGAGATGCAGCAAACGGTCAGATTTATAAGGGAATTTCAAACCGACCTTGATCCAAGGCTCGAGTTAGTGATTCTCCAGAAGACAATTAGGATAATAAGAATGTCCCATTTGCACAAGTTCAATAAAAATTCAAAGAATTTTTAAACACTACAAGAAAGCATCAGACTTGCGCGGTTAAGTGCCGCTACTCGACAATCACAATGGTGTCCAATACAATATGACAAAACACATTGAAGTAGTAATTTAATTCATATGCAGCATTTATCCATGTACAGTATTTCTTTAAGGTCGGAGACAAATAAATTAGTGTCCAAAACACCTTTTTAAAATAAATTTGAGTAGAATGGTGCAGGGTTTTGATATTCATGTGGGGAGCATGTAGAATAAGTGCCATGTTGATTTGCACCAAAACAACCTTTGAAGACTGAATGTTTCCCAACAAGTACACCCAAGTCAATTCAACTGTCTCCGTCTCTTTTCCAAACCCCCACCGAACTGTGGGGACATTGGATGTATATTTTTAATATAAAACTAGTCAAAAGGAAAAACCGTTGCATGATTACACTCTCAGCAGTAAAAAGTGATATGCATCATATTTTATGGAAGTATTGTACCTACAAACACAGTAGGTACAATACTTCCTCTGCAACACTTCATAAATTGTTTCTCTGCAGTTTGTGTTTTTTGGAAAATATCTGAATACAAACTGGAGGATGAACGAGTAGGTTTTCAACTAAACTTTAAATAAAAGCTATTACTGATTTATGACAAATTAAGTTTAAAACAAATACCAAGCAAAAACAGACACTCGCCAAACACACCCATTTAACCACCGTTAATGAGGTTCATTTCTGCAACTGCTGTGGCTGTAATTATTTGCTATGGAGTGGAAAATCCCAGAAGTTATATGCGTAATCAGCAACAAAACAAAATACACAATGTAAACCGGTGTTATTTTTGGGCTCCTATCTAATCATTGATAAACACAAGTAATTTCTGTAAGTGTTTGCTTGACAAAAGACTCACCATTTGGAGCATGGATGCTGGTTGCACACACCACGACCTCACATCTATTTTCTAGAAAGTGCTAAAGTTGCTTATTTAAAAGCAGTCCACCTGTGAATTTCTGTCAGTCACACTTTGAAGGCAGAAAGCTCCAGGAGCACAAAGTCCCAGAATTTGCGGTCAACAGCGAAGCGAAGGTGTTCACTGCTGGACCCGAAGCACACTTCACATAAGGATCTCGCGATCCTTGTGCCCAGAGCTTTGGGTTTTCCGACCTTCAAGTCAAGTCATCAAACTATGCTCGGGATCCCCTTGTGCGAACTGCTGTCTAAGCAGCCAATCAAAACAGAATTTTTAGAGAATAGGAAGTGAGTAAGCTCTTAAAATTCTAACTTAAAAAAAAAATAGTTGGAGAGCAAAAGAAAGATGTGGTTCTCACACAGGGAAAGGCAAACCTGAAAAATGGACAAAAGAAATTTTAACCATTAAGTTTCATAATTTTTATTTTTATTAAAATGGACAAATTACACACTGCACAAAGTTAAAATTAGTTTTCCAGGCCCTTAACATTTGTTTGGCAGCAATAAAAGTCAAAAACCCAGTTACACCTAAACCCTTCTGCTCGAGCTTTTAGTGTGGAATTTAAAAGCATACTTACTGTAGAAGAGCCGAAGTTTTAGAAATATAGAAAATATTCGAGCCTGCACCACCATTCAATATAATCATGGCTGATCATGCAACTTTAGTACCCCATTCCTGCTTTCTCTCCATACCCCTTGATCCCTTTAGCCATAAGGGCCACATCTTTAATATATCTAATGAACTGGCTTCAACAACCTTGTAGAGAATTCCACAGGTTCACAATTCTCAGTGAAGAAGTTTCTCCTCATCTCGGTCCTAAATGGCTTACCCTTTATCCTTAGACTGTGACCCCTGGTTCTGGATTTCCCCATCAGGAACATTCTTCCTGCATCTAACCTGTCCAATCCCATCAGAATGTTATGTTTCTATGAGATCCCCTCTCATTCTTCTAAATTCCAGTGAATACAAGCCTAGTCGATCCAGTCTTTCTTCATAGGTCAGTCCTGCCATCCCAGGAATCAGTCTGGTGAACCTTTGCTGCACTCCCTCAATAGCAAGAATGTCTGATTAGGAGACCAAAACAGAACACAATATTCAATGTATGGCCTCACCAAGGCGCTGTACAACTGCAGCAAGACCTCCCTCCTCCTATACTCAAATCCTCTCGCTATGAAGGCCAACATTTGCCTTCTTCACCGCCTTCTGTACCTTCAACTTTCAATGATTGATATACCATGACACCCAGGTCTCATTGCACCTCCCATTTTTCCTAATCTGTCACCATTCAGATAATATTTTGCCTTCCTGTTTTTCCCGATTCGGCTGATTACACAGATTGCCGGCTCTGGGGGTGGGGGAGAAAAGAGTGTGACAGGCACAGCATTGCCAGTTTTGGAGCCGTCAATGACTGACCGCAACTTCAGGATTTACGCATGCAAAGTTCTGGTTAGTTTCAACGGTGGAATGGCACCAAATGCTGCCAGTTTGCAGTCATCCCAACTGCAAATTCCGGCCCAATATCACAAAACAGCGGCTTTGAAATCTTTCAATTGGAACCTATTTAAATTCACCCAGCATTGAATAAACAGAAATTAGATTTTTTAGCTGCAAAAGGACACACACTAAAACTTTACATGATTAAAAAAAAGTGATTATAAAGTGCATTATCTGACTTACTATGAACGACTCAAGGACTGCAAAAGCAGAAGGGTTTAAATCTCAGTGATCACGATTCTCTTTCTGAAGTACTGCCAGAGGATTAGATCATGACTTGGTTGTTGGCTTAGTTTGCAGCTGCCAAGAAAACAGCACTTGATGCATCTTAAGTGCAACCCATGTATAGATATAATTAAAGGAGAGCTTAAAATTCTAAAATCCACATTCCATTGTGTCCCTGAAGTGGAACTTACTAACCGCACAATATTTAATACATCCAATTTTGAATGTTATAACTCAATCTTGATCTATACTGTTGGATTTTCTCCCCACACATAAAACCAATCCTTTTTGAAAACCGATTCAGCTTTTTAATTCTTTGCAGACATTCACAAGCTCCTGAAACACTTCTACCAATTAAAAAAAAGTGTCCAATTTGAATTTACAGATTTAATTTAAATGGTGAAATAAATTGTATAATGTAAATCACTTGAAACAGAAAATCCCGATTAAAATTTCACTAGACGCTGTAAAAATATGCTAATACTGGTCAAGTAGAAATTAAGACCGAATTTTTAAACAGCTTTATTCAACCATGTGTTGCAACAGGTGCTGGCAGGTAACTCTGCCGAATAACCAATAATCCCAGTTAGAAATGCATGCGGATATCAGACTCTGATGATGCCCTCACCTCCTCTGACCCAACTCAGTAACGGTCAAGGCTTTGGCCATGAGGTATCTTTTGAGAAATACCAGAGGGCAGCCAGTGGATTGAGCGTGCATGAGCGTGGAGGGCGGGGAGGGGGTGGAAGGGAGTTAACCAACAAGGAAATAAGTGTACCCTGTGGTTAGAAGCAAAGATCCACACCCCCATACAAGATATTGCACTGTATGAACTCTAGTGCAGACATATCTAAATCTATAACACAGCCACCTCATTCAAGTCCTAATTTCTGACCGACCCCAAACTTCCACATGATTTGCTCCTGATTTTTTTTTTTTTGGAGCAACTGGTGGGGAACAGAGTATCTTAGAAATCGGAATTCTCCACATTAAGTTTTCTGCAGTTCTAGTCAGGTAGAACAGTTTCACTTTTGAACAGAATTTTTTTTTCTATAAGCGGGCGTGTCCGGCCACTGACGTCTGATTTGAAAGTTTCCACAGTGAAAATGTACTCCAAACTAACTTAGAATGGAGCAAGTGAAGATTTTTGTAGGCTTGAAAAAACCTTGTCTGCACATTAAAAAATCAGGCGCAGGTTACAAATTAGGCGTCGGGAACGAGGTTGGGGGGTGGGGGGGGGAGGGAAGTCATTAAATTCTACAATAAATCCTGAGTTATACTTATACAAATAAATCCAACCTGAATAAAAATTTATAAGCAAAGAAAAGATTAAATAAACCATGTTCCTACCTGTGTGGAAGTGCTTCAGGCAGGCCTTTCAGGCAGCGGTTTGCCGTCGGGACCGACTGACGGCAGGGGGAGAAAGCTGGAAAAAGCCTCAATGCTTGAGGCAGCGGTTTGCCGTCGGGACCAACCGACGGCAGGGGGAGAAAGCTGGAAGAAGCCTCAGTGCTGATCATGGAAGGGCAATGTGGTTTTATTAAAAATTGAACAGCTACAAAGAATTTGAATAGTCTCAAACAAGTGCATGTGTCCCATTTATCACAGTCTATCTTTAATTACAGAATGCACTCCCTCACACACAGAAATATCAAAAAAATTAAAATGCAAGCCTTTGCAAGGGTTCAATAAACAAATTTTCACTTTTTCTGCAGCAATTTTTAAAATGGCCGAGTGCCAATGTTTACTACAGACTGCGCGTGCGCGAACGCTCCAACGCGCACGTGCAGGGTTTCCAGCACCAAAAAACTCATTTAAATTGTACCCGCCCCCTCCTACTTACAAAATCAGCGCGAGTGGTAGGCTCCGCCCGTGCGCCACGCCAAGCAGACATCGAGCTGCAAGGCGCTCGAGAATACCGCGTTTTTTCAGGCGCCGTTTTCGGCGCGAAAAACGGGCGCCCAGCGCGGAGGGGGCGCCTATTTTGCCACGTGTGGAAACTTGGGGCCAATGAATATTATTTCTCTTAAGAATGTTTGAGCAACTGGATATTATATTTATCCAGTGAGTGCACCCCACATAACATTACTTGCAAAATATTTGAATCTACAAATCTGAAAAGTACTGCATTCAACTGATCCCCAAATTTTTTTTTTTAAATATACTGCAGGTAATTGTTCTCTTAAAAATGTTTTAAAGAAGTGCGATTTCAGCTCACTCCTCTAGATTAGTTTTTTTTTTAAAGCAACCATTAACTTTCATATCACCCATCTCCACATTGGCTGCAGTGACAGATGCAACAGTGAGCTGATTACATTCCCACAGGCAGTACATGCGGAAGGGATGAGGGGTCAGGAATATGCAGCAAATTAGCTGAGTCAGCATACTAGGGCAGTCCTTCAAAATGCAGGTATGCTGCTCAACTCTTAACTTGCAATTAAGGACATTGCAACAATATGGATGTTTTTTTAAGCTGTGATCCTGGACATTCACGTTTGAAAGAAATACCCAGGCTGAACAAGTGCTTGTTCCTCTACAAACTGTACGCAACACACTTGATCCCGTCAATAGTACAACAATCTCAGTGCGACATCATTGATCACTACAAGAGAGACCCCATTAAGTTCACTATGCCAGCATTGATTTTTATGTATTTCATTCCTCCTTTTTCTGTTCAATTCCTTCCTTGAAGGTGCGATTATCTTGGGTAAGAGAGGCGGTGTGATGTGCGCCAGTCACCCTCTCAGAAACAATGTGGTCATTACTGTACTCCAATGAAACAAGTAAATGTTTCTCTGCGGCTTTTTAAAAAGTCATTTTCAGTGATTTAATCTCAGGTAGTGGACGAGACACTTATTAAAAATGCTTATTTTGTGATAAGCCCATGTTCAACTGTACGAATAAAACTAGGCCAGGTTGCCATTCATTTATCAAGGAATATTTAAATTGCAAGAAAAAATAAATTACGTTGTAAAACACTGCCCGATTGCACTGGTTCATGGAAGATTTTACATGCGGAGATATGCAAATAACGGAGTGGAAATCCGAGCAAAAAAGTCAATTTGAAACCAACGCAATCTGCACCAAAAGCAGAAACTTGAGCCACCCATCCCCTGATACTCAAGCCCAGGTATAACACTGTACACACTGCAGAAAGTGTTCCGGTGGTGGAGGGATGAATGTTTAAGGTGGCGGATGGGGTACCAATCAAGCAGGCTGCTTTGTCCTGGTTGATGTCGAGCTTCTTGAGTGTTGTTGGAGATACACTCATCCAGGCAAGTGGAGAATGTTACATCATACCCATGACTTGTGCCTTCATAATATGTGATCTTAGACAATAACTGACAAACTCTTCAATCATGGAAGCCCCCCCAATGCTCTCCTCTACAGACAGACATACACTCCCAGCAGGTGACCCTGATAGTGATCAGTGGTGGGAACGAGCAGATTTCCCCGAGATCAATCCCAACAGCCCCAAAGCACCCAAATACAATACAGTACCCATACATCATTTATCAGAGTTCAAAGTACGCATTGGGCATTGTAGTTTACTATTTAAATATTCTCTTCTCCTGGAGAGAATTAGATATTTAAATCTCATCGGAAGAGATATAGTTGATAGGTGGAGGAAGGTATATACCTCCTAATTAATTAGGTATGGTGTAATATCTTGCTTAAAACCAATAAAGCTTTAGCCAGAATTGTAGCTTTCAATGTCATTGTGTCGCTGCATCAGAGTCTCGGACCTAGAGTAAAAATGACAATGTTCTACCTGGCAGTTTTTAAACCCAACAGAAGGGGAAAGCAAGATTTTGGCTATAGAGGCAGCAGTGGTTGAGATCAGAGTCAATGGGCACTAAGATTAGAACAAAAATCCACAAACCATGCCATTATGAAGCTTTGTTGCTCCAAAACTTAGCAGCTGCACCTAAGAAAAAAGCAACAGATTCATATCTAAAAAGCATAGGATTATATGGGATATACAGCAGAGAAACAGGCCATTTGGTCTAACCAGTCCATGCTGGCACTTATGCGCCACTCGAGCCTCCTCCAGTCTTTCCTCATCTAACTATCAGCATAACCCTGTGTTCCCTTCTCCCCCATATGCTTGTCTAGTCTCGCCTTAAATGCATCAATACTATTCACTTCAACCACTGTGGTGGTGAGTTCCACATTCTCATCACCCTTTGAATAAAGAAGTTTGTTCTGAATTCCCTATTGGATTTCTTGGTGACTATCTTGTATTGATGGCCTCTAGTTATGCTCTTTCCCACAAGTGGAAACATTCTCTCTGTATCCACTCTATCAAAACTTTTCATAATTTTAAAGACCTCCATTTGGTCACCTCTCAGCCTTCTTTTTCCAAGGAAAAAAAAAAGAGACTCCCAGCCTCGCATTTCTGGTATCATTCTTGTAAATCTACGCTGAACCCTTTCCAGTCCCTCTATATCCTTTTTATAACATGGCGACCAGAACTGTACGCAGTACTCCAAGTGTCGCCTACCAAGGTTCGATACAGGTTTAGCGTAATTTCCTTTTTCTGCAGTCAATGCTGCCAGTTCTCAGTTGAGTCATTAGTCCTCAGTCCTAAACTTTCAATTCCATCGACCATGATGTCAGCCACTTTAAGAAGGATGTCAAGGCCTTGGAGAGGGTGCAGCGGAGATTGATTAGAATGATACCAGGGAAGAGGAATTTCAGTTACGTGGAGACGTGAGAGAAGCTGGGGTTGTCCTCTTTTGAGCAGAGAAAGTTAAGAGGAGATTTAATAGAGGCATTCATAATCATGAAGGATTTTGATCAAATAAATGAGGAACGGTTTCTACTAGCAGGAGTCGGTAACCAGAGGACACAGATTTAAGGGAATTGGCAAAAAAGCCCGTGGGGCAACAACGATCTATATATTTTTTTAATAAACGCAGCACGTTAATGCCCCAGATTTCACATTAATAACGGTAAAGCCAGCAATGTTCATCATCATGGAGTAAATTGGACAGTAACTTCCGAAGTCCGCACGTGCACAGTAAAATGCTGTCCGTATTACCCTGCTCCTCCACAGGCTATACTATACCAGTACGTCGCCAAGAGATTCGGCATTGAAATTCATGCAAGGGCACAAAGTTGCTGTACTTACCCATTAAACACACCAGACAAGGTTTGGGCTGGCGCATTCGGGTGAATTTTTAATGGCATGATAAGTCTTACTGTCAAACAACCGCTCTGGCACTGAAAATGTACTTTTACAAGTGTGGAGTCTCATTCCTTCAGAATGTAATTATTGTTGATTATTGAATTAAAAATTAAATTTTTGTAACTTTTTCTTGATTTAATCTCTCAACCAATATTTATCCCTTTATCAAACAGATTATCTGGTCCTTACCACATTGAGAGAGCTTGCTATGCGCAAATTGGCTGCCACGTCTCCTACATCACAACAGTGACAGCACTTCAAAAGTACTTCATTGGCTGTAAAACGCACTGGGTGATGAAAGTCACTGTAAAACTGATGGTCTTTTTTTTCTTTATACCATCTTTCTTTCCCTCTCTTTCTATACATGATTTTACAATGAATTAAATATTCTAATTTATACTTGCTGGTTTGGACGCTGCATGTGAAGATTCTTCAATCTGATTGTTTGAGGACACACACGGTTGCTTGTCCTGCTCACACACGCTACAGATCCTCTATATAGCATACCACGCCAGAAATTCTCGCTAGGAACTGCAAGTTGCTGCTCAAAAGCCCGTTCTTTCACTGCGGATATCAAAGTCTGGACCAATGTGATCTGGAATGCACTGCCTGAGGGGGTGGTGGAAGCAGATTCAATAATGACTTTCGATGGGTAATTGGATAAAAACTTAAAGGGGTAAAAATTGATAGCTCTTTCAAAGAGCTGGCACGTGCAGGATGGGACAAATGGTCTCCTTCTGTGCTGTAAGATTCTATGATTCTTCCTAAATTAATCTCAACTACCGGTCAACCGGTTTAATGTCTTGTAATGAGAAACTACAAAGAGCCAATAAAAACAGCATCACATGAAGGAACATGACAACTTCCACATCACTGCAATTGATGTTGCACAAAGGGAGAGACAAAAACAAAGTTCATGTCATAGGCCAATGCAACTTACGTTAAAGTAATGCTTAATAAAGCACTACTTCTTTGGGTTAGCCAGGTCACTTCCCAAGCAAATATTATAATGCAAGCTGAAAAATCGCAAGCATCACACGATGGGAAGAACAAGCTGCACAAAGAGATGCTGAAGAATAACAGAGGTATGCAATATCCCCACTGTCTGTGTAGACAGCAAAGGCAAGGCCACAACAGCACACCTCCAACCGCTGCCCTAAACTTTGAAAAGGAATGTCTGTGCAAAGTTAAGCAGAAAACAAGACAGACAGCAGCTACAGCAATGAAATTACTCTAACCCGACCATCTTACACTGGACTCGGAGGCCTTTTTAATTTCTTTATCAGGCAGTTACCAACAGATATACCGGGGCCCCGAGAAACCTCTGATCTCAATCAGCTTCACTATGATAGCCACATCAGTAAAAATGCCAATACACTAAAATAAGTTATATATGTAATCTTCAGCTGTAAAATAAACAGGAACATACAAAACTGACAGGCAGGAGAAGACCAGTGAGTCCATCAAGCCTTCCCCATTCAATGATGGCCAGACAATCAAAACTAAATACTTCTTCCCTGCCCTGTAATCCTCCTCATCATGTTTCTGAAGGTCTCTGGTGCATCTGGGAACTTTACACCTTTAGTAAAATACCAACTGATGTATTCAGCCAATAGAATAAAAGCAATATTCTTGTTCTGAGTTTTTTGTTTCCTTCTTACGGCCCCAAAATAAATAAGAGGCCCTCACAAAGCAAATCATGGAACGTAATCAAGTCATCTCAGCAACAGGACCTCTCCATGGATACTGCCATCTTAGAAATCTTCCAACTGCAATTCTTGACATGAAATGAGTACTGTTGTACAACGGCTACCTTCACATCATTAAAAACTAGAAATGAGTAGAGAAAAGCACAAGAAATACTCAATGTGTGGCCTTCATTTCTTTTTTTAAAAAGAGACCCATAACTCGTGATAAATCAAAATTCAGCATCACATTTGAAATTTCTTTTACAATGTCTTCGATCCCAGAGTAGCCATTCAATATCATGGCTAATCCGATCATGGACTCAGCTCCACTTTCCTGCACGCTCCCCATAACCCCTTATCGTTTAAGAAACGGAATAAATTTAAGACAGAAATAGACAATGTCCCAGCTTCCACAGCTCTGAGGCAGCGAATGCCACAGATTTACAACCCTCAGAAAAAATTTCTCCTTATCTGTTTTAAATGGGAGGCCCCCTATTCTAAGACCATGCCCCCTAGTTCTAGTCTCCCCTATCAGTGGAAACATCCTCGGCTGCTTCCACCTTGTCAAGCCCCTTCATAATCTATACGTTTCGGTAAGATCACCTCTCATTCTTCTGAATTCCAATGAGTAGAGGCCCAACCTACTCAACCTTTCCTCAGAAGTCAACCCTCTCACCCCTGGAATCAACCTAGTGAATTTTCTCTGAACTGCCTCCAAAGCAAGTATATCCTTTCGTAAATATGGAAACCAAAACTGCACGCAGTATTCTAGGTGTGGCCTCACCAATACCTTATATAGCTGTAGTAAGAGTTCCCTGCTTTTATACTCCACCCGCTTTGCAATAAAGGCCAAGATTGGCCTTCCTGATCACTTGCTGTACCTGCATACTATCCTTTTGTGTTTCATGCACAAGTATCCCCAGGTCTTGCTATACTTTGCAATCTTTCTCCATTTAAATAATAACTTGCTCTTTGATTTTTTTCTGCCAAGGTGCACGACCTCACACTTTCCAACATTATACTCCATCTGCTAAATTTTTGCCCACTCACTAAACCTGTCTATGTCCTTTTGCAGGTTTTGTATCCCCTCCTCACACATTGCTTTTCCTCCCATCTTTGTCATGTCAGCAAACTTGGCTACTTTACACTCAGTCCCTTCTTCCAAGTCGTTAATATAGATTGTAAATAGTTGAGGTCTCGGCACTGATCCCTGCAGTACCCCATTAGTTACTGATAGCCAACCAGAGAATGAACCATTTATCCCGACATTCTGTTTTCTGTTCGTTAGCCAATCCTCTATCCATGCTAATATATTACTCCCAACCCAGTGAATGTTTATCTTTTACAGTAACCTTTTATGTTGCACCTTGTCAAATGCCTTCAGGAATTCCAAATACACCACATACACTGGGTTCCCCTTTATCCACCTCAAAGAACTCCAGCAAATGTGTCAAACATGACTGCCCCTTCATAAATCCATGGCTTGGCTGCAATTCATCAAGGAGCAAAGCTGGTTATTAAATCATTTATTTACAATGTGTACTCTGTAATAAGTAAATATGTACTTAAGCCAGGAGGGATTTATTCGTCATTAAGAAATTCAAAGCAAGACTAGACGAAAAATGTGTTTTTCTACTGACTAGGGAAAACAATGGAGATTACTTTGGTTTGCAACCAAGGACTGCAGAATTTTGTGGCAGACAAAAAAAGGCAATAAATGTAAGCCACTACCATAACACTATACTGGATCCATTATGGTTCCTCAACACAGTTGCACTATTTCTATACTGTAACCAAGTGTTTTGTAACCGTAGATAGATACAAAAGAATCACTCCAAAAAGGAAGGAAGTGCTGTGCAATAGAAAGTTTGTGTCCAAGTAAATCTAGCTACATTGCAATATTTCAACTACACTTTGCAGATGTATTGAAAACTAACTTTAGTTTGACAAGTGCAGAATTTCAAGTTTATCCAAACAAAAACACAACACTAATTGTCAAGATTGACTGTAGCAGCATAAATACATGCAACTTGTAATTGTTTCAGCTGATCTGTCATATTAACCCAAAAAATTGATAAATGCTGCACATTAGGAGTTTGCTCTTCAGACTCTTCAATACTGTACAATTGATCAAGATGAGAGAGAATATCACTCAGCATAAAGCACCTTTATTCGATGACTGATGAAACATTAAGTGCCAAGAGCCCCGATTCAAGATTACAAGAATCGTGGCACTGCGCGGTTAGACTTTTCAATTTTATCTGCAAAACAGCCACTGCTTTGATTGGAATCAGTGCATGATCCCACGAGTACTACTGTGGATGGGACAAGTGACATTTTTACTGAGGTGGGCGTGGTGGAATGGAAAGAGTGAAGGGCGTGTGAAGTCTCCCGATGACAGGCTTTTAGAATGCAACGGGCACCGACAGAGGACAGCCGGCAAGGCAGCTTCAATGGAAAACGCCACAGCAAGACGGAAGAAATAATTTGTCCGGATAGTGTTCGGGGGAGGGAAGAGGGTGAAGCGGACTCGCCACCTTTAAAAGTCATTGAGACGGGGGGGGGAGGAGGAGAGGGAGGAGAGGGGGGGGAGGGAGGGGGGGGGGGGGAGAGGGAGGGGGGGGGGGGAGAGGGAGGGGGGGGGGGGGGAGGGAAAGGGGGGGGGGGAGGAGGGCGGAGAGGAAGGGGGGGGGGAGGAGGGCGGAGAGGAGGGGCGGAGAAGGGGGCGGAGAAAGAGAGGGAGGCATACACGGGGGGGGGGGGAAGAAAGAGAGAGACAGACATTGGGGGGGGGGGCGGGGGGAGGAGAGGGAGGGGGGGGGAGAGGGAGGGGGGGGGAGAGGGAGGGGGGGGGAGAGGGAGGGGGGGGGAGGAGAGGGAGGGGGGGGAGGAGAGGGAAGGGGGGGAAGAGGGAAGGGGGGGAAGAGGGAAGGGGGGGAAGAGAGGAGGGGGGGAGGAGGGGCGGAAGGGGGGCGGAGAGGAGGGGCGGAGAGGGGGGGAAGGGGGGCGGAGAAAGAGAGAGACAGACATTGGGGGGGGGGGGGAGGAGAGGGAGACGGATGGGGCGACGGCAGCCTATCTCCCATACACAACGCCACCACCCACCCTACAATCCGGGACTCGGCCACCAGCCTGCTGCCCGAAGGTGGCAGCCCAGAAAAGGCTGTGATTCCCCAGTGAGGAGGCGGAGGCGGAGGCGGAGGCCTCCCCTTTCCCTGTGCCCGGGGGAGCAGGCCGCAGACAGCGGTGCCGGAGTGAGTGTGCCAGTCCCGCACACCCCCCGGGGAGGGGTTACCTTTGGCCTCGCAGTCGGCGCAGTACTTGTTGTCCTCCTCCCGCAGCAGCTTGGACAGGATGGCCTGGTGCTGCTCGTTCTGCTTCTGCGACTTCTCGCGCTCGGAGCGGGTGGCCATGCTGGCGGGCGGTGGGTGGGTGTGTGAGGGTGACAACGTCGCTCGCTCGCTCGCTCGCTCTCCCCCGGGGCTGGGCTCTGCTCCCGCTCCCGCTCCGCTCGCGCTCCCGCAATATGGCCGCCCGCCCACCGGAAGCGGCGCCGTCTCACTCCCTAGCAGCGCCCGCACCACAACGCCGCCCTTCCGCCCGCGCAAAGTAGCGCCTCCCTTCTCATTCTCACCCAGCAGCGACTAACCCCGATTTAAACCCGGGTTTTCAGTTGTTTTTTTTTTTTTTTAAATTGAACGGCGTATTCTGTCTGTCCTGTTGCTAATTGGGCATGTCATCAGCTCTCGCAATACTCTCTCCCCCCCCCTCACACCCATTGATTCCAGTTCCGGGACGGTTCACACAAGCTTTCTTCGCTATCCGTGCGCCCGGTCAGCAAGGTGACGCGTTGACGTCAGCGGCGAGCGGGTGACGCAAGGGCGCGCGAGCTCCAGCACACGTCACAAGGCTGGGGTTGGGGTTTTTTTTTGTTGGGTGGGAATATTTGCAGCAAGTCATTAATTGCAATCTCACTCAACTGAAACCTATATGGTTCACTAATGTCCTTTAGAATCAACATAGAACTAGAGACGACAAAGGTCGGGATGCTCCCTGACCTCTGTTGTCGAGCTACAGTACGCGGACGACGCCTGCGTCTGTGCACACACAGAGCTGGACTCCAGGACATAGTCGACGTATTTACCGAGGCGTACGAAAGCACGGGCCTTACGCTAAACATCCATAAGATAAAGGTCCTCCACCAGCCTGTCCTCGCCGCACAGCACTGCCCCCCCCCCCCCCCAATCATCAAGTTCCACGGCGCGACCCTGGACACCGTGGACCACTTCCCATATTTCGGGAGCCTCCTATCAACAAGAGCAGGCATCAACGATGAGATCCAACACCGCCTCTAGTGCAGCCTTCGGCCGCCTGAGGAAAGGAGTGTTTGAAGACCAGGCCCTCAAAACTGCTACCAAGCTCATGGTCTGCAGGGCTGTAGTAATACCCGCCCTCCTGTATGGCTCAGAGACATGGACCATGTACAGTAGACACCTCAAGTCGCTGGAAAAATATCACCAACGATGTCTCCACAAGATCCTACAAATCCCTTGGGAGGACAGGCGCACCAACATCCGTGTCCTCGTCCAGGCTAACATACCCAGCATTGAAGCACTGACCACACTCAATCAGCTCCGCTGGGCAGGCCACATAGTTCACATGCCAGACACGAGACTCCCAAAACAAGTGCTCTACTCGGAGCTCCTTCACGGCAAATGAACCAAAGGTGGGCAGCGGAAACGTTACAAGGACACCCCCAAAGCTTCCGTGATAAAGTGCGACATCCCCTCTGATACCTGGGAGTCCCTGGCCAAAGACCGCCCTAAGTGGAGGAAGTGCATCCGGGAGGGCACTGAGCACCTCAAGTCTCAACGCCGAGAGGATGCAGAAATCAAGTGCAGGCAGCGGAAAGAGTGTGCGGCAAACCAGTCCCACCCACCCCTCCCCTCAACGACTGTCTGTCCCACCTGTGACAAGGTCTGTGGCTCTCGTATTGGACTGTTCAGCCACCAAAGAACTCGCTTCAGGAGTGGAAGCAAGTCTTCCTCGATTCCGAGGGACTGACTATGATAATGATGATGAGAATTAGGGAAGGAAAGCTGCCGTCCTTACCCGGTCTTGCAGATATGTGACAGCAATGTGGTTGACTCTGAAACGGGCTGAGTAAGCTGTATTCAAGAAGGTGGCTCACCTCCACCTTCTCAAGGGCAATGAGAGATGGGCAATAAATGTCGGCCTTGCCAGCGATGCCCACATTCCGTGAATGAATATTTTTTTAAACTCTTGAAACTGCTCCACTTGTTTAGATAGCTTTGCCATCTTAAGACCTGCGCCTAGATTAGGCTGACCCTCTCAGTGCAGTGCTGAGGGAGTGCTGCACTATCGGAGGTTCCGTCTTTCTAATGAGACATTAAACCGAGGCCCCGCCTGCTCTCAGGTGGATGTAAAAGATCCCATGGCACTGTTTCAAAGAAGAGCAGAGGAATTATCCCAGTGTCCTGGCCAATATTTATCCCTCAATCAACATAACAGAAACAGATTATCTGGTCATTATCACATGGCTGTTTGTGGGAGCTTGCTGTGCGCAAATTGGCTGCCGCGTTTCCTACATTACAACAGTGACTACACTCCAAAAGTATTTCATTGGCTGCAGAGCACTTTGAGATGTCCAGTGGTCATGAAAGGCACTATATAAATGTAAGTCTTTCTTTTTCTTGGGATCGAACATTGCTTCATGCCATTGGCAGGAATTCCTCATTTTCTGGTAGTTTTGAAGATGAAGCAAGGAAATTAGTCCCGCTGCGAACTCAGAGTGAAGGGAGAGGAGTGCCAATAAGAAGGGGGTTGGATAGAGGAGAGAAGAATGCCAGTGTGAACTCTGTGCAGGAGACAGATGAGTGCCATTGTGAACTGGGAGAGGGGAAGATCACCTGAACTAGAGTCATGAGGGACAGGCGTGCCATTGTGAACTGAATGGGAATGGGAGGGAACAGTGTGAACATGAACTGGGAATGTGGAAAAAGACAACAAATAGGAATTTGAGAATTTTATCCAATGTCGCAGCCACGAGTTCCAATATATATCCACACTAGCCCATCATTTACCAACAAGACATCGGGGAAATGTTGCCAGAATTTTATTTGGCCCTGTTCATTCTTATTACAAACCAACGAAAATGTTAACGTGTGCAGATATGCATAATCTCCTGCCCCACATTTAACTTCCTTCATTTTAAAAGTAAAACAAAACCAAAAGTAGAAGAGACAGTTCCAGATTTCCACGGCCCTTTGTGTGAAGAAATGCTTCCTGACATCACCCCTGAACAGCCGTGCTCTAATTTTAAGGTCATGCCACCTAGTTCTGAACTCCCCCACCAGAGGACATAGTTTCTCTCTATCGACCCTATCAAATCCTTTAATCATCTTAAATATCTCAATTGCATCAGCCCTTAATCTTCTATGCTGCAGGGAATACAAGACTAGTCTGTGCATCCTGTCCCATAATTTAACCCTTTTGGCACCCCCTCCAAGCCCAACATATCCTTCCGGAGATGCAGTACCAGAACTGGATGCAGTTCTCCAGATGTGGTCTAACCAGAGCTCTGTCCAGCTGTAACATCACCTCTTTGTATTCCAGCCCTTGAGATAAAGGACAACTTTCCATTAGCCTTTTAAATTATTTTTTGAACCTGTCTACTAGCCTTTAGTGATTTCTGTACTTGGAACCCGAATCCGCAGTTCCTAGATTCTTGCCATTTTGAAAATACTCTGATCTTCCTCAGGTCCAAAGTGGATGACCTCACACTTTCCCACATTGAACTCCATCAGCCGCAGTTTTGCCCACTCACTTAATCTATCAATGTCCCTTTGCAACTTTCTGCTCCCATCTGCACTATTTACTGTGCCACCTAACTTGGTATTATCAGCAAACTTGGATATACAGCTCACTATTTCTTCATCCAAGTCATTTATAAATATAGTGATACCTGAAAAGCTGAGGCCCCAGTACAGATCCCTGGGGGACACCACTAGTCACATCCTGCAACTTGAGCATATACCCATTATCCCTCCTCTCTGTCTCCTACCTCCTAACCAATTCCCTATCCAAGCCAATAGGTTGCTTCCAATTCCATGCACTTTTGTTAACAGTTTCTTATGTGGAACCTCACCAAATACCTTCTGGAAGTCCATATAAATAACATCCATTGACACTCCCTTATCTACCATGTTAGTTACCTCCTCAAAATATTCAACTGGGTTCGTTAGACATGACTTACTCATTACATACCATCCATGCTGGCTCTCTCTGATCAGCTCATATTTGTCCAAATGTTCAGTCACTCTGTCCCCAATAACTTATCCACAACTGGCAATAGATTAATAGGTCTACAGTTTCCTAGTTTATCTTGCCTACCCTTCTTAAATAGTGAGTGACATTGGCAATTTTCCAATCCAAGGGGACAATTTCCGAATCGAGAGTGTTTTGAAAGATCATGACTAACGTGTCAAGAATTTCCTTACCTACTTCTTTCAATATCCTGCGGCGCAAACCATTGGATCCTGGAGATTTGTCTATCTTTAATAAAAATTAGTTTCTCCATCGCCATGTTTTTATTTATATTGAATCAACTCCACCCAATGAGCCAGTTCAAAGGCCACAGACTTCCACCCTTCAGTAGCCCTATCTCCCAAAAATGTATCCATCACCTGCATGAGAACACCAGCGGCAGGTCAGGGCCATAAAAGGAGTGGAGGTGTGGCCCAGGAGCAGCGTGGAGGCATATTCCTTCAGGGAGCAGCACGAGCTGGTGCAGGAGGGCGACAGCAGCGAAGAGTGACGTCATCAAGGTCCAGGTCGGTGATTGGAGCGTGGGCTGATACAGCAGGAGTGGTGAGAGACTGTGGAGGGATGTGATCGAGGCCCAGGAGAGGCGTGAGCTCGCGGCCAGGGGCCCAGGGGGTAGCACGGGCCAGCCCACACTGCGATATGTGTGTGCGCTAGGTCCGTGCACTAGAGCAGGTCTCCAGTCTTCTTGGTTAACCCTTGCCACTGGACCAAGACCTAGCTCTGTCAAGCCCGTGTGGTGGCTGGTGTGCAACGGCCACCACACGTTAAAAAAGTCCACGTACAGGCATCTTCCACCTCTCAGGATGTAGTTCGGGATCTGGAATATTAGGTCCTTCATTGAAACACCTGTGAACTCATCCTTTTTTGGTGTGGAAGCAAGTCATCTTCATTTTGAGGGACTGCCTATGATGATGATAACGATGATGATGAAAACGTATAATATCCACCACTATCACTTCGCTGAGTGGGCTATTCCATATATTTACCAACCTGTGTGTGAAGACATTTTCATAAGACTCAGTAAATAGGCACATATCATTGGACGTAGCATCCCTGACTTAGAGAGAGGAACATCTGCTATAGTTTCTGCTCCTGATCTTGTGGAGGTGCAGGTGTGTTCACATTGGCTCAGAACAATTTAGGCTAGATTACCGATACCCATGGTCAAGACTCACATATGAATAGCAATCACTTGGGTAAGTTACTGGAGAGTGAGTGGCACCTATAGACTCATACCCCAGCAAAGAATCTATGCCTTAAAGAGAGGTGGGGGGGGGATTGGCCAGTAAAGATAGAGAGTAACTTTTTTGATAACTGTAGTTGTGAAACTTCTAGCCCTTATGTAAATCTATTGAACAGAGAAACAAAGTTTATGATCTTGAATAAGCTGCTTTGTAAACTAAATACATTTATAAATTTATTGATGAGCAGGTAAACTACTGATAATTATGTAAGTTCTGTAAACGTTTGTTGTCTCCAGGAAATCCACACCAAAATTATAGATACAAATATATTTACATTCTGACGAAGGGTCATCGACCCGAAACGCTAACTCTCTTTCTCTCTCCACAGACGCTGCCTGACCCGCTGAGATTTCCAGCATTCTCTGTTTTTATTTCAGATTCCAGCATCTGCAGTATTTTGCTTTTGTATTTACTTTCTAAATAGTCATTCTATTGAGGAAGCAAACATGTTATTTCCTTGAGTAAAGATGAGAGAGCCTCATGATCACAGTACTGGACTAACAGCCCTGAGATTATAAGGGTATGATAGCCCAGTGGCCATGGTACTGAATTAACAGTCCTGAGGTTATAAGATCATTATGGTCATTAATGGTCTAGAAAATGATTATGGAAACTGCTGAATTGTTGTAAAAACTCAACTGGTTCTCTAATGTCCTTTAGAGAGCGGAGAACCCGCTGTCCTTGTCTGGTCTGGCCTACATATGGCTCCACTGCTACACTGGTATGTTTACCAGTCGATTCAAGCACTACGTGTGCAAGGGCTGTGGAATAATGAGGCACCTCCAGCAAATGTGCAAAGGTGCTGCAACTCACCACGTGGCAGAGTCGGCAGAAGATGACCGATCCGGCGCGGACCACACTGAACGAGCAGGAGAGGCAACTTAACCTGAGGATGAAGAGGAAGTGTATGGGATGCACACCTTCACCACCAAAAGCACTCCGATAATGTTAAAAGTTAAACTTAATGGCACTCCAGTCTCAATGAAATGGGACACGGGGGCGAGTCAATCAATTATGAGTCATAAGGCATTCGAGAGGCTGTGGGGCAACAGAGCACAATGACCCGAGCTGACCCCGATTCAGGCAAAGCTGTGCACCTGCACCAAGGAACTGATACCAGTTATTGGTAGTGCGGACATAAGAGTATCCCATGAGGGAGCAGTGCACGATTTACCACTGTGGATTGTTTCAGGTGATCGGCCAACGCTGCTTGATAGAAAGTGGATGGGGAAGATTCGATGGAACTTGGAAGACCTTCTCCGGCGAGCGATGTCTCCCTTGCTCAAAGGCTGAGCAAGCCCCCACCTTCAGCTGAACCAGGCATCAAAGTGCAGATCCATTTGCAGATCCCCGAGGCACACGCCGTTCATCATGACCACGAAGAGGTAAAGATCAACCGAGCAGCGGTACAGGCGCGGTATCCACCACCCAAAGCCGAGACCTCTTTGCGACGATGGAAGAGGCTCCAGGTCGACCAAGCAGAGTGGAACTCCGGCCGAAATGAGCCGAATGTGTCTTCCCGATGCCAGAGGCAAAATCTCTGGGGAGGAAGATCGCGTTGGCATCACGAACACGGACGGAAGTCCATCCAGACCATGGATTGAGAGTGTATCCAGACCATGGGACGAGAGTGCGTCCAGACCACGGGACGAAAGGACGTCCAGACCACGGGAGGAGAGTGCGTCCAGTCCACGGGAGGAGAGTGCGTCCAGACCACGGGACGAAAGGACGTCCAGACCATGGGAGGAGAGTGCGTCTAGACCACGGGACGAAAGGACGTCCAGACCATGGGACGAGAGTACGTCCAGACCACGGGACGAAAGGACGTCCAGACCACGGGAGGAGAGTGCGTCCAGTCCACGGGAGGAGAGTGCATCCAGACCACGGGAGGAGAGTGCGTCCAGATCACGGGACGAGAGTGCGTCCAGACCACGGGAGGAGAGTGCATCCAGACCACAGGACGTCACCGCAATGAAACAGAGGCATGTGTTGCCCAGCAAGCTTGGGGCAAAGGTAAAGGGGTGGCTGCTGAGAAGGCCAGGAACCCACTACGTTCCAATAAGTTGTTTGCATGTGAGCGCCCATTCGTGGCAAATGATGTATTATCATATGGGGTTGGAGGTACGTTACAACAAGCCAAAGCAGTGGGCGAACACCAACCAGCCGCATATGTATCTAACAAAGTACTCGTAGCAAGTGATGTGTTATCACACGGGGTCGGGCGTGTTGTACAGCAAGCCAAAGTAGCGAGCGAACCCCAACCAGTTGTACATGTATCCAATAAGTTACCCAAGGCCATAACCTGCGTTCACAGGACAAAAGAGACGTCTTTATCTCGAATAGGTCCAACACCGTCTGTGCACTGTAACATGATCCGCCACGGGCCAGGCACGGAGAATGGCGCTGATGCCCTCAGTTGGCTACCGTTGCCCACCACCGGGGTGGAAACGGTGCAGCCTGCAGACCTGCTCGTTGTTATGGAAGTGCTAGAGAGCGAGGGATCAACAGTAATGGCTCCCCAGACTAGAACCTGGACGAGCCAGGATCCCATGTTATCGCCTACTAATGGCGAACCACTAGAGGGATGTTGCAGATTATCCGTCGCAAAGACGTAATGCTCATCCCATCAAATTGGCCCCGATGGGGCAACCCTGCAACGTTGCAAAGAAAGGCAAGGAGGCTACACACAGTCGATGGTCCGGGGCCTCCATATCATGGCCCAGGATCCACGGGGACCATGCAGTCTCCCGCCACGACTGAAAGTCTCAAGGCCATATCTGACATCCTTGGCTTGCTAGACCTAAGGGTCAGCGACAATAGTCCAGAGCGGGCAGCCCAAATCATAAAGCCAAGCACCACACATGTCACGGTAGACTCCCCACAGACCTGGCTATCCCGGGTGCTATGCAGTCACCGGGCTGAATCACTCAGAACCGGGCCTTCCGTATGCTATCAGCAGAGAATGCACCATGATCGTACGGCTCCTCCACGTGACATCAGAATAAATGATGTAGACCATGATCATGGCCCCAGATGGGTTGCTAGCACTGTATTAGACAAAGAGGGGAATGGGGTGTTTGTGATGAAAATGGAGTGTTTGTTGTGAAACCATGTAATGGGCTAACGCAGAAAGCTTTTGGACCAGACCAAGCTGCGAACTACAGATAACCAGGAACTACTGAAAAGGACCTGGCCCCCAGCGACCCACTAACACAGTCGACCTTGCTGTTAACATAAGAACATAAGAACATAAGAATTAGGAACAGGAGTAGGCCATCTAGCCCCTCGGGCCTGCTCCGCCATTCAATAAGATCATGGCTGATCTGGTCGTGGACTCAGCTCCACTTACCCGCACGCTCCCCATAACCCTTAATTCCCTTATTGCTTAAAAATCTATCTATCTTTGACTTGAAAACATTCAATGAGCCAGCCTCAACTGCTTCCTTGGGCAGAGAATTCCACAGATTCACAACCCTCTGGGAGAAGAAATTATTTTTCAACTCGGTTTTAAATTGGCTCCTCCGTATTTTGAGGCTGTGCCCCCTAGTTCTAGTCTCCCCCACCAATGGAAACAACCTCTCGGCCTCTATCTTGTCTATCCCTTTCATGATTTTAAATGTTTCTAGAAGATCACCCCTCATCCTTCTGAACTCCAAGGAGTAAAGACCCAGTCTACTCAATCTGTCATCATAAGTTAACCCCCTCATTTCTCGAATCAGCCTAGTGAATTGTCTCTGTACCCCTTCCAAAGCTAGTATATCCTTCCTTAAGTAAGGTGACCAAAACTGCACGCAGTACTCCAGGTGCGGCCTTATACAGTTGCAGCAACACCTCCCTGCTTTTGTACTCCATCCCTTTCGCAATGAAGGCCAACATTCCATTTGCCTTCCTGATTACCTGCTGCACCTGCAAACTAACCTTTTGGGATTCATGCACAAGGAGGCTGGTCTGTCGGTTGCCTTCTTATCTCTCGACCAAGAGAAGGCATTCGACAGGGTGGATCACGACTATCTGCTCGGAACTCTGCGCGCTTTCGGGTTCGGGACGCATTTCGTCGCCCGGATCCGACTTTTGTATGCCGCCGCGGAGTGTCTGATTAAGGTTAACGGGTCCTTGACGGCGCCCCTTCGCTTTAGGAGAGGGGTGCGCCAGGGATGCCCCATGTCCGGCCAGTTATACGCCGTTTGCGTGGAGCCTTTCCTGCACCTCTTGCGGACGAGGTTGACGGGACTGGCTCTGCAAGGGCCGGGCGTGGAGGTCGTCCTCTCGGCTTACGCCGATGACGTGCTCCTCGCGGTAGAGGATCCCGCTGACCTGCGGAGGATGCGTGAGTGCCAGGAGATTTACTCGGCCGCGTCCTCCGCCAGGATCAACTGGGAGAAATGTTCCGGACTCCTGGTGGGTCAGTGGCGGGTGGACTCCCTGCCTGAGGAGCTCAGGCCTTTTGCCTGGAGCACGACCCATCTCTTCTATCTGGGAGTCTACCTTAGCCCCGACGAGGGAGCCTGGCCGGCGAACTGGCAGGAGCTGGAGGCCAAGGTCGCCGCTCGCCTAGGGCGCTGGACAGGACTGCTCCGAGTGCTGTCCTACAGGGGTCGAGCGCTAGTCATAAACCAGCTGGTGGCCGCAATGTTGTGGTACCGGCTGGTCACTTTGACCCCTCCCCCTGCGTTTGTCGCCAAGATACAGAAGAAGCTGGTGGACTTCTTCTGAAACAGCAGGAAGCACTGGGTCTCTGCTGCGGTCTTGAGTCTCCCGCTTGAGGAGGGCGGTCAGTCGTTGGTGTGCGTCAGCGCCCAGCTCGCGACTTTCCGTCTTCAGACCCTGCAGAGATACCTTTACGTCGAGCCCCCTCCTAGGTGGTGTGCTCTAGCGAGGTATTTCTTCCGCCAGCAGCGCGACCTCAATTATGACACGCAGCTCCTGTTTGTGAACTTGGGGGGTGCTAGGACCGCCCTCCGGGAGCTGCCTGTCTTTTACAGGGAACTCATCAGGGTCTGGAACAAAGTCTCCACCAAGCGCAGCTCTCCGCCGGCTGGAGTGGCGGCCGTCCTGCAGGAGCCGCTGCTCGGGAATCCGTACCTCCACGACCGAGGTTTTATGTGGCGGTCGGAAGAGAGGGCTGTGGCTGGTGAGGTGACCAGGGTCAGGGACCTGCTCGATGGCGGAGGAGCGGGCTGGATGGTGCCAGACACGCTGGCGCGGCGCCTAAATTCTGCCAACGTCCGCCACGCGGCCGATGCCATCAAGTCGCTAAAAACAGCTCTGGGCCCTGACTCCGTTAGGTGCATCGAGGAGGCTGAAGCACGTGGGGAGATCCCGTCCGAACAGACCCCCGTCCGGACGGAATTCCTCATTGGCGCCAAACCCCGGAACCTCCCTCGGGGGCCGGCGCCTCACAACTTGAGCCGCCTCGGGGAAATCCCCTCCGTGCCTTTCAGTTCCGCGCGGAGGGGTTTCTTGTATGGGCTGCTCCTACACACTCTCAACTTTGCCATCCTCGCCTGCCGTCCGGACATGCCATGGCGTACCATCTTGCCGTCCGGAGGAGGCGGGGGTCCCCGATGGAGGGCACTCTACGCAGGGGTCCTCCCACTATTCGTCGGGGTCTTGGCCTGGGGGGTGGTGCACGGAGCAGTGCCGTGCAACAAATTTTTAAGCCGGTTCACGGACTCCCAGGCCGCCTGCAATTTCTGCGGTCTGGAGGAGTCCGTGTTCCATGTTTTTATTGAGTGCACAAGGTTGCAGCCCCTGTTCCATTATTTGAAGGGGCTGCTCCTGAAATTCTGGCTGCACTTCAGTCCCACTCTCCTGATCTTTGGGCACCCTGTGCGGAGGGGTGCGGGTAGGTCCGAAGGCCTCCTCGTAGGACTGCTCCTGGGCACGGCCAAGGGTGCCATCAGCCGGTCCAGGCAGCGGGTGGTCGAGGGGGTCGTTCAACCTGACTGCCTGCCTCTCTTCTGCTCTTACATCCGGTCCAGGGTGTCCTTGGAGATGGAGCACGCGGTGTCCACCGGTACGCTCGCGGCCTTCCGCGAGAGGTGGGCACCGGAGGGACTGGAGTGCATCATCACGCCCGGCAACCAAATTTTAATTTGATTTTACGTTTTAAAGTTTAAGTTGTTTTTAATTGCCGGTGTTTTTAGTGTCCCCCCTTCCCTTTTATAGGGGGCACTGGGGAAAAATTGTGATTTTAGTGCCCAAAAAAAACCCAAAAAAAAGAAAGAAAAAAAAACCCCCCCAAAAAAAACAAAAAAAAGGAAAAAAAGGGCCTTGTAAATGTCTGGTGTGTCACCCAGGTCAGGTGGCACGGTTTAATGTGTTTTGTTTTGCAGATAAACTCCAAAAAGAGTTTCATGCACAAGGAGGCTGGTCTGTCGGTCGCCTTCCTATCCCTCGACCAAGAGAAGGCGTTCGACAGGGTGGATCACGACTATCTGCTCGGAACTCTGCGCGCTTTCGGGTTCGGGACGCATTTCGTCGCCCGGATCTGACTTTTGTACGCCGCCGCGGAGTGTCTGATTAAGGTTAACGGGTCCTTGACGGCGCCCCTTCGCTTTAGGAGAGGGGTGCGTCAGGGATGCCCCATGTCCGGCCAGTTATACGCCGGTTGCGTGGAGCCTTTCCTGCGCCTCTTGCGGACGAGGTTGACGGGACTGGCTCTGCAAGGGCCGGTCGTGGAGGTCGTTCTCTCGGCTTACGCC
Organism: Pristiophorus japonicus; assembly: GCF_044704955.1. Classification (NCBI taxonomy): domain Eukaryota; kingdom Metazoa; phylum Chordata; class Chondrichthyes; family Pristiophoridae; genus Pristiophorus; species Pristiophorus japonicus. Next base: position 6,554,283 of record NC_091983.1, on the reverse strand, counting down.
GATGACGTGCTCCTCGCGGTAGAGGATCCCGCTGACCTGCGGAGGATGCGTGAGTGCCAGGAGATTTACTCGGCCGCGTCCTCCGCCAGGATCAACTGGGAGAAATGTTCCGGACTCCTGGTGGGTCAGTGGCGGGTGGACTCCCTGCCGGAGGAGCTCAGGCCTTTTGCCTGGAGCACGACCCATCTCCTCTATCTGGGAGTTACCTTAGCCCCGACGAGGGAGCCTGGCCGGCGAACTGGCAGGAGCTGGAGGCCAAGGTCGCCGCTCGCCTAGGGCGCTGGACAGGACTGCTCCGAGTGCTGTCATACAGGGGTCGAGCGCTAGTCATAAACCAGCTGGTGGCCGCAATGTTGTGGTACCGGCTGGTCACTTTGACCCTTCCCCCTGCGTTTGTCGCCAAGATACAGAAGAAGCTGGTGGACTTCTTCTGGAACAACAGGAAGAACTGGGTCCCTGCTGCGGTCTTGAGTCTCCCGCTTGAGGAGGGCGGTCAGTCGTTGGTGTGCGTCATCGCCCAGCTCGCGAATTTCCGTCTTCAGACCCTGCAGAGATACCTTTACGTCGAGCCCCCTCCTAGGTGATGTGCTCTAGCGAGGTATTTCTTCCGCCAGCAGCGCGACCTCAATTATGACACGCAGCTCCTGTTTGTGAACTTGGGGGGTGTCAGGACCGCCCTCCGGGAGCTGCCTGTCTTTTACAGGGACCTCATCAGGGTCTGGAACAAAGTCTCCACCAAGCGCAGCTCTCCGCCGGCTGGAGTGGCGGCCGTCCTGCAGGAACCGCTGCTCGGGAATCCGTACCTCCACGACCGAGGTTTTATGTGGCGGTCGGAAGAGAGGGCTGTGGCTGGTGAGGTGACCAGGGTCAGGGACCTGCTCGATGGCAGAGGAGCGGGCTGGATGGCGCCAGACACGCTGGCGCGGCGCCTAAATTCTGCCAACGTCCGCCACGCGGCCGATGCCATCGAGTCGCTAAAAACAGCTCTGGGCCCTGACTCCGTTAGGTGCATCGAGGAGGCTGAAGCACGTGGGGAGATCCCGTCCGAACTGACCCCCGTCCGGACGGAATTCCTCATCGGCGCCAAACCCCGGAACCTCCCTCGGGGGCCGGCGCCTCACAACTTGAGCCGCCTCGGGGAAATCCCCTCCGTGCCTTTCAGTTCCGCGCGGAGGGGTTTCCTGTACGGGCTGCTCCTGCACACTCTCAACTTTGCCATCCTCGCCTGCCGTCCGGACACGCCATGGCGTACCATCCTGCCGTCCGGAGGAGGCGGGGGTCCCCGATGGAGGGCACTCTACGCAGTGGTCCTCCCACTATTCGTCGGGGACTTGGCCTGGAGGGTGGTGCACGGAGCAGTGCCGTGCAACAAATTTTTAAGCCGGTTCACGGACTCCCAGGCCGCCTGCAATTTCTGCGGTCTGGAGGAGTCCGTGTTCCATGTTTTTATTGAGTGCACAAGGTTGCAGCCCCTGTTCCATTATTTGAAGGGGCTGCTCCTGAAATTCTGGCTGCACTTCAGTCCCACTCTCCTGATCTTTGGGCACCCTGTGCGGAGGGGAGCGGGTAGGTCCGAAGGCCTCCTCGTAGGACTGCTCCTGGGCACGGCCAAGGGTGCCATCAGCCGGTCCAGGCAGCGGGCGGTCGAGGGGGTCGTTCAACCTGACTGCCTGCCTCTCTTCTGCTCTTACATCCGGTCCAGGGTGTCCTTGGAGATGGAGCACGCGGTGTCCACCGGTACGCTCGCGGCCTTCCGCGAGAGGTGGGCACCGGAGGGACTGGAGTGCATCATCACGCCCGGCAACCAAATTTTAATTTGATTTTACGTTTTAAAGTTTAATTTGTTTTTAATTGCCGGTGTTTTTAGTGTCCCCTTCCCTTTTATAGGGGGCACTGGGGAAAAATTGTGATTTTAGTGCCCAAAAAAAAACCAAAAAAAAGAAAGAAAAAAAACCCAAAAAAAAAAAAAGGGAAAAAAGGGCCTTGTAAATGTCTGGTGTGTCACCCAGGTCGGGTGGCACGGTTTAATGTGTTTTGTTTTGCAGATAAACTCCAAAAAGAGTTTCATGCACAAGGAGGCTGGTCTGTCGGTCGCCTTCCTATCCCTCGACCAAGAGAAGGCGTTCAACAGGGTGGATCACGACTATCTGCTCGGAACTCTGCGCGCTTTCGGGTTCGGGACGCATTTCGTCGCCCGGATCCGACTTTTGTACGCCGCCGCGGAGTGTCTGATTAAGGTTAACGGGTCCTTGACGGCGCCCCTTCGCTTTAGGAGAGGGGTGCGCCAGGGATGCCCCATGTCCGGCCAGTTATATGCCATCTGCGTGGAGCCTTTCCTGCGCCTCTTGCGGACGAGGTTGACGGGACTGGCTCTGCAAGGGCCGGGCGTGGAGGTCGTCCTCTCGGCTTACGCCGATGACGTGCTCCTCGCGGTAGAGGATCCCGCTGACCTGCGGAGGATGCGTGAGTGCCAAGAGATTTACTCGGCCGCGTCCTCCGCCAGAATCAACTGGGAGAAATGTTCCGGACTCCTGGTGGGTCAGTGGCGGGTGGACTCCCTGCCGGAGGAGCTCAGGCCTTTTGCCTGGAGCACGACCCATCTCCTCTATCTGGGAGTTACCTTAGCCCCGACGAGGGAGCCTGGCCGGCGAACTGGCAGGAGCTGGAGGCCAAGGTCGCCGCTCGCCTAGGGCGCTGGACAGGACTGCTCCGAGTGCTGTCCTACAGGGGTCGAGCACTAGTCATAAACCAGCTGGTGGCCGCAATGTTGTGGTACCGGCTGGTCACTTTGACCCCTCCCCCTGCGTTTGTCGCCAAGATACAGAAGAAGCTGGTGGACTTCTTCTGGAACAACAGGAAGTACTGGGTCTCTGCTGCGGTCTTGAGTCTCCCGCTTGAGGAGGGCGGTCAGTCGTTGATGTGCGTCAGCGCCCAGCTCGCGACTTTCCGTCTTCAGACCCTGCAGAGATACCTTTACGTCGAGCCCCCTCCTAGGTGGCGTGCTCTGGCGAGGTATTTCTTCCGCCAGCAGCGCGACCTCAACTACGACACGCAGCTCCTGTTTGTGAACTTGGGGGGGTGCCAGGACCGCCCTCCGGGAGCTGCCTGTCTTTTACAGGGACCTCATCAGGGTCTGGAACAAAGTCTCCACCAAGCGCAGCTCTCCGCCGGCTGGAGTGGCGGCCGTCCTGCAGGAGCCGCAGCTCGGGAATCCGTACCTCCACGGCCGAGGTTTTATGTGGCGGTCGGAAGAGAGGGCTGTGGCTGGTGAGGTGACCAGGGTCAGGGACTTGCTCGATGGCGGAGGAGCGGGCTGGATGGCGCCAGACACGTTGGCGCGGCGCCTAAATTCAGCCGACGTCCGCCACGCGGCCGAAGCCATCGAGTCGCTAAAAACAGCTTTGGGCCCTGACTCCGTTAGGTGCATCGAGGAGGCTCAAGCACGTGGGGAGATCCCGTCCGAACTGACCCCCGTCCGGACGGAATTCCTCATTGGCGCCAAATCCCGGAACCTCCCTCGGGGGCCGGCGCCTCACAACTTGAGCCGCTTCGGGGAAATCCCCTCCGTGCCTTTCAGTTCCGCGCGGAGGGGTTTCCTGTACGGGCTGCTCCTGCACACTCTCAACTTTGCCATCCTCGCCGGCCATCTGGACACGCCATGGCGTACCATCTTGCCGTCCGGAGGAGGCGGGGGTCCCCGATGGAGGGCACTCTATGCGGGAGTCCTCCCACTATTCATCGGGGACTTGGCCTGGAGGGTGGTGCACGGAGCAGTGCCGTGCAACAAATTTTTAAGCCGGTTCACGGACTCCCAGGCCGCCTGCAATTTCTGCGGTCTGGAGGAGTCCGTGTTCCATGTTTTTACTGAGTGCACAAGGTTGCAGCCCCTGTTTAATTATCTAAAGGGGCTGCTCCTGAAATTCTGGCTGCACTTCAGTCCCACTCTCCTGATCTTTGGGCACCCTGTGCGGAGGGGAGCGGGTAGGTCCGAGGGCCTCCTCGTAGGACTGCTCCTGGGCACGGCCAAGGGTGCCATCAGCCGGTCCAGGCAGCGGGTGGTCGAGGGGGTCGTTCAACCTGACTGCCTGCCTCTCTTCTGCTCTTACATCCGGTCCAGGGTGTTCTTGGAGATGGAGCACGCGGTGTCCACCGGTACGCTCGCGGCCTTCCGCGAGAGGTGGGCACCGGAGGGACTGGAGTGCATCATCACGTCCGGCAACCAAATTTTAATTTGATTTTACGTTTTAAAGTTTAATTTGTTTTAATTGCCGGTGCTTTTAGTGTCCCCCTCCCCTTTTATAGGGGGCACTGGAAAAAATGTGATTTTCGCGCCCAAAAAAAACCAAAAAAAAAAGAAAAACAAAAAAAAACCACAAAAAAGAAAAAAAGGGCCTTGTAAATGTCTGCTGTGTCATCCAGGGCGGGTGGCACGGTTTAATGTTTTATGTTTTACAGGTAGACTCTAAAAGAGTTTCATGCACAATGTTGTAATTTCTCCCCATTCAAATAATATTCCCTTTTACTGTTATTCCCTCACACTTTCCGACATTGTATTCCATCTGCCAAACCTTAGCCCATTTGCTTAACCTATCCAAATCTCCTTGAAGCCTCTCTGCGTCCTCTACACAACCCACTTTCCCACTAATCTTTGTGTCATCTGCAAATTTTGTTGCACTACACTCTGTCCCCTCCTCTAGGTCATCTATGTATATTGTGAACAGTTGTGGTCCCAGCACTGATCCCTGTGGCACACCACTAACCACTGATTTCCAACTGGAAAAGGACCCATTTATCCTGACTCTCTGCTTTCTGTTCGCCAGCCAATTCTCTATCCATGCTAATACATTTCCTCTGACTCCACGTACCTTTATCTTCTGCAGTAACCTTTTGTGTGGCACCTTATCGAATGCCTTTTGGAAATCTAAATACACCACATCGGTACACCTCTATCCACCATGCTCGTTATATCCTCAAAGAATTCCAGTAAGTTAGTTAAACATGATTTCCCTTTCATGAATCCATGCTGCGTCTGCTTGATTGCACTATTCCTATCCAGATGTCCCGCTATTTCTTCCTTAATGATAGTTTCAAGCATTTTCCCCACTACAGATGTTAAACTAACCGGCCTATAGTTACCTGCCTTTTGCCTGCCCCCTTTTTTAAACAGCAGCGTTACATTAGCTGCTCTCCAATCCGCTGGTACCTCCCCAGAGTCCAGAGAATTTTGGTAGATTATAACAAATGCATCTGCTATAACTTCAGCTATCTCTTTTAATACCCTGGGATGCATTTCATCAGGACCAGGGGACTTGTCTTCCTTCAATCCCATTAGTCTGTCCAGCACTACCTCCCTAGTGATAGTGATCATCTCAAGGTCCTCGCTTCCCACATTCCTATGACCAACAATTTTTGGCATGGTTTTTGTGTCTTCCACTATGAAGACGGAAGCAAAATAATTGTTTAAGGTCTCAGCCATTTCCACATTTCCCATTATTAAATCCCCTTTTTCATCTTCTAAGGGACCAACATTTACTTTAGTCACTCTTTTCCGTTTTATATATCTGTAAAAGCTTTTACTATCTGTTTTTATGTTTTGCGCAAGTTTACTTTTTCGTAATCTATCTTCCCTTTCTTTATTGCTTTTTTAGTCATTCTTTGCTGTTGCTTAAAATCTTCCCAATCCTCTAGTTTCCCACTAACCTTGGCCACCTTATACGCATTGGTCTTTGATTTGATACTTTCCTTTATTTCCTTGGTTATCCACGGCTGGTTATCTCTTCTCTTGCTGCCCTTCTTTTTCACTGGAATATATTTTTGTTGCGCATTATGAAAGAGCTCGAGGATGAACCCACCATGCTTGAAAGTCCGATCAGACCAGCCGCACGGCCATGCAGCAATGATACGACCGACTCACCCATGCCAAGACTTCAACTCAGGTGATCAACCCAGGAACGCAGAGCCCCGGATCGCCTCAACGTAAATAACAGTGCCACGTGCTAATCAGAGTAGAGGGAGCAGGATAGTTAGAATAAATACGTGGCTTGAGCAGTGGTGCAAGAGGGAGGGATTCAAATTCCTGGGAAATTGGAACCAGTTCTGGGGGAAGTGGGACCTGTACAAAAGGAACGGTTTGCACTTGGGCAGGACTGGAACTGATGTCCTGGGGGTAACATTTGCTAATGCAGTTCGGGAGTGTTTAAACTAATATGGCAGGGGGATGGGAACCTATGCAGCGAGACAGGGCGAAGTAATATGGAGTCAGAAACAGATGGTAGAAAGGTAAAAAAGCAATAGTGGAAGGCCGAGTAAACAAAGGCAAGAAACAAAAACGGCCACACTACATCATAATTCTAAAAGGACAAAGGGTGTTAAAAAAACAAGCCTGAAGGCTTTGTGTCTTAATGCAAGGAGTATCCCTAATAAGGTGGATGAATTAACTGTGCAAATAGATGTTAACAGATATGATGTGATTGGGATTACAGAGACGTGGCTCCAGGATGATCAGGGCTGGGAACTCAACATCCAAGGGTATTCAACATTCAGAAAGGATAGAATAAAAGGAAAAGGAGGTGGGGTAGCATTGCTGGTTAAAGAGGAGATTAATGCAATAGTTAGGAAAGACATTAGCTTGGATGATGTGGAACCTATATGGGTAGAGTTGCAGAATACCAAAGGGCAAAAAACGTTAGTGGGAGTTGTGTACAAACCTCCAAACAGTAGTAGTGATGTTGGGGAGGGCATCAAACAGGAAATTAGGGGTGCATGCAATAAAGGTGCAGCAGTTATCATGGGTGACTTTAATATGCATATAGATTGGGCTAACCAAACTGGATTTCCTGGAGTGCATAAGGGATGGTTTTCTAGACCAATATGTCGAGGAACCAATTAGGGGGGAGGCCATCTTAGACTGGGTGTTGTGTAATGAGAGCAGATTAATTAGCAATCTCGTTGTGCAAGGCCCCTTGGGGAAGAGTGACCATAATATGGTGGAATTCTACATTAGGATGGAGAATGAAACAGTTAATTCAGAGACCATGGTCCAGAACTTAAAGAAGGGTAACTTTGAAGGTATGAGGCGTGAATTGGCTAGGATAAATTGCGGAATGATACTTAAGGGGTTGACAGTGGATGGGCAATTGCAGACATTTATTGACCGCATGGATGAACTACAACAATTGTACATCCCTGTCTGGCGTAAAAATAAAAAAGGGAAGGTGGCTCAACCGTGGCTATCAAGGGAAATCAGGGATAGTATTAAAGCCAAGGAGGTGGCATACAAATTGGCCAGAAATAGCAGCGAACCCGGGGACTGGGAGAAATTTAGAACTCAGCAGAGGAGGACAAAGGGTTTGATTAGGGCAGGGAAAATAGAGTACGAGAGGAAGCTTGCAGGGAACATTAAGACGGACTGCAAAAGCTTCGATAGATATGTAAAGAGAAAAAGGTTAGTAAAGACAAATGTAGGTCCCCTGCAGTCAGAATCAGGGGAAGTCATAACGGGGAACAAAGAAATGGCAGACCAATTGAACAAGTACTTTGGTTCGGTATTCACTAAGGAGGACACAAACAACCTTCCGGATATAAAAGGGGTCAGAGGGTCTAGTAAGAAGGAGGAACTGAGGGAAATCCTTATTAGTCGGGAAATTGTGTTGGTGAAATTGATGGGATTGAAGGCTGATAAATCCCCAGGGCCTGATGGACTGCATCCTAGAGTACTTAAGGAGGTGGCCTTGGAAATAGCGGATGCATTGACAGTCATTTTCCAACATTCCATTGACTCTGGATCAGTTCCTATCGACTGGAGGGTAGCCAATGTAACCCCACTTTTTTAAAAAGGAGGGAGAGAGAAAACAGGGAATTATAGACCTGTCAGCCTGACATCGGTAGTGGGTAAAATGATGGAATCAATTATTAAGGATGTCATAGCAGCGCATTTGGAAAGAGGTGACATGATAGGTCCAAATCAGCATGAATTTGTGAAAGGGAAATCATGCTCGACAAATCTTCTGGAATTTTTTGAGGATGTTTCCAGTAGAGTGGACAAGGGAGAACCAGTTGATGTGGTATATTTGGACTTTCAGAAGGCTTTCGACAAGGTATCACACGAGAGATTAATGTGCAAAGTTAAAGCATATGGGATTGGGGGTAGTGTGCTGACGTGGATTGAGAACTGGTTGGCAGACAGGAAGCAAAGAGTAGGAGTAAATGGCAGGCAGTGACTAGTGGGGTACCGCAAGGTTCTGTGCTGGGGCCCCAGCTGTTTACATTGTACATTAACGATTTAGACGAGGGGATTAAATGTAGTATCTTCAAATTTGCAGATAACACTAAGTTGGGTGGCAGTGTGAGCTGCAAGGAGGATGCTATGAGGCTGCAGAGTGACTTGAATAGGTTAGGTGAGTGGACAAATGCATGGCAGATGAAGTATAATATGGATAAATGTGAGGTTATCCACTTTGGTGGTAAAAACAGAAAGACAGACTATTATCTGAATGGTGACAGATTAGGAAAAGGGGCGGTGCAACGAGACCTGGGTGTCATGGTACATCAGTCATTGAAGGTTGGCATGCAGGTACAGCAGGCGGTGAAGAAAGCAAATGGCATGTTGGCCTTCATAGCGAGGGGATTTGAGTACAGGGGCAGGGAGGTGTTACTGCAGTTGTACAGGGCCTTGGTGAGGCCACACCTGGAGTATTGTGCACAGTTTTGGTCTCCTAACTTGAGGAAGGACATTCTTGCTATTGAGGGAGTGCAGCGAAGGTTCACCAGACTGATTCCCGGGATGGCGGGACTGACATATCAAGAAAGACTGGATCAACTGGGCTTGTATTCACTGGAGTTCAGAAGAATGAGAGGGGATCTCATAGAAACGTTTAAAATTCTGACGGGTTTTGACAGGTTAGATGCAGGAAGAATGTTCCCAATGTTGGGGAAGTCCAGAACCAGGGGTCACAGTGTAAGGTTAAGGGGTAAGCCATTTAGGACCGAGATGAGGAGAAACTTCTTCACCCTAGAGTGGTGAACCTGTGGAATTCTCTACTACAGAAAGTTGTTGAGGCCAATTCACTAAATATATTCAAAAAGGAGTTAGATGTAGTCCTTACTACTAGGGGGATCAAGGGGTATGGCGAAAAAGCAGGAATGGGGTACTGAAGTTGCATGGTCAGCCATGAACTCATTGAATGGCGGCACAGGCTCGAAGGGCCGAATGGCCTACTCCTGCACCTATTTTCTATGTTGGTGCTGTGGGGGCAATCATAGAGCCCATCAATGGGGCACCTCCAGCGAATGTGCAAACATACTGCAACTCACCACGTGGTGAGTCAGCAGAAGATGACCGATCCAAGGCCGAAGAGGAAGTGTATGGGGTACACACCTTCACCACCAAAAGCCCTCCGATAATGTTGAAAGTCAACTTAAACGACATTCCAGTTTCCATGTAATTGGACACGGGGACGAGTCAGTCAATTATAAGCCAGAAGGCTTTTGAGAAACTGTGGGGCAACAAGGCACAAAGGCCAAAACTAAGCCCGATTCACACCAAGCTGTGCACTTACACCAAAGAGCTCATACCAGTCTTTGGCAGTGCGACAGTGAAGGTATCGTACGATGGAACTGTGTATGATCTATCACTATGGATTGTACCAGGCAATGGCCCAACGCTGTTCGGCAGAAGCTGGTTAGGAAAGATTCGATGGAACTGGGATGACATCAAAGCACTGTCTTCGGTGGATGACACCTCGTGCGCCCAACTGCTAAACAAATTCCCATCGTTATTTGAGCCAGGCATCGGCAACTTCACAGGCACCAAAGTGCAGATCCATCTAGTCCCTGATGCACGGCCCGTTCATCACAAGGCCCGAGTGGTTCCATATATGATGCGAGAGAAAGTCGAAATCGAGCTGGACAGACTCAACGAGAGGGGATCATATCACCAGTCGAGTTCAACGAGTGGGCCAGTCCAATTGTTCCGGTACTAAAGAGCGATGGGACGGTCAGAATCTGTGGGAACTACAAAGTAACGATCAACTGTGTCTCGTTACAGGACCAGTATCCACTACCCAAAGCGAATGACCTGTTCGTAATGCTAGCAGGGGAGAAGTTGTTCACTAAGCTGGATCTAACCTTGGCTTACATGACACAGGAGCTGGCTGAACCTTCAAAAAAATTGTGCATCAACACGCACAAAGGACTGTTCATATAGCGAATATGGGATTCGCTCAGCTGCTGCCATCTTCCAGAGGAACATGGAGAGCCTTCTGAAATCGGTTCCGTGCACCATGGTGTTCCAAGACGACATCTTGATTACTGGCCGCAACACCACCGAACATTTGCACAACCTGGAAGAGGTTCTAAAGCGACTGGACAGAGTGGGACTCAGGCTGAAATGCTCCGTGTGTTTTCCTGGCGCCAGAGGTTGGGGAGAAAGATTGCGGCGGACAGCATCAGACCCATGGACTCCAAGACAGAGGCCATCAAGAATGCACCCAGACCACAGAATGTGATGGAGCTGCGTCCATTCCTGGGACTCCTCAACTATTTTGGTAACTTTCTACCGGGGTTGAGCACTTTGCTGGAACTCTTGCATTTATTGCTACGCAAGGTTGACGACTGGGTTTGGGGTAAATCTCAAGAGACAGCCTTTAATAAGGCCAGAAACCTGCTATGTTCGAACAAGTTACTTGTACTGTATGACCCATGTAAATGTTTAGTACTAGCTTGAGATGCATCTTCGTACGGGGTCGGTTGTGTGTTACAGCAAGCCAATGTGTCAGGCAAACTGCAACCGGTTGCATATGCGTCCAGAAATTTATCTAAGGCTGAAAGAACCTACAGTATGGTTGAGAAAGAAGCATTAGGATGCGTATAGAGTTAAGAAAATGCACCAATACCTACTTGGACTCCGGTTCGAGCTCGAAACCGAGCACAAATCGCTGTTCTCAGAAAGCAAAGGTATTAACACCAATGCTTCGCTCTGCATCCAAAGATGGGCATTAACATTATCTGCATATGACTATGTAATCCACCACAGACCAGGCACTGAGAACTGTGCTGATGCCCTCAGTCAGCTACCATTGCCCACCACTGGGGTGGAAATGGTGCAACCCGCAGACTTGCTTCTTGTAATGGATGTTTTTCAGAGCGAGGGGTCACCCGTCATTGCGCGCCAGATCAGGACCTGGACTAGCCAGGACCATGTGCTATCACTAGGAAAAAGCTGCATCCTTAATGGGAGCTGGTCGGCTATTCCCGAGGAAATGCAAGACGAAATTAATCGACGCAAGGATTGTCTCCAATGGGGGAATCGCGTAGTTTTGCCATAAAAAGGCAGGGAAACGTTTATATGCGACCTACACAGTACCCACCCAGGCATAGTCATGATGAAGGTCGCATGTTTGGTGGCCCGGCATTGACTCGGAATTGGAGTCATGCGTACACCAATGTTAAACTTGCTCACACTTGAGCAATGCACCAAGGGAGGCCCCACTGAGTATGTGGTCATGGCCCTCCAAACTGGTCTATGGTCCACGTAGATTTCGTTGGCCCATTTCTAGGAAAGATGTTCCTAGTAGCAGTGGATGTTTACTCTAAATGGATTAAATGTATAATAATGTCATCATGTACGTCCACTGCCACCATTGAAAGCCTCCGGGCCATGTTCGCCAGCCATGGTTTGCCTGACATCCTTGTTAGTGACAATGGACTATGTTTTACCAGCTCGGAATTCAACAAGTTCATGACCAGCAATGGCATCAAGCATGTCAGGTCTGTCCCGTTTAAGCCCGCATCCAATGGTCAAGTGGAATGGACAGTCCAAATTATCAAGCAGAGCTTGAAACGCGTGACGGACAGTTTCCTGCAGACCCGGTTATCTCAGGTTCTGCTCAGCTACCGGACGCGACCCCACTCGCTCACTGGTGTTCCCCCTGCAGAATTGTTAATGAAGAGAGCACTCAAAACCAGGCTCTCCTTAATTCACCCAGATCTCAATGATCATGTAGAAACCCGGCGTCACCGGCATAACGTGTACCATGATCGCGCGGCTGTATAGGGTGACATTGAGGTTATTCTGTGTTTGTTCTTAATTATGGTCATGGTCCCAAATGGGTTGCTGGCACTGTTTTAGCCAAGGAGGGGAATAGAGTGTTTGTTGTCAAACTTTTGAATGGATAAACGTGCAGAAAGCATTTGGATCAGACCAAACTGCGATTCACTGACAACAAAGAACAGTTTGAAGAGGACATTACCATCATCGAGAATGCTAAAGAGAAAAGAAAAGGAAGCAATGCAGGAAAGCATCTGTAATAAGGTAGACGAATTAACAGCGCACATAGATGTAAACGGATACGATATAGTTGCAATTACGGAGACATGGTTGCAGGGTGACCAGGGTTGGGAACTGAATATTCAAGGATATTCGATATTTAGGAAGGTCAGGCAAAAAGGAAGAGGGGGTGGTGTGGCGTTGTTAGTAAAGGATGAAATCAGAGCAATAGTGAGAAAGGGTTTTGGCTCAGAAAATCAAGATATAGAATCAGTCTGGGTGGAGCTAAGGGCAGAAAACATTGGTGAGAGTTGTCTATAGGCCTCCAAACAGTAGTGGTCGTGTAGGGGATGGCATCAAACAGGAAATTAGAGATGCATGTAACAAGGGTACTACAGTAATCGTCGGTGACTTTAATCTACACATAGACTGGCCAAACCAAATTAGTAATAATACTGTGGAAGATGAATTCCTGGAGTGTGTATGAGATGTTTCTTTGGACCAGTATGTTGAGGAGCCTACTATCCTAGATTGAGTATTGTGTAATGAGAAGGGGTTAATTTACAGTCTTGTTGTGCAGAGTTCTTTAAGGAAGAGTGACCATAACATGATTGAATTCTTTATTAAGATGGAAAGTGAAGTAGTCCAATCCAAAACTAGAGTCCTAAATCTAAACAAAGGAAACAAAGGAAGGTATGAGGAATGAATTGGCTATGATAGATTGGGAAGATTCATTAAAAGGCATGACAGTGGATAGGCAATGGTTAACATTAAAGAACGAATGCATGAATTGCAACAGTTATCCATTCCTTTCTGATGTAAAAACACAAAAGGAAAAGTGGCCCAACCATGGCTAACAAAAGAAATTAAGGATAGTATTAGATCCAAAGAGGAGTTATACAAAGTTGCCAGAAAAAGTAGCAAAGCTGAGGATTGGGAGCAGTTTAGAATTCAGCAAAAAAGGACCAAGAGATTGATGAAGAGGGGAAAAATAGAATATGAGAGTAAACTTGCAAGGAACATAAAAACTGACTGCAAAAGTTTCTACAAGTACGTAAAAAGAAAAAGATTAGTGAAGACAAATGTAGATCCTATACAGACAGAAACGGAAGAATTTGAAATGGGGAACAAGGAAATGGCAGAACAATTAAATAATTACTTTGTTTCTCGGAAGAGGACACAAATAACGTCCCAGAAATGCAAGGGAACCAAGGGTCCAGTGAGCAAGAGGAATTAAAGGAAATTATTATTCGTAAGAAAATAGTGCTGGAGAAATTAATGGGACTGAAGGCAGTTAAATCCCCAGGGCCTGATAATCTGCATCCCAGAATACTAAAAGAGGTAGCCATGGAAATAGTTGATGCATTGGTTATCATGTTCCAAAATTCTATAGATTATGGAACAGTTCCTGCAGATTGGAGGGTGGCAAATGTAACCCCACTATTTAAAAAAGGAGGGAGCGAGAAAACAGGGAACTACAGACTAGTTAGCCTAACATCAGTAGTAGGGAAAATGTTGGAGTCTATTATAAAATATATGATAACGGCACACTTGGATAATATCAACGGGATTAAACAAAGTCAACGTGGATTTATGAAAGGAAAATCATGTTTGACAAACCTACTGGAGTTTTTTGAGGATGTAACTGATAGATTAGATAAGGGAGAACAAGTGGATGTAGTGTTTGGATTTTCAGAAGGCCTTTCATAAAGTCCCACATCAGAGATTAGTGTGCAAAATTAAAGCACATTGGATTGGGGGCAATGAATTGGCATGGATTGAAAATTGGTTAACTGACAGGAAACAGAGAGTAGGAATAAATGGGTCTTTTTCGGGGTGGCGGGCAGTGACTAGTGGGGTACCACAGGGATCAGTGCTTTTCACAGGACCCCAGCTATTCACAATATATATAAGGAATGAGGGAACCAAATGTAATATTTCCAAGTTTGCTGACGACACAAAACTAGGTGGGATTGTGAGTTGTGAGGAGGATGCAAAGATGCTACAAGGCAATTTAGATAGGTTCTGTGAGTGGGCAAACACATGGCAGATGCAGTATAACGTGGATAAGTGTGAAGTTATCCACTTTGCTGCAAAAACATAAGTATTATTTAAATGGTGATGGCTTGGGAAGTGTTGATGTACAGAGGGATCTGGGTGTCCTTGTACACCAGTCATTGAAAGCAAACATGCAGGTGCAGCAAGCAGTTAGGAAGGCAAATGTTATGTTAGCCTTCATTGCAAGAGGATTTGAGTACAGGAGCAAGGATGTCTTACTACAGTTATACAGGGCCTTGGTGAGACCGCACCTGGAGTATTGTGTGCAGTTTTGGTCTCCTTACTTAAGAAAGGATATACTTGCCATAGAGGGAGTGCAGCGAAGGTTCACTGGACTGATTCCTGGGATGGCAGGACTGTCGTATGAGGAGAGATTGGGTCGACTGGGCCTGTATTCACTAGAGTTTAGAAGAATGAGAGGGGATCTCATTGAAACGTATAAAATTCTGACTGGGTTGGATAGACTGGATGCGAGGAGGATGTTTCTCCTGGCTGGGAAGTCTAGAACAAGGGGTCACAGTCTCGGGATGCGGGGTAGGAAATTTAGGACCGAGATAAGGAGAAATGTTTTCACTCAGAAGGTGGTGAACCTGTGAATTGTCTACCACAGAAGGCTGTGGAGGCCAAGTCACTGAATATATTTAAGAGGGAGATAGATAGATTTTTAGAAACAAAAGGCATCAAGGGGTATGGGGAAAAAGCAGGAATATGGGGCCCAAGTTTCCACATGATTCGCGCCTGATTTTTAGGAGCAACTGGTGGAGAACGGACTATTTTAGAAATCGCAATTCTCCACATTTTTTTTTCTGCAGTTCTAGTCAGGTAGAACAGTTCTAGTTTAGAACAGAATTTTTTCTTCAAAAGGGGCGTGTCCTGCCACTGATGCCTGATTTGAAAGTTTCCACAGTGAAAACGTACTCCAAACTAAAGGAGAATGGAGCCAGTGAAGATTTTTGTAGAACTGAAAAAACCTGTTCTGCACATTAAACAATCAGGCGCAGGTTACAAATTAGGCGTCCAGAACGAGTTGGGGGGGAAGGGAACTCATCAACGACAATAAATCCTTATTTATACTTCTACAAATATTATACAAATAAATCCAACCTGAATAAACGTTTATAAGCCAAGAAATGATTTAATAAACCATCTTCCTACCTGTGTGAAAGTGCTTCAGCCAGGGAGAATTCTGCAGCTATTCGTGCCGCTGAGCAAGAGAGGGAGGGAGAGAGAGAGAGGGAGAAGGGGGGGGGGGAGAGGGGAACAGGAGCGGGGGGGGGGGGGGGAGTGGGTGTCGGGTCGGGGCGGGGGGGAGCGGGTGTCGGGTCGGGGGGGGGGAGCGGACCTCGGGTCGGGGGGGGGGGGGGGAGTGGGCCCCGGGTCGGTGGGGGGGGGAGCGGGTCTCGGGGCGGGGGGGGGGGAGAGCGGGTTTCGGTCGGGGCGGTGCGGGGGGGGGAGCGGGTCTCGGGTGTCGGGTCCGGGGGAGGGGGGGAATGTGGGTGTCTGGTCGGGGGCGGGGGGGGGAGCGGGTCTCGGGTCTCGGGTCGGTGCGGAGGTGGGGAGCGGGTCTCGGGTGTCGGGGCGGGGCGGGGAGGGGAGGGCGGGTGTCGGGTCGGGGGGGGGGAGCGGACCTCGGGTCGGGGGGGGGGGGGGAGCGGGTGTCGGGTCGGGGCGGGGGGGGGAGTGGGTGTCGGGTCGGGGGGGGGGGGGAGTGGGTCTCGGGTCTCGGGTCGGTGCGGAGGTGGGGAGCGGGTCTCGGGTGTCGGGGCGGGGAGGGGAGGGCGGGTGTCGGGTCGGGGGGGTGGGGAGCGGGTCTCGGGTGTCGGGTCTGGTCAGCGGGGGGGGGGGGAGTGGGTGTCGGGTCGGGGGGGGGGGGGAGTGGGTCTCGGGTCGGGGGGGGGGGGGAGTGGGTCTCGGGTCTCGGGTCTGGTCAGCGGGGGGGGGGGGGGGAGCGAGTGTCGGGTCTGGTTGGGTGGGGAGCAGGAGCTGGCCGTGGGAGGAGCCTCATTCACGCAGCCCCAGTGAGGCCATTGGGCCAGGGCTAGGGGCTGCGTGCTTCGGGCCCCTCCCACACAGTTCGGCGCCTGGAGCTACTGCACTTGCGTGCCGACTGTAGCGCGCATGTGCAGAGGTCCCGGCACTGTTTTCAGCGCAGGGACCAGGCTCCACCCCCCCACAGCTCGAGCCGGCTGCGCCGAGGGCCACAGGACCTGTAAGTCGGTGGAGAATACCGAGGATTTTTTTAGGCGCCGTTTTAGGCGTGAAAAACGGGCGCCCAACTCGGAGGGGCGCCCGTTTTTTTTCTTGTGGAAACTTGGGCCCATGGTGTTGAGATAGAGGATCAGCCATGATCATGTTGAATGGCATTGCAGACTCAGAGGGCCAAATGGCCTACTACTGCTCCTATTTTCTATGTTTCTATGTATGCTTCTATTTATACTTTATTACTTGCTTTGTTTACCTGTCCTGCCACCTTCAAAGATTTGTGCACAAGTACCCTCCAGGTCTCTCTGTTCTTGCACGCCCTTTACCATTTATTTTCTCTCCTCATTCTTTCTACTAAAATGGATCACCTCATACTTCTCTGTGTTGAATTACATCGGCCATGTGTTCATCCAGTCCACCAGCCTCTTGTCCATTACTAGCTTCCTCACTATTTGCTACGTTTTGTGCCATAGGCAAATTTTGAAACTGTACCCTGTCCCTCCAAGTCCAACTCATTAATGTGTATCAAAAACAGCAGTGGTTCAGTACTGAGCCTTGGGCAAGGCCACTAATTCATTGCTCAATTTAATTGAATTTGCTCAAGTTCTGACATTTCATCTAATCATTCAAATGAAACTGATGAATTATCTGTAAAAGTATCTATTTTCCTTGAGAGTTCTTCTATACTGTTTGGGCACCGATATTAGAAATTTAACTAGTTTCAAATTAATTCCCAGTGCACTAGGAATTAATGGAAGTTCTATACTTTTCTAAAGTTCTACCATTCATACTGAAAATGAAGATTGCTATTTTCTGTTGCAGGAATGGAGGGGTGTATACTGAAAGCTCAGAACATGTTGCGGTACAAAATGGTCTAAAAATGGACCATTGCCATTGTCTTGAATTCCCTACTGCATTTCCTCTGGTTCTCAGCCTCAAATTATCCTTATTCTTGATAGGAGCTCTTTCATTGACTAAGAAAGCTATCAACCATAGAAAAAGGGTACTTTTCCTATTCATTTATCACAATGACCATGGGTATTTTAATATGATTTTTTTAAATGGCATTTAACATGAGAAAAGGTCATTCAGCACATCCAGCTCCTCACATGACCCAGATGGGATCATTTTCATCATTGCAAGCTTGGCTGCCTGCTGAAATCTATTTTCTTTTCGAATGTTTCAGCTGAGCTAAGCTGGATTGCCGTGAATTAATAAGCCTGCACGTCAAGAGATGTTTAAAACGCACATAGACAACGCTGGTGCTGCTACAATTTCCAATCCTGCTTGATAGAGCATGGATTAACAGAATGGAACGGGTGAAAAAGATAGTCCTTAATTTGTTGCTTCTAATTTGCAGTTTCCTCAGTTAACAATACTCTCCCGTTGGTTCTGATATAATATTGTGACACTCTTGCCTTCTTTGCAGCCAGATCACAGAGTCTCAGTCATTGCTTTTTATTGTTTGTTCTGAGGACACGGGTGACATCAGCAAGACTGTATTTATTGGTTGTACCAAGTTGCCCTGGGAAGATAGTAGGGGCGGCAATTCAGAGGGCAGTAAGAATAAATCACATATGGTGAGACTGAAGTCACATATTGGCCAGAATGTACAGGATTGGCAAATTCCCTTCCCTAAAGGACAGTAGTAAACCAGTGAAGTTTTTATGGCCAAATGGTAGCTTTGATGATCAATATTCTGGTTCCAGAAACCAGATTAGAGCTCAGTTTCACAACTAGCCATGGAGGGATTAGAACTCACAACCCTTGGGTTATTAGGCTAGTAACCGTGACAATTCACTGCCCTCCTCTCAGCCACCAGAATAGTCATCCTTCAAAAATCTGGCATGGAATAAGATACAGGACAGGCACATACTTAAATACAGCCAAGATGAAACAAATAAAAAAAAATGCTTCAAAATAGATCAATAGATTAATTAAAAGGGGAGGTTAAGAGAAAATTGATACATGCCTGGAAGGTCAGTGCTTCTTAAACCCCCCTCCCCCCCACTATATTTTAGTTTAAATTGGTTTTTAAATATCACACTCAAAATAAAGGTTACACATCCATGTAAAAAAACAACATATTGCTGTAGGAGATGAGAGGCAAGCTATTCCACTACTGCATCATTTGGATGTAGTGTCAGTATGCCAGGCCTTACGACCAACATTTCTGTTAAGTTGCCCAGCCACATGGACATGCAACGGTCTGGAGGTCCCGCGCAGGCTGCTTGCCGGCTTTATACAGGAAATAACCGCGTACGCATGAGAAATTGAATGGGCCGCGCAGCCAGTTAAAGGGTCGTCCCCCCCCGAGCACCCAAAAAATAAAATGACAGGGAGCATTACTTACTACCCACCACCAAGATACAACACAGAAACAGTTCCCCGACTGCTACCAGAGTGTTCACCTGGAGAGGGGGGTGGGGGCAGAGATTGGCCAGCTACAGCAGAATGTAGCTGGCGATCTACTGCTATCAGTTGAAGATTTTTTTTGACCAAATTATTTTTTTTAAATTGCTCCAGTCTGTGCAATCAGTTGCTTTGTGATCAATTGCACAGATTCTGCGGACTTTTTAAAATTCCGTGTCCCACCCCTCCCCCTCCAATACAATGTCGAACACCAGGGATGAAGCAGCAACCTTGGTGTCCAGCAGTTCCATGGTGGGAATGACGGAAATTATATGGGCAGGCATCACTTCCAGCGGAAGGTGGACACACCATAAAAATGTGCTAGGACATAGCGGCCTGCGTCCCTGGCCCATTTGCCTACTCGCCCCTCCTATTTCCACCACTGAATTGGCAGAGAGTTGATAATCCTCGCCTCGACATCTACAGAAGTGCTGTGGTGGACACAAAGTATCTTCACTTTGATTGCAAAAGTGTTAAGGTTGAATATATAACTAGCAACAATCAATCATCCAGTCCAATCCAGAAGGCTGCTTGCTTTAATCCAGGTATCAGATTGTATCAATGGCCTAAAACCGGCCAGATTGGCAGCATAATCGGGGCAGGTGGGGACAAGACGTGGGAAATGTGGTCGGACCTAATAAACCAGGATTTCCACCCCTAAAAAACTGACCATGGGGGTAGGGGCGGGCGGTACTTGCATCTTCCCACTTCCAGCCTGACATAGGATTGTATAGGATTACGTAGGATATACGGTACAGAAACAGGCTATTCAGCTGAACCAGTCCATACTGGCGTTTATGCTCCACTCGAGCCTCCTTCCATATCTAAATCCATCAGCGGAACCCTCTGTTCCCTTCTCCCTCATATGCTTGTCTAGCTTCCCCTTAGATATATCTATACGATTTGCTTCAATCACTCCCTGTGGTAGCGAGTTCCACATTCTCACCACTCTGGGTAAAGAAGTTTCTTCTGAGTTCCCTATTGGATTTCTTGGTGACTATCTTATATTGATGACCTCTAGTTATGCTCTTCCCCACAAGTGGAAACCTTCTCTCTGTATCCACTCCAACAAACCTTTCATAATTTTAAGGACCTCTTATATTCGGTCACCCCTCAGCCTTCTTTTTTCAAGAGAAAAGAGACCCAGCCTGTTCATCCTTCCCTGATATGAAAACTCTCGCATTTCTGGTATCATCCTTGTAAATCTTCACTGCGCCCTTTCCAGTGCCTCTATATCCTTTTTATAATATGGCGACCAGAACTGTACACAGTACTGTAAGTGCGGTCTAACCAAGGTTCGATACAGGGTTAGCATTACTTCCCTACTTTTCAATTCTATACCTCTAAAAATAAACCCTAGTGCTTGGTTTGCTTTTTTTATAGCCTTGCTAACCTGTGTCGCAACTTTTAGTGATTGTATATTTGTACTCCGAGATCCCTTTGTTCCACTACCCCAGCTAGACCTGCACCCTCCAAGTAATAAGTGACCTCCCTATTCTTCCTACTAAAATGTGCTACCTCACATTTATCTGTTTTGAAATTCATTTGCCAATTATATCCCCATTTTTTCCAGTTTATTAATGTCCTCCTGTAATTTGTTGCAGTCCTCCTCAGTATTGATTATCCCCCCAATTTGGTGTCACCCGCAAATTTAGAAATTATGTATTTGATTCCGAAGTCTAAATCGTTAATATAAATTGTGAACAGTCCCAGCACGGATCCTGGTGGAACACCACTTACCACCTTCTGCCACTGTGAATAGCTACCTTTTACCCCTACTCTCTGCTATTTGTCTTGATGCCAGTTAGCTATCCATTCTGCTACTTGCCCCTGACTCCGCATTCTTTGACCTTGTTCATCAGTCTATTAGGGGGTACCTTATCGAAGGCCTTTTGAAAATCTAGATAAATTGCATTTACTGCATTAACATTGTCTACTCTCTGTTACCTCTTCAAAAATGTCAATGAGTTTGGTCAAGCAAGACTTTCCCTTTTGAAATCCATGCTAGGTATTCATTATTATATATTTGGTTCTCAATGTTCTACTATCTTCACCTTTAGTAGGGATTCCATTATTTTTCCGACCACCGATGTTAAGCTGACTGGTTTATAATTGCCTCGACAGGTTTTATTTCCTCTTTCTTCAATATAGGTATGAAGGTAGCTGTCCACCAGTCCTCCAGCACTACACCTTTTTCTTACGAATTATTAAATATGTGTAGTAATGCCTCTGCTATCTCTTCCCTAGATTCTTTAAAAATGTGTGGGTGCAATCCATCCAGACCAGGGTTTTAAGTTTATTTAATATATCCTCTCTTTATTTTAAATGCACTTATCGCATCATCCAATGTTATATCCACCTGTTCTATCTCCCTGGTAAATACTGAAGCGAAATAACGATCTAATATTTCTGCCATCTCCATATTGTTACCTGTGGTATTATGCTGTCTATCCCTGAGTCGCCCTATTCCCATCCCAACTTTCCTTTTTTATTGATGTGCCTGTAAACTATTATTTTGTTTTATGTTCCTTGATAATTTAATTTCATGGTTCCTTGTTGCCTTCCTCTTGTTTTTTTGACTTCTCTCCTAATCTTTTAGTATCCTCCCTTATCATGCACTCTCCTGCTGTCTATGTACTTAATGTATACCTGTTTCCTTACCATCAATTGTTCCCTTATGGCTTTATTCATCCATGGAATCTCATTAGTGTTCTTTCCTTTTAGCGGAATATATTGTTCCTACACTCTGTTGCACACCGTTTTACATGGCTCCCATTGTTGTTACTTCATTGATTTTTTTGCCAATATTGTTGTCATTTTATTTTTCCAAGTTCTCTTCCCAGCCCCTCAAAATCAGCTTTTCTCTAATCTATTACCCTGCTTTTTGTCATACTTATGTCCTTCTCAATTAGCATCTTAAAGCATATTATATTATGGTTACTATTGCCTAGATGTTCCCCTACTTTTACTTCTCTTATCTGCTCTGGTTCATTCCCCATTACGAGATCCAATAGCGAATCCTCCCTTGTTGGGCTTTTTACATATTGGGTTAGAAAGGAGTCCTGTACATATTGTCGGAACTCCATTCCCTTATTCCCTTTACCTACCTCTTCTGTCCAATTAATATCTGGGTAGTTGAAATCCCCCATGATTATTATTCTGTTTTCTTACTCATTTCCCTAATTTGTCTGCATATTTCTTCCTCCACCTCCCTTCCATAGTAAAAGGAGGCAGGACTGGTAGGCACGCGCAGTATTTTGAATTGGCTGCACAACTCCTTACGCACCCAAAAAAAGGGAATATCGCTGGCAGTATGGTCACCCTTCGGAATTCTGTTAGTGCCCCCTCCAGTGGATCCGATGAGTGATACGCCTGCTACAGAGGGCAATAACAAAGTAAATCGGATGCTCAATTATGCAAGATTAAATCCCCAGAGTTTATACTGAAGCTGTAGAAATTTCCAGACAGGCTGCAATTGGAGTACTGCATACAGTTCTGTTTGCTGCAATACAAGGAGGCTAAATAGAGGCGCTGCAGAAAAGAGCAACATGCTGATAATCCCTGCTATCAGCTAGAACACTGAGGAATTACTTGATAAGCAAGGGCACTTCAACCTTGAAAAATACATTTCAGAGGCGATCTTAGAGAAGGATACAAGGTATTTAATAGGAAACAGTACTTTTAAGTATATTGAGGCAGAAGGACAAGGGGGCAAAAGTTCAGAATTGTAAAGTGAAAATTTAGGGCAGTTTTCAGGAAGTATTTCTTTACACTGAAGATAATCAATAGCTGGAGTTGAGAATGGATGCTGTAAAGGGAAGTATTGGCATTCTGGAAAGATGAGATCAAATGAGTCTCAGAATAACGGGTTGGCCATTTAGAATGGAGACATTTTTTCACTCAGAGGGTTGTGAATCTTTGGAATTCTCTAGCTGTGGAGGCTCAGTTGTTGAGTATATTCAAGACTCGGAGCGACAGATTTTTGGATACTAAGGGAATCAAGCCATATGGCCCATTTGGTGACTTAGCACATTCACCATTGACAGCCCGAGTAGGTGAATCCCTGTAGCAGTCTTTCACAGTAAGCCTTAAACAGGAACAATGAAAACCAACCTTAAAAAAACAGTTGCCTTTATTATTTAAAACACTTGCATAGCAAAAGCATAACTGTTACAAGTTACAATATTCGGTCAGGTAAAGCTCCCGTAAGCAATCTGAGGGTATTAATACTTAGAGGTATATCCGTACTGCCCAATATCTAAAGATACAATAGCGTAACCCAAGAGTACAATTGTAATGACAACTGCATATTCATGTCTTCCGCATTTGTGCTTCTTCAATCCCTCTGAAGGTTGACTGAAGCAACATTTGGTGAGATGAGGCAAGATATGATAAGTTGTTTTATTTCACCACAAAGTGAACATACAGCAGTTATGATCAGGCTCACTTCATTCAATCAAGACAATTTATCTGAGCAGAATACAAAATGATGAACATGCCACGTTTCCCCACGTCAGTGGGCCAGTCTCGGCTTTTACTGGGTCTGATAGCCTTGCAGCTTTCGTTCTCAAAAGCCTGACTGTCTGTCTGTCTCGCTGTCCATCTGCTCACAAACAAAAAGGAAAAGCCTATGAAACACCTGTCTGCTAACAGCACTGTAACAAATAACAGAATGGACCTCTGGTTAGATGGCCCATGGGCTGGTTCTCCAAGTACAAGCGGTCAGCACGAGGAACCACACCCTGGGCTGCACATACTTGGGAAATGAGTATCTGCATTACATGGGGTACCGCTGGCCCTGACTGTTCCACTGTGGAAGTAATGGGTGGATGGAACAGCCCGAAATGCAATTCTTACGGACGTGAAGTTGTTGTGGTACGTCTTGTTATTTTTGCTAAAATGACATTAGCACACACATAAATAGAACCTGCGCTACTCACATACAAGGCCACCAGACCATCTTGAAGGTAGGATCACATCTCTGATTTGTGATTTTAAACATTTATATTTAATTATTTCTACATGGGTCATTTGCTGCAAAGTAACTCACTGTGTGAAGCCACTTTGAGATACAATAATGCACTTTTAGTATGAATTTATAAATGATTTTCTAAATTGAGACCAAAATATATATCTTGCAGTGATGCTAAAATACCACTGACTCATCACAAAACAGTGTGTAATGGGATATTATCTACCCCAAATTAAAGAGCTCTAAACCCTCACCTGAACACAGCAGCCCGATCAAGTCACATCTGGACTGTATAGATTAACCTCACTATATGCACACAATGTGCACCACTACATTTATGTACAGCAGGAAATGCTAAAAGTCAATGCACCGTCCCTTTCGCTCCCAGTCTCCATAGCGGGTAGGCTCAGGCCCTCTCGGCCCATCCCTTTCCTTTGTGACTGGATTGATGTCATCAGGAAATCCTAGAAGACAGAACATCAGTTGAATAATTGTCAATTGTGTAACCTGCGTAATAGGAGTGATCTGTTCACAGGAGACTGGCAGTACAAACAGGTAGTCTGACAGGGCAGGGATCACATTTCAGAACAATTCTGCTTTTATCAAACAAAATATTTGTGGGTACGGTAGCCGAGTGGTTAAGGTACCGATGACCAACCTAGAGGTTGAGAGTTCAAATCCAATCATGACAAGTCATGAAGCTAAATTCCACTTGTGGGCCAGGGTTAAAAAATATCAGCTTCATTATATATCATAATTATATCATAATTCACTCTATGGTCTCATTTGTGGGAAAAATATAGCAAGTACAGCACAATTCCAGTTACATATGTTACAATAAGGACTTTGTTTAAGGTCACTTTCACTTATAACACCCTCATGTACCTACTGTGCAAGATTTAATTTAATTCATGTCCACAAAAAGGGCTGGGAAATTGGACGCGCACTACTACCGTGCACCTCCAACTGACTGGGCAGAGTTGCACTGGGAGTGGGTCACTATCTGACTCAGGATACTGGCACCCGGGGGGGGGGGGGGGGTTGGTGATGTAGAGAATTTAAATACAGGGGGGCAAAAAGCACCTCAATGTGTGGGGGTGGTCCAGAGATAAAGCGCACAGACCCAAGACCTCGGTATCGTACAGTTACAATACCGCCTGCTGAATTTCCACCTTACACTGTACTTACGAGTGAACTAGCTGCAGAGATGCAAGTACGGTCCTTCTACAGGATCACTGACATTACAAATAGGTCCCTGAACGCAGCCCATTAAACTTGGATTGCCAGCTTGTTGAGTTGGCATGCACCTGCACATTCCCCTCCGAGTCACACACCATCCTGACTTGGAAATATATCGCCGTTCCTTCATTGTCGCTAGGTCAAAATCCTGGAACTCCCTCCCTAACAGCACTGTGGGAGTACCTTCACCACACAAACTGCAACAGTTTAAGGTGGCGGCTCACCACCACCTCCTCAAGGGCAATTAGGGATGGGCAATAAATGCTGGCTTAGCCAGCGATACCCACATCCCATGAACGGATTAACAAAAAGTGTGTCAACAGGAGCTCAAGTAGGCTGATTGGCTTAGGTTTTCAGATGAAGCATGCTAATTGCTCATTAATTCCATTCACTAACAATAAAAATCAGCATTTAAAAAATAAATTCACAGGAAAAATAAATTAATGTATTAAAAAAATGAACCAACAACCGCAAGTCTTTTACTGTGCCACGAAAATTAAACTACTGCACTGAGATCAGACAAGATAAGTCCTTCAGAGAATGTCCACCTCAGTTTTTTTTTAAAAAATAGGGTCAAATTTATTTACCCATTTGTTTAGGTTTAGTTGTTCAATGAAAGATTATGTAGCTGGTGGTAAATAATTTACAGCGCTTCCAATCTGATATGTAGCAGCACAATGAACCAGAGCACGGATATGCACTGTCACAATGACAGGTTACAGTTCAACGCTGCGCTCCAATGAGTTACCTCCAGACTTGACTATTCCATCATCATAGGCAGTCCCTCAGAGACGAGAATGACTTGCTTCCACTCGGAAGAGAAGAGTCCAATACGGGAATTACAGTCTCTGTCACAGGTGGGGCAGACAGTGGTTGAAGGAAGGGGTGGGTGGGGAGTCTGGTTTGCCGCACTCTCCTGCCGCGACCCACGCTTGATTTCTGCTGGTTCTCGACGATGGGACTCGAGGTTCTCAGCACCCTCCCGGATGCTCTTCCTCCACTTTGGGCAGTCGCGCCTGGCTGGCCTCCCAGCTTCTACCCTACGTGAACTTGAAGTCACCCGTGTCCTAACTCACACCAAATCCCGTTCACCCATCACCCCTGTGCTCGCTGACCCGGTTATGTAATACCTCGATTTTAAAATTTTCATCCTTGTTTTCAAATCCCTCCATGGCCTCACCCCTCCCTATCTCAGTAACCTCCTCCAGATCACAAACCCCCCTCCCCCCTTTGCACGAGATATCAGCGCTTCTTCAATTCTGCCCTCTCGAGCATCCCCGTGCCTTCAGCTACTTGGGCCCCAAGCTCTGGAATTCCTTCCTTAAACCTCTCCGCCTCTCTTTCCTCCTTTAAGACGCTCCTTAAAACCAACCTCTTTGGCCAAGCTTTTGGTCACCTGCCCCAATTTCTCCGTATGTGGCTTGTTGTCAAATTTTGTTTTTATAAAATTCCTGTGAAGCGCCTTGGGGTGTTTTACTTCGTTAAGGGCTCCGGAGTTCTTGTTTCTGGTCACTGTGGAGTTGCCATGGGGTGGAGGGTGCTTCACCAAAGGAGGGAAAATCAACGGGCATGTTGTGCCACGCTGCTTTCATCCACCTCCAGGCTGCTGGGTCTGAGCGGCATTTCTGGCTCGAACCACGAATTGCCATTCCATATGGAGTTTGCTCTCAAATTTAAAAATTCCGGTGCAATCGCTGGCAAACAAGTTGCCTCTTTGTAAGGTTTCCAATTTCACTGCATTAAACATAGCAAACCATTCCTGAAACAAAGAACTCACTTTCCAGGGGACCTTTTCCCACCGGGTCCTGCTGTGGATGATCAAAGCGTCCAACAGGAGTTTCAGGTTTTTTTAAAGGCTCCTTTTTGAGCCCCTGTTGGCCCTCAGTTTTGGAACTAGCTGAGCTCCAGGAGTTCCACAGCACAAAACCTGTGTATGGAAGGACAGGAGCAATGAATGTGAAATATGTATTTAACTTCTCTGCAAGCATATCAAAGAGTATAAAGACACACTTGCCTTTATTAGCCGAGGCGTAGAATACAAGAGCAGGAAGGTTAGGCTCGAACTGTATAAAACACAAGGTAGGCCACAACTAGAGTACTGCGTGCAGTTCTGGTCACCACATTACAGGAACGATGAGATTGCACGAGAGAGGGTACAGAGGAGATTTACGAGGACGTCGCCTGGGCTGGAGAATTTTAGTTACGAAGATCGATTGGATAGGCTGGGGTTGTTTACTTTAGAACAGAGGATGCTGAGGGTGACCTTATTGAGGTGTACTGGTGTGATGTGCGAAATCCTTGGGACCGAGGCCGTTCCGGATTCCGAGTATTTTCGGATTTCGTAACGTCTTTGCTTGAGCTGAGGTAGGTAGGGGAGGGGTGGGCAGGCGGCCGGACGTCAGGCGGCCAAGGCAAAGGTAGGTCGGGCAAGGTGGGTGGGGGGTCGGGCGGCCGGCCGAGGCGAAGGTAGGTCGGGTGGGGGAGTCTGGATTTCGGAACATTTTCCGGTTTCCGGATGACCTCGCCATGGATCAGCCCAGCGTCCGGATTCTGTAACGTTGCAAATTTCAGAACTCTGAGGGGCCGAGATAGGTTGGAAAGGATGGACCGATTTCCCTTAGCAGAGGGGTCAAGAACCAGGGGGCATAGATTTAAAGTAATTGGTCGGAGGTTTACGGGGGAAATGTTTTCACCCAGAGGATAGTGGGGTCTGGAACTCACTGCCTGAAAGGGGGCCACATTGCAGCAAAATTCTAAAAGGGCAAAGTGTGTTAAAAAGACACCTGAAGGCTCTGTGCCTCAATGGCAAGGACTATTCGTAATAAGGTGGACGAATTAACTGCACAGGCAGAAATTAATGAATATGATATAATTGGCATCACGAAGACATGACTCCAGGGTGACCAAGGCTGGGAACTCAACATCCAGGGGTATTCAACATTCAGGAAGGATAGACAGAAAGGAAAAGGAAGTGGGGTTGCGTTGCTGGTTAAGGAGGAAATTAACGCAATAGTAAGGAAGGACATTAGCTTGGATGATGTGGAATCTGTATGTGAGGAGCTGCGGAACACCAAAGGGCAGAAAACGCTAGTGGGAGTTGTGTACAGACCACCAAACAGTAGTAATGAGGTTGGGGACAGCATCAAATAAGAAATTAGGGATGCGTGCAATAAAGGTACAGCAGTTATCATGGGCGACTTTAATCTACATATCGATTGGGCTAACCAAACTGGTAGCAATACAACGGAGGAGGATTTCTTGGAGTGTATTAGGGATGGTTTTCTGGACCAATATGTCGGGGAACCAACTAGAGGGATGGCCATCCTAGACTGGGTGATGTGTAATGAGAAAGGACTAATTAGCAATCTTGTTGTGCGAGGCCCCTTGGGGAAGAGTGACCATTATATGGTAGAATTCCATATTAAGATGGAGAGTGACACAGTTAATTCAGAGACTAGGGTCTTGAACTTAAGGAAAAGGAACTTCGATATACATAGATGACCTGGAAGAGGGAACAGAGTGTAGTGTGAAAAAATTGGCAGATGACACAAAGATTAGTGGGAAAGCGGGTTGTGTAGAGGACACAGAGGCGCTGCAAAGAGATTTGGATAGGTTAAGCGAATGGGCAAAGGTTTGGCAGATGGAATACAATGTTGGAAAATGTGAGGTCATCCACCTTGGGAAAAAAAAACAGTAAAAGGGAATATTATTTGAATGGGGAGAAATTACAACATGCTGCGGTGCAGAGGGACCTGGGGATCGTTGTGCATGAAACTCTTTTGGAGTTTACCTGTAAAACATAAACATTAATCGGTGCCACCCGACCTGGATGACACACCAGATATTTACAAGGCCCATTTTTTTTCTTTTTTGTGTTTTTTTTTGTGTTTTTCTTTCTTTTTTTTTGGGCACTAAAATCAATTTTTTTTTTTCCTCCAGTGCCCCCTATAAAAGGGGAGGGGGACACTAAAAGCACCGGCAATTAAAACAAATTAAACTTTAAAACGTAAAATCAAATTAAAATTTGGTTGCCGGGTGTGATGATGCACTCCAGTCCCTCCGGTGCCCACCTCTCGCAGAAGGCCTCGAGCGTACCGGTGGACACCGCGTGCTCCATCTCCAAGGACACCCTGGACCGGATGTAAGAGCGGAAGAGAGGCAGGCAGTCAGATTGAACGACCCCCTCGACCGCCCGCTGCCTGGACCGGCTGATGGCACCCTTGGCCGTGCCCAGGAGCAGTCCTACGAGGAGGCCCTCGGACCTACCCGCTCCCCTCCGCACAGGGTGCCCAAAGATCAGGAGAGTGGGACTGAAGTGCAGCCAGAATTTCAGGAGCAGCCCCTTCAAATAATGGAACAGGGGCTGCAACCTCGTGCACTCAATAAAAACATGGAACACGGACTCCTCCAGACCGCAGAAATTGCAGGCGGCCTGGGAGTCCGTGAACCGGCTTAAAAATTTATTGCACGGCACTGCTCCGTGCACCACCCTCCAGGCTAAGTCCCCGATGAATAGTGGGAGGACTCCCGCATAGAGTGCCCTCCATCGGGGACCCCCGCCTCCTCCGGACGGCAAGATGGTACGCCATGGCGTGTCCGGATGGCCGCCGAGGATTCCTTGTGCATGAAACTCTTTTAGAATCCCAAAAAGTTAGTTTGCAGGTGCAGCAGGTAATCAGGAAGGCGAATGGAATGTTGGCCTTCATTGCGAGAGGGATGGAGTACAAAAGCCGGGAGGTCCTGCTGCAACTGTACAGGGTATTGGTGAGGCCGCACCTGGAGTACTGTGTGCAGTTTTGGTCACCTTACTTAAGGAAGGATATACTAGCTTTGGAGGGGGTACAGAGATGATTCACTAGGCTGATTTCGGAGATGAGGGGGTTACCTTATGATGATAGATTGAGTAGACTGGGTCTTTACTCGCTGGAGTTCAGAAGGATGAGGGGTGATCTTATAGAAACATTTAAAATAATGAAAGGGATCGACAAGATAGAGGCAGAGAGGTTGTTTCCACTGGTAGGGGAGACTAGAACTAGGGGGCACAACCTCAAAATACGGGGGAGCCAATTTAAAACAGAGTTGAGAAGGAATTTCTTCTCCCAGAGGGTTGTGAATCTGTGGAATTCTCTGCCCAGGGAAGCAGTTGAGGCTAGCTCATTGAATGTATTCAAATCACAGATAGATAGATTTTTAACCAATAAGGGAATTAAGGGTTATGAGGAGCGGGCGGGTAAGTGGAGCTGAGTCCACGGCCAGATCAGCCATGATCTTGTTGAGTGGCGGAGCAGGCTCGAGGGGCTAGATGGCCTACTCCTGTTCCTAATTCTTATGTTCTTGTTCTTATGAATGGTGGTGCAGGCTCGAAGGGCTGAATGGCCTACTCCTGCACCTATTTTCTATGCTTCTTCTATGATGGTATGAGACGTGAATTGGTTAGAATAGACTGGCAAATGATACTTAGAGGGTTGACGGTGGATAGGCAATGGCAAACATTTAAAGATCACATGGATGAACTTCAACAATTGTACATCCCTGTCTGGAGTAAAAATAAAACGGGGAAGGTGGCTCAACCGTGGCTAACAAGAGAAATTAAGGATAGTGTTAAATCCAAGGAAGAGACATATAAATTGGTCAGAAAAAGCAGCAACCTGAGGACTGGGAGAAATTTAGAATTCAGCAGAGGAGGACTAAGGGTTTAATTAGGAGGGGGAAAATAGAGTATGAGAGGAAGCTTGCCAGGAACATAAAAACTGACTGCAAAAGCTTCTATAGATATGTGAAGACAAAAAGATCAGTGAAGACAAACGTAGGTCCCTTGCAGTCAGATTCAGGTGAATTTGTAATGGGGAATAAAGAAATGGCAGACCAATTGAACAAATACTTTGGTTCTGTCTTCACAAAGGAAGACACAAATAACCTTCCGGAAATACTAGGGGACCGAGGGTCTAGTGAGAACGAGGAACTGAAGGATATCCTTATGAGGCAGAAAATTGATGGGATTGAAGGCCGATAAATCCCCGCGGCCTGATAGTCTGCATCCCAGAGTACTTAAGTGGCCCTAGAAATAGTGGATGCGTTGGTGATCATTTTCCAACAGTCTATTGACTCTGGATCAGTTCCAATGGACTGGAGGGTAGCTAATGCAATACCACTTTTTAAAAAAGGAGAGAGCGCGAAAACGGGTAATTGTTAGCCTGACATCAGTAGTGAGGAAAATGTTGGAATCAGTTATTAAAGATGAAATAACAGTGCATTTGGAAAGCAGTTACAGGATCGGTCCAAGTCAGCATGGATCTATGAAAGGGAAATCATGCTTGACAAATCTTCTGGAATTTTTTGAGGATGTAACTAGTAGAGCGGAGAAGGGAGAACCAGTGGATGTGGTGTATTTGGACTTTCAAAAGGCTTTTGGCAACATCCCACACAAGAGTTGGTGTGCAAAATTAAAGCACATGGTATTGGGGGTAATGTACTGATGTGGATAGAGAACTGGTTGGCAGACAGGAAGCTGAGAGTCGGGATAAACAGGTCCTTTTCAGAATAGCAGGCAGTGACTAGTCGGGTGCCGCAGGGCTCAGTGTTGGGACCCCAGCTATTTACTATATACATTAATGATTTGGATGAAGGAATTGAGTGTAATATCTCCAAGTTTGCAGATGACACTAAACTGGGTGGCGGTGTGAGCTGTGAGGAGGACGCTAAGAGGCTGCAGGGTGACTTGGACAGGTTAGGTGAGTGGGCAAATGCATGGCAGATGCAGTATAATTTAGATAAATGTGAGGTTATCCACTTTGGGGGCAAAAACATGAAGGCAGAATATTATCTGAATGGCGGCAGATTAGGAAAAGAGGCGGTGCAACGAGGCCTGGGAGTCATGGTACATCAGTCATTGAAAGTTGGCATGCAGGTACAGCAGGCAGTGAAGGCGGCAAACGGTATGTTGGGTTTTGAGTATAGGAGCAGGGAGGTCTTACTGCAGTAGTACAGGGCCTTGGTGAGGCCTCACCTGGAATAGTGTGTTCAGTTTTGGTCTCCTAATATGAGGAAGGACGTTCTTGCTATTGAGGAGGTGCAGCGAAGGCTCACAGACTGATTCCTGGGATGGCAGGACTGACACATGAGGAGAGACTGGATCGACTGGGCCTTTATTCACTGGAGTTTAGAAGAATGAGAGGGGATCTCATAGAAACATAAAAGATTCTGACGGGACTGGAAGGTTAGATACAGGAAGAATGTTCCCAATGTTGGGGAAGTCCAGAACCAGGGGACACAGTCGAAGGATAAGAGGTAAGCCATTTAGAACTCTTCACTCAGAGAGTTGTTAACCTGTGGAATTCTCTACCGCAGTTGATGCCAGTTTGTTGGATATATTCAAGAGGAAGTTAGATGTGGCTCTTACGGCTAAAGGGATCAAGGGTATGGAGAGAAACCAGGAAAGGGGTACTGAGGTGAATGATCAGCCATGATCTTATTGAATGGCTCAAAGGGCCAAATGGCCTACTCCTGCACCTATTTTTTATGTTTCTATGTTTCAAGAGGCAGAAACCCTTGCCACATTTAAAAAGTACTTGGATGTGCACTGGAAGTGCCACAGCTGGAGTACTGTGTACAATTCTGATCACATTACAGGAAAGTTGTGATTGCACTAGAGAGGGTATCGAGGCTATGGACCAAGAGCTGGAAAGTAGGATTAGGCGGGACAGCATTTTGTTGGCTGGCATGGACACGATGGGCCGAAATGGCCTCTTTCAGTGCTGTAAATTTCGATGATTCTATGAATACTTTAGATAAGGAAGTGAAATAGGTCTGTCACACTTTGGTGAAAATTCATTAACAAAACCATGTTGAAATGCACTCAATGTAGATATTGAAAATCAACCTTATGAATACAAGCTGTGCAACTGAATTCCAAATAGTATTGCTTGCTAATGTGGAGGGTGCCCAGTTAATCAATAAGGTCACGTTTTAGTCATCATCATCATCATAGGCAGTCCCTCAGAATCAAGGAAGACTTGCTTCCACTCTAAAAGTGAGTTCTTTGGTGGCTGTACAGTCCCATACGAGAGCTTCAGACTCTGTCACAGGTGGGACAGATAGTCATTGAGGGAAGGGGTGGGTGGGTAGGTGGGACAGATAGTCATTGAGGGAAGAGGTGGGTGGGTGGGACTGGTTTGCCGCACGATCTTTCTGCTACCTGCGCTTGATTTCTGCACGCTCTTGTCTTTGAGACTCGAGGTGCTCAGCGCCCTCCCCGGATGCACTTCCTCCACTTAGGGTGGTCTTTGGCCAGGGACTCCCAGGTGTCGGTGGAGATGTTGCACTTTATCAGGGAGGCTTTGAGGGTGGTCCTTGTAGCGTTTCCTCTGCCCACCTTTGGCTCGTTTGCCAAATCCATTCTTATAGTCAGTTTTACGAACATACAAAAATGACAGACAATAGAGGAGTTGGCTCAGTGAGCCTGTCGCACAAATCTACACTGCAATTTTAAGCATCATAACGTGAAACCAAGGCCCCATCTGCTCGCTCAGTGTGGGTGTAAAGGATCCCACGGCACTATTTTGAAGAGTAGGGGTTATCCCGGTGTCCCAACCAATATTTATCTCTCAATCAACATAACAAAAAGGGTTTATCTGGCCATGACCACATGGCTGTGTGTGGGAGCTTGCTGTGCACAAACTGGCTGCCGTGTTTCCCACATTACAACAGTGACTACACTCCTCAAATACTTCATCGGCTGTAAAGCGCTTTGAGCTGTCCGGCGGTGGTGAAAGGCGCCATATAAATCCAACTTTCTCTTTCACCAATCAAGCCCGACATTGGGAAAGTGTTGACGGAACAATGTGTTGAACCGAGAGCCGGCCGGCCGGCCGCCCGCCTGGGGCAGGCGCGGGCTGAGCGGGGGGCCGAGGCTCAGCACTCTGTCCCCGGGGCCCGGCACGACGCCCGGACAGGCCGCCGCCGCCTCTCTCCCCTCACACACTCACCCTGCCGCCGCGCCGCCCACTCCCGGCCTGAAGCGGCCCACAGCGTCCGGCTCACCGACATCAGCCGCTCCTCAGGCCTCCGCGGCCGCCGGCTCTCCCCACTGGGGGCAGCACTGAGCGCCCTCCTCACGTCACCCCGTCCACAGTGGGGGGGGGGAGCTGTCAATCACACCCACTCCACACGTGACACCGGGCCGGACCCCGCCCACAGGGGCAGGAGCTGTCAATCACACCCACTCCACACGTGACACCGGGCCGGACCCCGCCCACAGTGGGGGGGAGCTGTCAATCACACCCACTCCACACGTGACACCGGGCCGGACCCCGCCCACAGTGGAGGAGCTGTCAATCACACCCACTCCACACGTGACACCGGGCCGGACCCCGCCCACAGTGGGGGGGAGCTGTCAATCACACCCACTCCACACGTGACACCGGGCCGGACCCCGCCCACAGTGGAGGAGCTGTCAATCACACCCACTCCACACGTGACAGCGGGCCCGACTTCGCCCACAAGCGCGGAGCTATCAATCACAACAGTCCCCCACGTGACCCGGCGGCCTGACCCCGCCCACAGGGGAAAGACCTGTCAATCACAGCCACTCCACACGTAACACCGGGCCCGACCCCGCCCACAGGGGAGGAGCTGTCAACCACAGCAATCCACCACGTGACCCCCGCGGCCCGCCCCCGACATTGGAGCAGATGTCAATCACATACAACCGCACGCAGCCCTGTCCCGGCACAAGGAGTTGCGATTCACAACCTGAAATGTGAGCAGCAGAGTGGCGCAGCGGAAGCGTGCTGGGCCCATAACCCAGAGGTCGATGGATCGAAACCATCCTCTGCTAAAGGCAACTTTTAATGTCGGGGCGACCAACACTTGCACTGCAACTAATCCAATCCCAGCCTTGACAAGCATACATCTCGAAAATCATTCTCTTTCAATTAATTGAAGGAGCTTAAGCTTGATATTACTTTTTCCTCTTCTTTTAGTAAATAAGTTTGCTGAGCTGCGAGCAAATCGGAAAATGATGCTGTGGCAATAACTGGGACCTGGATCAAAGGGCAGGCGTGGGCCGTAAATATAGCTGGATATCGGGTGCACATGAAAGGTAGCAGTTGGGGTGGCAGTATTGGTTAAGGACAATGTTAGTGTTGACGAGAGAGGATGTCCTGTAAATATTGCTGGATATAGTGTGTTCAGCTTTCGGCCGCCGGAGGAAGACAGTGTTCCAAGATCAGGCCTTCAAATCTGGCACCAAGCTCATGGTGTACAGGGCTGTAGTGATATCCGGCCTCCTGGGTGGCTCAGAGACATGGACCATACACAGCAATCACCTCAAATCGCTGGAGAAATACCACCAACCATGTGCCCGCAACATCCTGCAAATCCCCTGGGAGGATAGACGCATCAACGTCAGTGCTCTCGATCAAGCCAACATCCCCAGCATCGAAGCACTGACCACACTCGACCAGCTCCATTGGGCGGGCCACATTGTCCGCATGCCCGACACAAGACTCCCAAAACAAGCGCTCTACTCGGAATCCGACACGGCAAGTGAGCCGCAGGTGGGCAGTGGGAACGTTTCAAGGACACCCTCAAAGCCTCCTTGATAAAGTGCAACATCCCCACCGACACCTGGGAATCCCTGGCCAAAGACCGTCCTAAGTTGAGGAAGAGCGCCGGGAGGGCGCTGAGCACCTCGAGGCTCGTCGCCGAGAACATACAGAAAACAAGCGCAGGCAGCGGAAGGAGCGTGCGGCAAACCAGACTCCCCACCCACCCTTTCCTTTAACCACTGTCTGCCCCAGCTGTGACAGAGACTGTAATTCCTGTATTGGGCTGAACAGCCACCTGAGAACTCACTTTTAGAGTGGAAGCAAGTCTTCCTCGATGTCGAGGGACTGCCTCTGGTGATGACTGGAGCAGTGGTTAATCACGCCCATCCACCACGTGACCCCGCGGCCCAATCCGCTCACTGGAGCAGCTGTCAATCACACGCAACCGCAGCCAGCCATGTCCCAGCACAAGGAGGTGCAATTCATCAGTTCCAACACCAGCAGCAGAGTGGTGCAGCGGAAGCGTGCTGGGCCCATAACCCAGAGGTCGATGGATCGAAACCATCCTCTGCTAATGTTATTTTTAATGTCGGGGCGGCCAACATTTCCACTGCAACTAATCCCAGCCTTGTCAAGAATTCACGTTTAAAACCATTCTCTTTCAATTAATTTAAGAAGCTTTGACTGATAGAGCACACGGATAAAATATGAGCTTGATATTAAAAGTCTTCTTTTACTAAATAAGTTTGCTGATCTGCAAGCAAATCGGAATAAGATGCTGTGGCAATAACTGGGATCTGGCTCAAAGGGCAGGCGTGGGCCGTAAATATAGCTGGATATCGGGTGCACATGAATGGTAGCAGTTGGGGTGGCAGTATTGGTTAAGGACAATGTTAGTGTTGACGAGAGAGGATGTCCTGTAAATATTGCTGGATACAGGCTGTTGGGCCTTCGGCCGCCGGAGGAAGACAGTGTTCCAAGATCAGGCTTTCAAATCTGGCACCAAGCTCATGGTATACAGGGCTGTAGTGATATCCGGCCTCCTGGGTGGCTCAGAGACATGGACCATACACAGCAATCACCTCAAATCGCTGGAGAAATACCACAACATCCTGCAAATCCCCTGGGAGGATAGACGCTTCAACGTCAGTGCTCTCGATCAAGCCAACATCCCCAGCATCGAAGCACTGACCACACTCGACCAGCTCCATTGGGCGGGCCACTTTGTCCGCATTCTTAACACAAGACTCCCAAAACAAGCGCTCGACTCGGAATTCCTACAAGGCAAGCGAGCCGCAGGTGGGCAGAGGGAACGTTTCAAGGACACCCTCAAAGCCTCCTTGATAAAGTGCAATGTCCCCACCGACACCTGGGAATCCCTTGCCAAAGATCGTCCTAAGTTGAGGAAGAGCATCCGGGAGGGCACTGAGCACCTCGAGTCTCGCCGCCGAGAACATGCAGAAACCAAGCGCAGGCAGCGGAAGGAGCATGCGGCAAACCAGACTCCCCACCCACCCTTTCCTTTAACCACTGTCTGCCCCAGCTGTGACAGAGACTGTAATTCCTGTATTGGACTGAACAGCCACCTGAGAACTCACTGTTAGAGTGGAAGCAAGTCTTCCTCGATTTCGAGGGACTGCCTCTGGTGATGACTGGAGCAGTGGTTAATCACGCCCATCCACCACGTGACCCCGCGGCCCAATCCGCTCACTAGAGCAGCTGTCAATCACACGCAACCGCAGCCAGCCATGTCCCAGCACAAGGAGGTGCAATTCATCACTTCCAAAACCAGCAGCAGAGTGGCGCAGCGGAAGCGTGCTGGGCCCATAACCCAGAGGTCGATGGATCGAAACCATTCTCTGCTAAGTACAATTTTTAATGTCGGGGCGGCCAACATTTCCACTGCAACTAATCCCAGCCATGTAAATAATTCACGTTTAAAATCATTCCCTTTCAATTAATTGAAGGAGCTTTGACTGAGCGAGCACACTGATGAAATATAAGCTTGATATTAAAAGTCTTATTGTCTCCTCTTCTTTTAGTAAATACGTTTGGTAAGCTGCAAGCAAATGGCAAAATGATGCTGTGGCAATAACTGGGACCTGGATCAAAGGGCAGGCATGGGCCGTAAATATTGCTGGATATAGGGTTTTCAGAAAAGATAGCAGCTGGGCTGGCAGTATTGGTTAAGGACAATGTTAGTGTTGACGAGAGAGGATGTCCTGTAAATATTGCAGGATACAGGCTGTTGGGCCTTCGGCCGCCGGAGGAAGACAGTGTTCCAAGATCAGGCTTTCAAATCTGGCACCAAGCTCATGGTGTACAGGGCTGTGCCTCAATGCGAGGAGTATTCGGAATAAGGTGGATGAAATAAGTGCGCAGATAGCAGTTAACGGATACGATGTGATTGGCATCACGGAGATATGGCGCCAGGGTGACCAAGGCTGGCAACTCAACATCCAGGGACATTCAGCATTTCGGAAGGATAGACAGAGAGGAAAAGGAGACGGGGTGACGTTGCTGGTTAAAGAGGAAATTATTGCAATTGTAAGGAAGGACATTAGCTTGGAATTATGGAATCGGTATGGATGGAGCTACAGAATACCAAAGGGCAGAAAACGCTAGTGGGAGTTGTGTACAGGCCACCAAATAGTAGTAGTGAGATTGTGGACAGCATCAAACAAGAAGTAAGGGATGTGTGCACTAAAGGTACAGCAGTAATCATGGGCGACTTTAATCTACATATTGATTGGGCTAACCAAACTGGTAGCAATCTGGTGGAGGAGGATTTCCTGGAGTGTATTAGGGATGGTTTTCTAAACCAATATGTTGAGGAACCAACCAGGGAGCTGGCCATCCTAGACTGGGTGATGTGTAATGAGAAGGGACTAATTAGCAATCTTGTTGTGCGAGGCCCCTTGGGGAAGAGTGACCATTATATGGTAGAATTCCATATTAAGATGGAGAGTGACACAGTTAATTCAGAGACTAGGGTCTTGAACTTAAGGAAAAGGAACTTCGATATACATAGATGACCTGGAAGAGGGAACAGAGTGTAGTGTGAAAAAATTGGCAGATGACACAAAGATTAGTGGGAAAGCGGGTTGTGTAGAGGACACAGAGGCGCTGCAAAGAGATTTGGATAGGTTAAGCGAATGGGCAAAGGTTTGGCAGATGGAATACAATGTTGGAAAATGTGAGGTCATCCACCTTGGGAAAAAAAAACAGTAAAAGGGAATATTATTTGAATGGGGAGAAATTACAACATGCTGCGGTGCAGAGGGACCTGGGGATCGTTGTGCATGAAACTCTTTTGGAGTTTACCTGTAAAACATAAACATTAATCGGTGCCACCCGACCTGGATGACACACCAGATATTTACAAGGCCCATTTTTTTTCTTTTTTGTGTTTTTTTTTGTGTTTTTCTTTCTTTTTTTTTGGGCACTAAAATCAATTTTTTTTTTTCCTCCAGTGCCCCCTATAAAAGGGGAGGGGGACACTAAAAGCACCGGCAATTAAAACAAATTAAACTTTAAAACGTAAAATCAAATTAAAATTTGGTTGCCGGGTGTGATGATGCACTCCAGTCCCTCCGGTGCCCACCTCTCGCAGAAGGCCTCGAGCGTACCGGTGGACACCGCGTGCTCCATCTC
Organism: Pristiophorus japonicus; assembly: GCF_044704955.1. NCBI lineage: Eukaryota > Metazoa > Chordata > Chondrichthyes > Pristiophoridae > Pristiophorus > Pristiophorus japonicus. Next base: position 6,514,934 of record NC_091983.1, on the reverse strand, counting down.
CAAGGACACCCTGGACCGGATGTAAGAGCGGAAGAGAGGCAGGCAGTCAGATTGAACGACCCCCTCGACCGCCCGCTGCCTGGACCGGCTGATGGCACCCTTGGCCGTGCCCAGGAGCAGTCCTACGAGGAGGCCCTCGGACCTACCCGCTCCCCTCCGCACAGGGTGCCCAAAGATCAGGAGAGTGGGACTGAAGTGCAGCCAGAATTTCAGGAGCAGCCCCTTCAAATAATGGAACAGGGGCTGCAACCTCGTGCACTCAATAAAAACATGGAACACGGACTCCTCCAGACCGCAGAAATTGCAGGCGGCCTGGGAGTCCGTGAACCGGCTTAAAAATTTATTGCACGGCACTGCTCCGTGCACCACCCTCCAGGCTAAGTCCCCGATGAATAGTGGGAGGACTCCCGCATAGAGTGCCCTCCATCGGGGACCCCCGCCTCCTCCGGACGGCAAGATGGTACGCCATGGCGTGTCCGGATGGCCGCCGAGGATTCCTTGTGCATGAAACTCTTTTAGAATCCCAAAAAGTTAGTTTGCAGGTGCAGCAGGTAATCAGGAAGGCGAATGGAATGTTGGCCTTCATTGCGAGAGGGATGGAGTACAAAAGCCGGGAGGTCCTGCTGCAACTGTACAGGGTATTGGTGAGGCCGCACCTGGAGTACTGTGTGCAGTTTTGGTCACCTTACTTAAGGAAGGATATACTAGCTTTGGAAGGGGTACAGAGATGATTCACTAGGCTGATTTCGGAGATGAGGGGGTTACCTTATGATGATAGATTGAGTAGACTGGGTCTTTACTCGCTGGAGTTCAGAAGGATGAGGGGTGATCTTATAGAAACATTTAAAATAATGAAAGGGATCGACAAGATAGAGGCAGAGAGGTTGTTTCCACTGGTCGAGGAGACGAGAACTAGGGGGCACTACCTCAAAATACGGGGGAGCCAATTTAAAACAGAGTTGAGAAGGAATTTCTTCTCCCAGAGGGTTGTGAATCTGTGGAATTCTCTGCCCAGGGAAGCAGTTGAGGCTAGCTCATTGAATGTATTCAAATCACAGATAGATAGATTTTTAACCAATAAGGGAATTAAGGGTTATGAGGAGCGGGCGGGTAAGTGGAGCTGAGTCCACGGCCAGATCAGCCATGATCCTGTTGAGTGGCGGAGCAGGCTCGAGGGGCTAGATGGCCTACTCCTGTTCCGAATTCTTATGTTCTTGTTCTTATGAATGGTGGCGCAGGCTCAAAGGGCTGAATGGCCTACTCCTGCACCTATTTTCTATGCTTCTTCTATGATGGTATGAGACGTGAATTGGTTAGAATAGACTGGCAAATGATACTTAGAGGGTTGACGGTGGATAGGCAATGGCAAACATTTAAAGATCACATGGTTGAACTTCAACAATTGTACATCCCTGTCTGGAGTAAAAATAAAACGGGGAAGGTGGCTCAACCGTGGCTAACAAGAGAAATTAAGGATAGTGTTAAATCCAAGGAAGAGACATATAAATTGGTCAGAAAAAGCAGCAACCTGAGGACTGGGAGAAATTTAGAATTCAGCAGAGGAGGACTAAGGGTTTAATTAGGGAGGGGGAAAATAGAGTATGAGAGGAAGCTTGCCAGGAACATAAAAACTGACTGCAAAAGCTTCTATAGATATGTGAAGACAAAAAGATCAGTGAAGACAAACGTAGGTCCCTTGCAGTCAGATTCAGGTGAATTTGTAATGGGGAATAAAGAAATGGCAGACCAATTGAACAAATACTTTGGTTCTGTCTTCACAAAGGAAGACACAAATAACCTTCCGGAAATACTAGGGGACCGAGGGTCTAGTGAGAACGAGGAACTGAAGGATATCCTTATGAGGCAGAAAATTGATGGGATTGAAGGCCGATAAATCCCCGCGGCCTGATAGTCTGCATCCCAGAGTACTTAAGTGGCCCTAGAAATAGTGGATGCGTTGGTGATCATTTTCCAACAGTCTATTGACTCTGGATCAGTTCCAATGGACTGGAGGGTAGCTAATGCAATACCACTTTTTAAAAAAGGAGAGAGCGCGAAAACGGGTAATTGTAGACCGGTTAGCCTGACATCAGTAGTGAGGAAAATGTTGGAATCAGTTATTAAAGATGAAATAACAGTGCATTTGGAAAGCAGTTACAGGATCGGTCCAAGTCAGCATGGATCTATGAAAGGGAAATCATGCTTGACAAATCTTCTGGAATTTTTTGAGGATGTAACTAGTAGAGCGGAGAAGGGAGAACCAGTGGATGTGGTGTATTTGGACTTTCAAAAGGCTTTTGGCAACATCCCACACAAGAGTTGGTGTGCAAAATTAAAGCACATGGTATTGGGGGTAATGTACTGATGTGGATAGAGAACTGGTTGGCAGACAGGAAGCTGAGAGTCGGGATAAACGGGTCCTTTTCAGAATAGCAGGCAGTGACTAGTGGAGTGCTGCAGGGCTCAGTGTTGGGACCCCAGCTATTTACTATATACATTAATGATTTGGATGAAGGAATTGAATGTAATATCTCCAAGTTTGCAGATGACACTAAACTGGGTGGCGGTGTGAGCTGTGAGGAGGACGCTAAGAGGCTGCAGGGTGACTTGGACAGGTTAGGTGAGTGGGCAAATGCATGGCAGATGCAGTATAATTTAGATAAATGTGAGGTTATCCACTTTGGGGGCAAAAACATGAAGGCAGAATATTGTCTGAATGGCGGCAGATTAGGAAAAGAGGCGGTGCAACGAGGCCTGGGAGTCATGGTACATCAGTCATTGAAAGTTGGCATGCAGGTACAGCAGGCAGTGAAGGCGGCAAACGGTATGTTGGGTTTTGAGTATAGGAGCAGGGAGGTCTTACTGCAGTAGTACAGGGCCTTGGTGAGGCCTCACCTGGAATAGTGTGTTCAGTTTTGGTCTCCTAATCTGAGGAAGGACGTTCTTGCTATTGAGGAGGTGCAGCGAAGGCTCACAGACTGATTCCTGGGATGGCAGGACTGACACATGAGGAGAGACTGGATCGACTGGGCCTGTATTCACTGGAGTTTAGAAGAATGAGAGGGGATCTCATAGAAACATAAAAGATTCTGACGGGACTGGAAGGTTAGATACAGGAAGAATGTTCCCAATGTTGGGGAAGTCCAGAACCAGGAGACACAGTCGAAGGATAAGAGGTAAGCCATTTAGAACTCTTCACTCAGAGAGTTGTTAACCTGTGGAATTCTCTACCGCAGTTGATGCCAGTTTGTTGGATATATTCAAGAGGAAGTTAGATGCGGCTCTTACGGCTAAAGGGATCAAGGGTATGGAGAGAAACCAGGAAAGGGGTACTGAGGTGAATGATCAGCCATGATCTTATTGAATGGCTCAAAGGGCCGAATGGCCTACTCCTGCACCTATTTTTTATGTTTCTATGTTTCAAGAGGCAGAAACCCTTGCCACATTTAAAAAGTACTTGGATGTGCACTGGAAGTGCCACAGCTGGAGTACTGTGTACAATTCTGATCACATTACAGGAAAGTTGTGATTGCACTAGAGAGGGTATCGAGGCTATGGACCAAGAGCTGGAAAGTAGGATTAGGCGGGACAGCATTTTGTTGGCTGGCATGGACACGATGGGCCGAAATGGCCTCTTTCAGTGCTGTAAATTTCGATGATTCTATGAATACTTTAGATAAGGAAGTGAAATAGGTCTGTCACACTTTGGTGAAAATTCATTAACAAAACCATGTTGAAATGCACTCAATGTAGATATTGAAAATCAACCTTATGAATACAAGCTGTGCAACTGAATTCCAAATAGTATTGCTTGCTAATGTGGAGGGTGCCCAGTTAATCAATAAGGTCACGTTTTAGTCATCATCATCATCATAGGCAGTCCCTCAGAATCAAGGAAGACTTGCTTCCACTCTAAAAGTGAGTTCTTTGGTGGCTGTACAGTCCCATACGAGAGCTTCAGACTCTGTCACAGGTGGGACAGATAGTCATTGAGGGAAGGGGTGGGTGGGTAGGTGGGACAGATAGTCATTGAGGGAAGGGGTGGGTGGGTGGGACAGATAGTCATTGAGGGAAGGGGTGGGTGGGTGGGACAGATAGTCATTGAGGGAAGGGGTGGGTGGGTGGGACTGGTTTGCCGCACGATCTTTCTGCTACCTGCGCTTGATTTCTGCACGCTCTCGTCTTTGAGACTCGAGGTGCTCAGCGCCCTCCCCGAGATGTTGCACTTTATCAGGGAGGCTTTGAGGGTGTCCCTTGTAGCGTTTCCTCTGCCCACCTTTGGCTCGTTTGCCAAATCCATTCTTATAGTCAGTTTTATGAACATACAAAAATGACAGACAATAGAGGAGTTGGCTCAGTGAGCCTGTCGCACAAATCTACACTGCAATTTTAAGCATCATAACGTGAAACCAAGGCCCCATCTGCTCGCTCAGTGTGGGTGTAAAGGATCCCACGGCACTATTTTGAAGAGTAGGGGTTATCCCGGTGTCCCAACCAATATTTATCTCTCAATCAACATAACAAAAAGGGTTTATCTGGCCATGACCACATGGCTGTGTGTGGGAGCTTGCTGTGCACAAACTGGCTGCCGTGTTTCCCACATTACAACAGTGACTACACTCCTCAAATACTTCATCGGCTGTAAAGCGCTTTGAGCTGGTCCGGCGGTGGTGAAAGGCGCCATATAAATCCAACTTTCTCTTTCACCAATCAAGCCCGACATTGGGAAAGTGTTGACGGAACAATGTGTTGAACCGAGAGCCGGCCGGCCGGCCGCCCGCCTGGGGCAGGCGCGGGCTGAGCGGGGGGCCGAGGCTCAGCACTCTGTCCCCGGGGCCCGGCACGACGCCCGGACAGGCCGCCGCCTCCTCTCTCCCCTCACACACTCACCCTGCCGCCGCGCCGCCCACTCCCGGCCTGAAGCGGCCCACAGCGTCCGGCTCACCGACATCAGCCGCTCCTCAGGCCTCCGCGGCCGCCGGCTCTCCCCACTGGGGGCAGCACTGAGCGCCCTCCTCACGTCACCCCGTCCACAGTGGGGGGGGGGGAGCTGTCAATCACACCCACTCCACACGTGACACCGGGCCGGACCCCGCCCACAGGGGCAGGAGCTGTCAATCACACCCACTCCACACGTGACACCGGGCCGGACCCCGCCCACAGGGGCAGGAGCTGTCAATCACACCCACTCCACACGTGACACCGGGCCGGACCCCGCCCACAGTGGAGGAGCTGTCAATCACACCCACTCCACACGTGACACCGGGCCGGACCCCGCCCACAGGGGCAGGAGCTGTCAATCACACCCACTCCACACGTGACACCGGGCCGGACCCCGCCCACAGTGGAGGAGCTGTCAATCACACCCATTCCACACGTGACACCGGGCCAGACCCCGACCACAGTGGAGGAGCTGTCAATCACACCCACTCCACACGTGACAGCGGGCCGGACCCCGCCCACAGTGGAGGAGCTGTCAATCACACCCACTCCACACTTGACACCGGGCCGGACCCCGCCCACAGTGGAGGAGCTGTCAATCACACCCACTCCACACGTGACAGCGGGCCCGACTTCGCCCACAAGCGCGGAGCTATCAATCACAACAATCCCCCACGTGACCCGGCGGCCTGACCCCGCCCACAGGGGAGGACCTGTCAATCACAGCCACTCCGCACGTAACACCGGGCCCGACCCCGCCCACAGGGGAGGAGCTGTCAACCACAGCAATCCACCACGTGACCCCCGCGGCCCGCCCCCGACACTGGAGCAGATGTCAATCACATACAACCGCACGCAGCCCTGTCCCGGCACAAGGAGTTGCGATTCACAAGCTGAGATATGAGCAGCAGAGTGGTGCAGCGGAAGCGTGCTGGGCCCATAACCCAGAGGTCGATGGATCGAAACCATCCTCTGCTAAAGGCAACTTTTAATGTCGGGGCGGCCAACACGTGCACTGCAACTAATCCCAGCCTTGACAAGGATACATCTCTAAAATCATTCTCTTTCAATTAATTGAAGGAGCTTAAGCTTGATATTACTTTTTCCTCTTCTTTTAGTAAATAAGTTTGCTGAGCTGCGAGCAAATCGGAATATGATGCTGTGGCAATAACTGGGACCTGGATCAAAGGGCAGGCCTGGGCCGTAAATATAGCTGGATATCGGGTGCACATGAAAGGTAGCAGTTGGGGTGGCAGTATTGGTTAAGGACAATGTTAGTGTTGACGAGAGAGGATGTCCTGTAAATATTGCTGGATATAGTGTGTTCAGCTTTCGGCCGCCGGAGGAAGACAGTGTTCCAAGATCAGGCCTTCAAATCTGGCACCAAGCTCATGGTGTACAGGGCTGTAGTGATATCCGGCCTCCTGGGTGGCTCAGAGACATGGACCATACACAGCAATCACCTCAAATCGCTGGAGAAATACCACCAACCATGTGCCCGCAACATCCTGCAAATCCCCTGGGAGGATAGACGCATCAACGTCAGTGCTCTCGATCAAGCCAACATCCCCAGCATCGAAGCACTGACCACACTCGACCAGCTCCATTGGGCGGGCCACATTGTCCGCATGCCCGACACAAGACTCCCAAAACAAGCGCTCTACTCGGAATCCGACACGGCAAGTGAGCCGCAGGTAGGCAGTGGGAACGTTTCAAGGACACCCTCAAAGCCTCCTTGATAAAGTGCAACATCCCCACCGACACCTGGGAATCCCTGGCCAAAGACCGTCCTAAGTTGAGGAAGAGCGTCCGGGAGGGCGCTGAGCACCTCGAGGCTCGGCGCCGAGAACATGCAGAAAACAAGCGCAGGCAGCGGAAGGAGCGTGCGGCAAACCAGACTCCCCACCCACCCTTTCCTTTAACCACTGTCTGCCCCAGCTGTGACAGAGACTGTAATTCCTGTATTGGGCTGAACAGCCACCTGAGAACTCACTTTTAGAGTGGAAGCAAGTCTTCCTCGATGTCGAGGGACTGCCTCTGGTGATGACTGGAGCAGTGGTTAATCACGGTCATCCACCACGTGACCCCGCGGCCCAATCCGCTCACTAGAGCAGCTGTCAATCACACGCAACCGCAGCCAGCCATGTCCCAGCACAAGGAGGTGCAATTCATCAGTTCCAAACCCAGCAGCAGAGTGGCGCAGCGGAAGCGTGCTGGGCCCATAACCCAGAGGTCGATGGATCGAAACCATCCTCTGCTAATGTTATTTTTAATGTCGGGGCGGCCAACATTTCCACTGCAACTAATCCCAGCCTTGTCAAGAATTCACGTTTAAAACCATTCTCTTTCAATTAATTTAAGAAGCTTTGGCTGATAGAGCACACTCATAAAATATGAGCTTGATATTAAAAGTCTTCTTTTACTAAATAAGTTTGCTGATCTGCAAGCAAATCGGAATAAGATGCTGTGGCAATAACTGGGATCTGGCTCAAAGGGCAGGCGTGGGCCGTAAATATAGCTGGATATCGGGTGCACATGAATGGTAGCAGTTGGGGTGGCAGTATTGGTTAAGGACAATGTTAGTGTTGACGAGAGAGGATGTCCTGTAAATATTGCTGGATACAGGCTGTTGGGCCTTCGGCCGCCGGAGGAAGACAGTGTTCCAAGATCAGGCTTTCAAATCTGGCACCAAGCTCATGGTATACAGGGCTGTAGTGATATCCGGCCTCCTGGGTGGCTCAGAGACATGGACCATACACAGCAATCACCTCAAATCGCTGGAGAAATACCACAACATCCTGCAAATCCCCTGGGAGGATAGACGCTTCAACGTCAGTGCTCTCGATCAAGCCAACAACCCCAGCATCGAAGCACTGACCACACTCGACCAGCTCCATTGGGCGGGCCACTTTGTCCGCATTCTTAACACAAGACTCCCAAAACAAGCGCTCGACTCGGAATTCCTACAAGGCAAGCGAGCCGCAGGTGGGCAGAGGGAACGTTTCAAGGACACCCTCAAAGCCTCCTTGATAAAGTGCAATGTCCCCACCGACACCTGGGAATCCCTTGCCAAAGATCGTCCTAAGTTGAGGAAGAGCATCCGGGAGGGCGCTGAGCACCTCGAGTCTCGCCGCCGAGAACATGCAGAAACCAAGCGCAGGCAGCGGAAGGAGCATGCGGCAAACCAGACTCCCCACCCACCCTTTCCTTTAACCACTGTCTGCCCCAGCTGTGACAGAGACTGTAATTCCTGTATTGGACTGAACAGCCACCTGAGAACTCACTGTTAGAGTGGAAGCAAGTCTTCCTCGATTTCGAGGGACTGCCTCTGGTGATGACTGGAGCAGTGGTTAATCACGCCCATCCACCACGTGACCCCGCGGCCCAATCCGCTCACTAGAGCAGCTGTCAATCACACGCAACCGCAGCCAGCCATGTCCCAGCACAAGGAGGTGCAATTCATCAGTTCCAAACCCAGCAGCAGAGTGGCGCAGCGGAAGCGTGCTGGGCCCATAACCCAGAGGTCGATGGATCGAAACCATTCTCTGCTAAGTACAATTTTTAATGTCGGGGCGGCCAACATTTCCACTGCAACTAATCCCAGCCATGTAAATAATTCACGTTTAAAATCATTCCCTTTCAATTAATTGAAGGAGCTTTGACTGAGCGAGCACACTGATGAAATATAAGCTTGATATTAAAAGTCTTATTGTCTCCTCTTCTTTTAGTAAATACGTTTGGTAAGCTGCAAGCAAATGGCAAAATGATGCTGTGGCAATAACTGGGACCTGGATCAAAGGGCAGGCATGGGCCGTAAATATTGCTGGATATAGGGTTTTCAGAAAAGATAGCAGCTGGGCTGGCAGTATTGGTTAAGGACAATGTTAGTGTTGACGAGAGAAGATGTCCTGTAAATATTGCTGGATACAGGCTGTTGGGCCTTCGGCCGCCGGAGGAAGACAGTGTTCCAAGATCAGGCTTTCAAATCTGGCACCAAGCTCATGGTGTACAGGGCTGTGCCTCAATGCGAGGAGTATTCGGAATAAGGTGGATGAAATAAGTGCGCAGATAGCAGTTAACGGATACGATGTGATTGGCATCACGGAGATATGGCGCCAGGGTGACCAAGGCTGGCAACTCAACATCCAGGGACATTCAGCATTTCGGAAGGATAGACAGAGAGGAAAAGGAGACGGGGTGACGTTGCTGGTTAAAGAGGAAATTATTGCAATTGTAAGGAAGGACATTAGCTTGGAATTATGGAATCGGTATGGATGGAGCTACAGAATACCAAAGGGCAGAAAACGCTAGTGGGAGTTGTGTACAGGCCACCAAATAGTAGTAGTGAGATTGTGGACAGCATCAAACAAGAAGTAAGGGATGTGTGCACTAAAGGTACAGCAGTAATCATGGGCGACTTTAATCTACATATTGATTGGGCTAACCAAACTGGTAGCAATCTGGTGGAGGAGGATTTCCTGGAGTGTATTAGGGATGGTTTTCTAAACCAATATGTTGAGGAACCAACCAGGGAGCTGGCCATCCTAGACTGGGTGATGTGTAATGAGAAGGGACTAATTAGCAATCTTGTTGTGCGAGGCCCCTTGGGGAAGAGTGACCATTATATGGTAGAATTCCATATTAAGATGGAGAGTGACACAGTTAATTCAGAGACTAGGGTCTTGAACTTAAGGAAAAGGAACTTCGATATACATAGATGACCTGGAAGAGGGAACAGAGTGTAGTGTGAAAAAATTGGCAGATGACACAAAGATTAGTGGGAAAGCGGGTTGTGTAGAGGACACAGAGGCGCTGCAAAGAGATTTGGATAGGTTAAGCGAATGGGCAAAGGTTTGGCAGATGGAATACAATGTTGGAAAATGTGAGGTCATCCACCTTGGGAAAAAAAAACAGTAAAAGGGAATATTATTTGAATGGGGAGAAATTACAACATGCTGCGGTGCAGAGGGACCTGGGGATCGTTGTGCATGAAACTCTTTTGGAGTTTACCTGTAAAACATAAACATTAATCGGTGCCACCCGACCTGGATGACACACCAGATATTTACAAGGCCCATTTTTTTTCTTTTTTGTGTTTTTTTTTGTGTTTTTCTTTCTTTTTTTTTGGGCACTAAAATCAAATTTTTTTTTTCCTCCAGTGCCCCCTATAAAAGGGGAGGGGGACACTAAAAGCACCGGCAATTAAAACAAATTAAACTTTAAAACGTAAAATCAAATTAAAATTTGGTTGCCGGGTGTGATGATGCACTCCAGTCCCTCCGGTGCCCACCTCTCGCAGAAGGCCGCGAGCGTACCGGTGGACACCGCGTGCTCCATCTCCAAGGACACCCTGGACCGGATGTAAGAGCGGAAGAGAGGCAGGCAGTCAGATTGAACGACCCCCTCGACCGCCCGCTGCCTGGACCGGCTGATGGCACCCTTGGCCGTGCCCAGGAGCAGTCCTACGAGGAGGCCCTCGGACCTACCCGCTCCCCTCCGCACAGGGTGCCCAAAGATCAGGAGAGTGGGACTGAAGTGCAGCCAGAATTTCAGGAGCAGCCCCTTCAAATAATGGAACAGGGGCTGCAACCTCGTGCACTCAATAAAAACATGGAACACGGACTCCTCCAGACCGCAGAAATTGCAGGCGGCCTGGGAGTCCGTGAACCGGCTTAAAAATTTATTGCACGGCACTGCTCCATGCACCACCCTCCAGGCTAAGTCCCCGATGAATAGTGGGAGGACTCCCGCATAGAGTGCCCTCCATCGGGGACCCCCGCCTCCTCCGGACGGCAAGATGGTACGCCATGGCGTGTCCGGATGGCCGCCGAGGATTCCTTGTGCATGAAACTCTTTTAGAATCCCAAAAAGTTAGTTTGCAGGTGCAGCAGGTAATCAGGAAGGCGAATGGAATGTTGGCCTTCATTGCGAGAGGGATGGAGTACAAAAGCCGGGAGGTCCTGCTGCAACTGTACAGGGTATTGGTGAGGCCGCACCTGGAGTACTGTGTGCAGTTTTGGTCACCTTACTTAAGGAAGGATATACTAGCTTTGGAAGGGGTACAGAGATGATTCACTAGGCTGATTTCGGAGATGAGGGGGTTACCTTATGATGATAGATTGAGTAGACTGGGTCTTTACTCGCTGGAGTTCAGAAGGATGAGGGGTGATCTTATAGAAACATTTAAAATAATGAAAGGGATCGACAAGATAAAGGCAGAGAGGTTGTTTCCACTGGTCGAGGAGACGAGAACTAGGGGGCACTACCTCAAAATACGGGGGAGCCAATTTAAAACAGAGTTGAGAAGGAATTTCTTCTCCCAGAGGGTTGTGAATCTGTGGAATTCTCTGCCCAGGGAAGCAGTTGAGGCTAGCTCATTGAATGTATTCAAATCACAGATAGATAGATTTTTAACCAATAAGGGAATTAAGGGTTATGAGGAGCGGGCGGGTAAGTGGAGCTGAGTCCACGGCCAGATCAGCCATGATCTTGTTGAGTGGCGGAGCAGGCTCGAGGGGCTAGATGGCCTACTCCTGTTCCTAATTCTTATGTTCTTGTTCTTATGAATGGTGGTGCAGGCTCGAAGGGCTGAATGGCCTACTCCTGCACCTATTTTCTATGCTTCTTCTATGATGGTATGAGACGTGAATTGGTTAGAATAGACTGGCAAATGATACTTAGAGGGTTGACGGTGGATAGGCAATGGCAAACATTTAAAGATCACATGGATGAACTTCAACAATTGTACATCCCTGTCTGGAGTAAAAATAAAACGGGGAAGGTGGCTCAACCGTGGCTAACAAGAGAAATTAAGGATAGTGTTAAATCCAAGGAAGAGACATATAAATTGGTCAGAAAAAGCAGCAACCTGAGGACTGGGAGAAATTTAGAATTCAGCAGAGGAGGACTAAGGGTTTAATTAGGAGGGGGAAAATAGAGTATGAGAGGAAGCTTGCCAGGAACATAAAAACTGACTGCAAAAGCTTCTATAGATATGTGAAGACAAAAAGATCAGTGAAGACAAACGTAGGTCCCTTGCAGTCAGATTCAGGTGAATTTGTAATGGGGAATAAAGAAATGGCAGACCAATTGAACAAATACTTTGGTTCTGTCTTCACAAAGGAAGACACAAATAACCTTCCGGAAATACTAGGGGACCGAGGGTCTAGTGAGAACGAGGAACTGAAGGATATCCTTATGAGGCAGAAAATTGATGGGATTGAAGGCCGATAAATCCCCGCGGCCTGATAGTCTGCATCCCAGAGTACTTAAGTGGCCCTAGAAATAGTGGATGCGTTGGTGATCATTTTCCAACAGTCTATTGACTCTGGATCAGTTCCAATGGACTGGAGGGTAGCTAATGCAATACCACTTTTTAAAAAAGGAGAGAGCGCGAAAACGGGTAATTGTAGACCGGTTAGCCTGACATCAGTAGTGAGGAAAATGTTGGAATCAGTTATTAAAGATGAAATAACAGTGCATTTGGAAAGCAGTTACAGGATCGGTCCAAGTCAGCATGGATCTATGAAAGGGAAATCATGCTTGACAAATCTTCTGGAATTTTTTGAGGATGTAACTAGTAGAGCGGAGAAGGGAGAACCAGTGGATGTGGTGTATTTGGACTTTCAAAAGGCTTTTGGCAACATCCCACACAAGAGTTGGTGTGCAAAATTAAAGCACATGGTATTGGGGGTAATGTACTGATGTGGATAGAGAACTGGTTGGCAGACAGGAAGCTGAGAGTCGGGATAAACGGGTCCTTTTCAGAATAGCAGGCAGTGACTAGTCGGGTGCCGCAGGGCTCAGTGTTGGGACCCCAGCTATTTACTATATACATTAATGATTTGGATGAAGGAATTGAGTGTAATATCTCCAAGTTTGCAGATGACACTAAACTGGGTGGCGGTGTGAGCTGTGAGGAGGACGCTAAGAGGCTGCAGGGTGACTTGGACAGGTTAGGTGAGTGGGCAAATGCATGGCAGATGCAGTATAATTTAGATAAATGTGAGGTTATCCACTTTGGGGGCAAAAACATGAAGGCAGAATATTGTCTGAATGGCGGCAGATTAGGAAAAGAGGCGGTGCAACGAGGCCTGGGAGTCATGGTACATCAGTCATTGAAAGTTGGCATGCAGGTACAGCAGGCAGTGAAGGCGGCAAACGGTATGTTGGGTTTTGAGTATAGGAGCAGGGAGGTCTTACTGCAGTAGTACAGGGCCTTGGTGAGGCCTCACCTGGAATAGTGTGTTCAGTTTTGGTCTCCTAATCTGAGGAAGGACGTTCTTGCTATTGAGGAGGTGCAGCGAAGGCTCACAGACTGATTCCTGGGATGGCAGGACTGACACATGAGGAGAGACTGGATCGACTGGGCCTGTATTCACTGGAGTTTAGAAGAATGAGAGGGGATCTCATAGAAACATAAAAGATTCTGACGGGACTGGAAGGTTAGATACAGGAAGAATGTTCCCAATGTTGGGGAAGTCCAGAACCAGGGGACACAGTCGAAGGATAAGAGGTAAGCCATTTAGAACTCTTCACTCAGAGAGTTGTTAACCTGTGGAATTCTCTACCGCAGTTGATGCCAGTTTGTTGGATATATTCAAGAGGAAGTTAGATGCGGCTCTTACGGCTAAAGGGATCAAGGGTATGGAGAGAAACCAGGAAAGGGGTACTGAGGTGAATGATCAGCCATGATCTTATTGAATGGCTCAAAGGGCCGAATGGCCTACTCCTGCACCTATTTTTTATGTTTCTATGTTTCAAGAGGCAGAAACCCTTGCCACATTTAAAAAGTACTTGGATGTGCACTGGAAGTGCCACAGCTGGAGTACTGTGTACAATTCTGATCACATTACAGGAAAGTTGTGATTGCACTAGAGAGGGTATCGAGGCTATGGACCAAGAGCTGGAAAGTAGGATTAGGCGGGACAGCATTTTGTTGGCTGGCATGGACACGATGGGCCGAAATGGCCTCTTTCAGTGCTGTAAATTTCGATGATTCTATGAATACTTTAGATAAGGAAGTGAAATAGGTCTGTCACACTTTGGTGAAAATTCATTAACAAAACCATGTTGAAATGCACTCAATGTAGATATTGAAAATCAACCTTATGAATACAAGCTGTGCAACTGAATTCCAAATAGTATTGCTTGCTAATGTGGAGGGTGCCCAGTTAATCAATAAGGTCACGTTTTAGTCATCATCATCATCATAGGCAGTCCCTCAGAATCAAGGAAGACTTGCTTCCACTCTAAAAGTGAGTTCTTTGGTGGCTGTACAGTCCCATACGAGAGCTTCAGACTCTGTCACAGGTGGGACAGATAGTCATTGAGGGAAGGGGTGGGTGGGTAGGTGGGACAGATAGTCATTGAGGGAAGGGGTGGGTGGGTGGGACAGATAGTCATTGAGGGAAGGGGTGGGTGGGTGGGACAGATAGTCATTGAGGGAAGGGGTGGGTGGGTGGGACTGGTTTGCCGCACGATCTTTCTGCTACCTGCGCTTGATTTCTGCACGCTCTCGTCTTTGAGACTCGAGGTGCTCAGCGCCCTCCCCGAGATGTTGCACTTTATCAGGGAGGCTTTGAGGGTGTCCCTTGTAGCGTTTCCTCTGCCCACCTTTGGCTCGTTTGCCAAATCCATTCTTATAGTCAGTTTTATGAACATACAAAAATGACAGACAATAGAGGAGTTGGCTCAGTGAGCCTGTCGCACAAATCTACACTGCAATTTTAAGCATCATAACGTGAAACCAAGGCCCCATCTGCTCGCTCAGTGTGGGTGTAAAGGATCCCACGGCACTATTTTGAAGAGTAGGGGTTATCCCGGTGTCCCAACCAATATTTATCTCTCAATCAACATAACAAAAAGGGTTTATCTGGCCATGACCACATGGCTGTGTGTGGGAGCTTGCTGTGCACAAACTGGCTGCCGTGTTTCCCACATTACAACAGTGACTACACTCCTCAAATACTTCATCGGCTGTAAAGCGCTTTGAGCTGGTCCGGCGGTGGTGAAAGGCGCCATATAAATCCAACTTTCTCTTTCACCAATCAAGCCCGACATTGGGAAAGTGTTGACGGAACAATGTGTTGAACCGAGAGCCGGCCGGCCGGCCGCCCGCCTGGGGCAGGCGCGGGCTGAGCGGGGGGCCGAGGCTCAGCACTCTGTCCCCGGGGCCCGGCACGACGCCCGGACAGGCCGCCGCCTCCTCTCTCCCCTCACACACTCACCCTGCCGCCGCGCCGCCCACTCCCGGCCTGAAGCGGCCCACAGCGTCCGGCTCACCGACATCAGCCGCTCCTCAGGCCTCCGCGGCCGCCGGCTCTCCCCACTGGGGGCAGCACTGAGCGCCCTCCTCACGTCACCCCGTCCACAGTGGGGGGGGGGGAGCTGTCAATCACACCCACTCCACACGTGACACCGGGCCGGACCCCGCCCACAGGGGCAGGAGCTGTCAATCACACCCACTCCACACGTGACACCGGGCCGGACCCCGCCCACAGGGGCAGGAGCTGTCAATCACACCCACTCCACACGTGACACCGGGCCGGACCCCGCCCACAGTGGAGGAGCTGTCAATCACACCCACTCCACACGTGACACCGGGCCGGACCCCGCCCACAGGGGCAGGAGCTGTCAATCACACCCACTCCACACGTGACACCGGGCCGGACCCCGCCCACAGTGGAGGAGCTGTCAATCACACCCATTCCACACGTGACACCGGGCCAGACCCCGACCACAGTGGAGGAGCTGTCAATCACACCCACTCCACACGTGACAGCGGGCCGGACCCCGCCCACAGTGGAGGAGCTGTCAATCACACCCACTCCACACTTGACACCGGGCCGGACCCCGCCCACAGTGGGGGGGAGCTGTCAATCACACCCACTCCACACTTGACACCGGGCCGGACCCCGCCCACAGTGGAGGAGCTGTCAATCACACCCACTCCACACGTGACAGCGGGCCCGACTTCGCCCACAAGCGCGGAGCTATCAATCACAACAATCCCCCACGTGACCCGGCGGCCTGACCCCGCCCACAGGGGAGGACCTGTCAATCACAGCCACTCCGCACGTAACACCGGGCCCGACCCCGCCCACAGGGGAGGAGCTGTCAACCACAGCAATCCACCACGTGACCCCCGCGGCCCGCCCCCGACACTGGAGCAGATGTCAATCACATACAACCGCACGCAGCCCTGTCCCGGCACAAGGAGTTGCGATTCACAAGCTGAGATATGAGCAGCAGAGTGGTGCAGCGGAAGCGTGCTGGGCCCATAACCCAGAGGTCGATGGATCGAAACCATCCTCTGCTAAAGGCAACTTTTAATGTCGGGGCGGCCAACACGTGCACTGCAACTAATCCCAGCCTTGACAAGGATACATCTCTAAAATCATTCTCTTTCAATTAATTGAAGGAGCTTAAGCTTGATATTACTTTTTCCTCTTCTTTTAGTAAATAAGTTTGCTGAGCTGCGAGCAAATCGGAATATGATGCTGTGGCAATAACTGGGACCTGGATCAAAGGGCAGGCCTGGGCCGTAAATATAGCTGGATATCGGGTGCACATGAAAGGTAGCAGTTGGGGTGGCAGTATTGGTTAAGGACAATGTTAGTGTTGACGAGAGAGGATGTCCTGTAAATATTGCTGGATATAGTGTGTTCAGCTTTCGGCCGCCGGAGGAAGACAGTGTTCCAAGATCAGGCCTTCAAATCTGGCACCAAGCTCATGGTGTACAGGGCTGTAGTGATATCCGGCCTCCTGGGTGGCTCAGAGACATGGACCATACACAGCAATCACCTCAAATCGCTGGAGAAATACCACCAACCATGTGCCCGCAACATCCTGCAAATCCCCTGGGAGGATAGACGCATCAACGTCAGTGCTCTCGATCAAGCCAACATCCCCAGCATCGAAGCACTGACCACACTCGACCAGCTCCATTGGGCGGGCCACATTGTCCGCATGCCCGACACAAGACTCCCAAAACAAGCGCTCTACTCGGAATCCGACACGGCAAGTGAGCCGCAGGTAGGCAGTGGGAACGTTTCAAGGACACCCTCAAAGCCTCCTTGATAAAGTGCAACATCCCCACCGACACCTGGGAATCCCTGGCCAAAGACCGTCCTAAGTTGAGGAAGAGCGTCCGGGAGGGCGCTGAGCACCTCGAGGCTCGGCGCCGAGAACATGCAGAAAACAAGCGCAGGCAGCGGAAGGAGCGTGCGGCAAACCAGACTCCCCACCCACCCTTTCCTTTAACCACTGTCTGCCCCAGCTGTGACAGAGACTGTAATTCCTGTATTGGGCTGAACAGCCACCTGAGAACTCACTTTTAGAGTGGAAGCAAGTCTTCCTCGATGTCGAGGGACTGCCTCTGGTGATGACTGGAGCAGTGGTTAATCACGGTCATCCACCACGTGACCCCGCGGCCCAATCCGCTCACTAGAGCAGCTGTCAATCACACGCAACCGCAGCCAGCCATGTCCCAGCACAAGGAGGTGCAATTCATCAGTTCCAAACCCAGCAGCAGAGTGGCGCAGCGGAAGCGTGCTGGGCCCATAACCCAGAGGTCGATGGATCGAAACCATCCTCTGCTAATGTTATTTTTAATGTCGGGGCGGCCAACATTTCCACTGCAACTAATCCCAGCCTTGTCAAGAATTCACGTTTAAAACCATTCTCTTTCAATTAATTTAAGAAGCTTTGGCTGATAGAGCACACTCATAAAATATGAGCTTGATATTAAAAGTCTTCTTTTACTAAATAAGTTTGCTGATCTGCAAGCAAATCGGAATAAGATGCTGTGGCAATAACTGGGATCTGGCTCAAAGGGCAGGCGTGGGCCGTAAATATAGCTGGATATCGGGTGCACATGAATGGTAGCAGTTGGGGTGGCAGTATTGGTTAAGGACAATGTTAGTGTTGACGAGAGAGGATGTCCTGTAAATATTGCTGGATACAGGCTGTTGGGCCTTCGGCCGCCGGAGGAAGACAGTGTTCCAAGATCAGGCTTTCAAATCTGGCACCAAGCTCATGGTATACAGGGCTGTAGTGATATCCGGCCTCCTGGGTGGCTCAGAGACATGGACCATACACAGCAATCACCTCAAATCGCTGGAGAAATACCACAACATCCTGCAAATCCCCTGGGAGGATAGACGCTTCAACGTCAGTGCTCTCGATCAAGCCAACAACCCCAGCATCGAAGCACTGACCACACTCGACCAGCTCCATTGGGCGGGCCACTTTGTCCGCATTCTTAACACAAGACTCCCAAAACAAGCGCTCGACTCGGAATTCCTACAAGGCAAGCGAGCCGCAGGTGGGCAGAGGGAACGTTTCAAGGACACCCTCAAAGCCTCCTTGATAAAGTGCAATGTCCCCACCGACACCTGGGAATCCCTTGCCAAAGATCGTCCTAAGTTGAGGAAGAGCATCCGGGAGGGCGCTGAGCACCTCGAGTCTCGCCGCCGAGAACATGCAGAAACCAAGCGCAGGCAGCGGAAGGAGCATGCGGCAAACCAGACTCCCCACCCACCCTTTCCTTTAACCACTGTCTGCCCCAGCTGTGACAGAGACTGTAATTCCTGTATTGGACTGAACAGCCACCTGAGAACTCACTGTTAGAGTGGAAGCAAGTCTTCCTCGATTTCGAGGGACTGCCTCTGGTGATGACTGGAGCAGTGGTTAATCACGCCCATCCACCACGTGACCCCGCGGCCCAATCCGCTCACTAGAGCAGCTGTCAATCACACGCAACCGCAGCCAGCCATGTCCCAGCACAAGGAGGTGCAATTCATCAGTTCCAAACCCAGCAGCAGAGTGGCGCAGCGGAAGCGTGCTGGGCCCATAACCCAGAGGTCGATGGATCGAAACCATTCTCTGCTAAGTACAATTTTTAATGTCGGGGCGGCCAACATTTCCACTGCAACTAATCCCAGCCATGTAAATAATTCACGTTTAAAATCATTCCCTTTCAATTAATTGAAGGAGCTTTGACTGAGCGAGCACACTGATGAAATATAAGCTTGATATTAAAAGTCTTATTGTCTCCTCTTCTTTTAGTAAATACGTTTGGTAAGCTGCAAGCAAATGGCAAAATGATGCTGTGGCAATAACTGGGACCTGGATCAAAGGGCAGGCATGGGCCGTAAATATTGCTGGATATAGGGTTTTCAGAAAAGATAGCAGCTGGGCTGGCAGTATTGGTTAAGGACAATGTTAGTGTTGACGAGAGAAGATGTCCTGTAAATATTGCTGGATACAGGCTGTTGGGCCTTCGGCCGCCGGAGGAAGACAGTGTTCCAAGATCAGGCTTTCAAATCTGGCACCAAGCTCATGGTGTACAGGGCTGTGCCTCAATGCGAGGAGTATTCGGAATAAGGTGGATGAAATAAGTGCGCAGATAGCAGTTAACGGATACGATGTGATTGGCATCACGGAGATATGGCGCCAGGGTGACCAAGGCTGGCAACTCAACATCCAGGGACATTCAGCATTTCGGAAGGATAGACAGAGAGGAAAAGGAGACGGGGTGACGTTGCTGGTTAAAGAGGAAATTATTGCAATTGTAAGGAAGGACATTAGCTTGGAATTATGGAATCGGTATGGATGGAGCTACAGAATACCAAAGGGCAGAAAACGCTAGTGGGAGTTGTGTACAGGCCACCAAATAGTAGTAGTGAGATTGTGGACAGCATCAAACAAGAAGTAAGGGATGTGTGCACTAAAGGTACAGCAGTAATCATGGGCGACTTTAATCTACATATTGATTGGGCTAACCAAACTGGTAGCAATCTGGTGGAGGAGGATTTCCTGGAGTGTATTAGGGATGGTTTTCTAAACCAATATGTTGAGGAACCAACCAGGGAGCTGGCCATCCTAGACTGGGTGATGTGTAATGAGAAGGGACTAATTAGCAATCTTGTTGTGCGAGGCCCCTTGGGGAAGAGTGACCATTATATGGTAGAATTCCATATTAAGATGGAGAGTGACACAGTTAATTCAGAGACTAGGGTCTTGAACTTAAGGAAAAGGAACTTCGATATACATAGATGACCTGGAAGAGGGAACAGAGTGTAGTGTGAAAAAATTGGCAGATGACACAAAGATTAGTGGGAAAGCGGGTTGTGTAGAGGACACAGAGGCGCTGCAAAGAGATTTGGATAGGTTAAGCGAATGGGCAAAGGTTTGGCAGATGGAATACAATGTTGGAAAATGTGAGGTCATCCACCTTGGGAAAAAAAAACAGTAAAAGGGAATATTATTTGAATGGGGAGAAATTACAACATGCTGCGGTGCAGAGGGACCTGGGGATCGTTGTGCATGAAACTCTTTTGGAGTTTACCTGTAAAACATAAACATTAATCGGTGCCACCCGACCTGGATGACACACCAGATATTTACAAGGCCCATTTTTTTTCTTTTTTGTGTTTTTTTTTGTGTTTTTCTTTCTTTTTTTTTGGGCACTAAAATCAAATTTTTTTTTTCCTCCAGTGCCCCCTATAAAAGGGGAGGGGGACACTAAAAGCACCGGCAATTAAAACAAATTAAACTTTAAAACGTAAAATCAAATTAAAATTTGGTTGCCGGGTGTGATGATGCACTCCAGTCCCTCCGGTGCCCACCTCTCGCAGAAGGCCGCGAGCGTACCGGTGGACACCGCGTGCTCCATCTCCAAGGACACCCTGGACCGGATGTAAGAGCGGAAGAGAGGCAGGCAGTCAGATTGAACGACCCCCTCGACCGCCCGCTGCCTGGACCGGCTGATGGCACCCTTGGCCGTGCCCAGGAGCAGTCCTACGAGGAGGCCCTCGGACCTACCCGCTCCCCTCCGCACAGGGTGCCCAAAGATCAGGAGAGTGGGACTGAAGTGCAGCCAGAATTTCAGGAGCAGCCCCTTCAAATAATGGAACAGGGGCTGCAACCTCGTGCACTCAATAAAAACATGGAACACGGACTCCTCCAGACCGCAGAAATTGCAGGCGGCCTGGGAGTCCGTGAACCGGCTTAAAAATTTATTGCACGGCACTGCTCCATGCACCACCCTCCAGGCTAAGTCCCCGATGAATAGTGGGAGGACTCCCGCATAGAGTGCCCTCCATCGGGGACCCCCGCCTCCTCCGGACGGCAAGATGGTACGCCATGGCGTGTCCGGATGGCCGCCGAGGATTCCTTGTGCATGAAACTCTTTTAGAATCCCAAAAAGTTAGTTTGCAGGTGCAGCAGGTAATCAGGAAGGCGAATGGAATGTTGGCCTTCATTGCGAGAGGGATGGAGTACAAAAGCCGGGAGGTCCTGCTGCAACTGTACAGGGTATTGGTGAGGCCGCACCTGGAGTACTGTGTGCAGTTTTGGTCACCTTACTTAAGGAAGGATATACTAGCTTTGGAAGGGGTACAGAGATGATTCACTAGGCTGATTTCGGAGATGAGGGGGTTACCTTATGATGATAGATTGAGTAGACTGGGTCTTTACTCGCTGGAGTTCAGAAGGATGAGGGGTGATCTTATAGAAACATTTAAAATAATGAAAGGGATCGACAAGATAAAGGCAGAGAGGTTGTTTCCACTGGTCGAGGAGACGAGAACTAGGGGGCACTACCTCAAAATACGGGGGAGCCAATTTAAAACAGAGTTGAGAAGGAATTTCTTCTCCCAGAGGGTTGTGAATCTGTGGAATTCTCTGCCCAGGGAAGCAGTTGAGGCTAGCTCATTGAATGTATTCAAATCACAGATAGATAGATTTTTAACCAATAAGGGAATTAAGGGTTATGAGGAGCGGGCGGGTAAGTGGAGCTGAGTCCACGGCCAGATCAGCCATGATCTTGTTGAGTGGCGGAGCAGGCTCGAGGGGCTAGATGGCCTACTCCTGTTCCTAATTCTTATGTTCTTGTTCTTATGAATGGTGGTGCAGGCTCGAAGGGCTGAATGGCCTACTCCTGCACCTATTTTCTATGCTTCTTCTATGATGGTATGAGACGTGAATTGGTTAGAATAGACTGGCAAATGATACTTAGAGGGTTGACGGTGGATAGGCAATGGCAAACATTTAAAGATCACATGGATGAACTTCAACAATTGTACATCCCTGTCTGGAGTAAAAATAAAACGGGGAAGGTGGCTCAACCGTGGCTAACAAGAGAAATTAAGGATAGTGTTAAATCCAAGGAAGAGACATATAAATTGGTCAGAAAAAGCAGCAACCTGAGGACTGGGAGAAATTTAGAATTCAGCAGAGGAGGACTAAGGGTTTAATTAGGAGGGGGAAAATAGAGTATGAGAGGAAGCTTGCCAGGAACATAAAAACTGACTGCAAAAGCTTCTATAGATATGTGAAGACAAAAAGATCAGTGAAGACAAACGTAGGTCCCTTGCAGTCAGATTCAGGTGAATTTGTAATGGGGAATAAAGAAATGGCAGACCAATTGAACAAATACTTTGGTTCTGTCTTCACAAAGGAAGACACAAATAACCTTCCGGAAATACTAGGGGACCGAGGGTCTAGTGAGAACGAGGAACTGAAGGATATCCTTATGAGGCAGAAAATTGATGGGATTGAAGGCCGATAAATCCCCGCGGCCTGATAGTCTGCATCCCAGAGTACTTAAGTGGCCCTAGAAATAGTGGATGCGTTGGTGATCATTTTCCAACAGTCTATTGACTCTGGATCAGTTCCAATGGACTGGAGGGTAGCTAATGCAATACCACTTTTTAAAAAAGGAGAGAGCGCGAAAACGGGTAATTGTAGACCGGTTAGCCTGACATCAGTAGTGAGGAAAATGTTGGAATCAGTTATTAAAGATGAAATAACAGTGCATTTGGAAAGCAGTTACAGGATCGGTCCAAGTCAGCATGGATCTATGAAAGGGAAATCATGCTTGACAAATCTTCTGGAATTTTTTGAGGATGTAACTAGTAGAGCGGAGAAGGGAGAACCAGTGGATGTGGTGTATTTGGACTTTCAAAAGGCTTTTGGCAACATCCCACACAAGAGTTGGTGTGCAAAATTAAAGCACATGGTATTGGGGGTAATGTACTGATGTGGATAGAGAACTGGTTGGCAGACAGGAAGCTGAGAGTCGGGATAAACGGGTCCTTTTCAGAATAGCAGGCAGTGACTAGTCGGGTGCCGCAGGGCTCAGTGTTGGGACCCCAGCTATTTACTATATACATTAATGATTTGGATGAAGGAATTGAGTGTAATATCTCCAAGTTTGCAGATGACACTAAACTGGGTGGCGGTGTGAGCTGTGAGGAGGACGCTAAGAGGCTGCAGGGTGACTTGGACAGGTTAGGTGAGTGGGCAAATGCATGGCAGATGCAGTATAATTTAGATAAATGTGAGGTTATCCACTTTGGGGGCAAAAACATGAAGGCAGAATATTGTCTGAATGGCGGCAGATTAGGAAAAGAGGCGGTGCAACGAGGCCTGGGAGTCATGGTACATCAGTCATTGAAAGTTGGCATGCAGGTACAGCAGGCAGTGAAGGCGGCAAACGGTATGTTGGGTTTTGAGTATAGGAGCAGGGAGGTCTTACTGCAGTAGTACAGGGCCTTGGTGAGGCCTCACCTGGAATAGTGTGTTCAGTTTTGGTCTCCTAATCTGAGGAAGGACGTTCTTGCTATTGAGGAGGTGCAGCGAAGGCTCACAGACTGATTCCTGGGATGGCAGGACTGACACATGAGGAGAGACTGGATCGACTGGGCCTGTATTCACTGGAGTTTAGAAGAATGAGAGGGGATCTCATAGAAACATAAAAGATTCTGACGGGACTGGAAGGTTAGATACAGGAAGAATGTTCCCAATGTTGGGGAAGTCCAGAACCAGGGGACACAGTCGAAGGATAAGAGGTAAGCCATTTAGAACTCTTCACTCAGAGAGTTGTTAACCTGTGGAATTCTCTACCGCAGTTGATGCCAGTTTGTTGGATATATTCAAGAGGAAGTTAGATGCGGCTCTTACGGCTAAAGGGATCAAGGGTATGGAGAGAAACCAGGAAAGGGGTACTGAGGTGAATGATCAGCCATGATCTTATTGAATGGCTCAAAGGGCCGAATGGCCTACTCCTGCACCTATTTTTTATGTTTCTATGTTTCAAGAGGCAGAAACCCTTGCCACATTTAAAAAGTACTTGGATGTGCACTGGAAGTGCCACAGCTGGAGTACTGTGTACAATTCTGATCACATTACAGGAAAGTTGTGATTGCACTAGAGAGGGTATCGAGGCTATGGACCAAGAGCTGGAAAGTAGGATTAGGCGGGACAGCATTTTGTTGGCTGGCATGGACACGATGGGCCGAAATGGCCTCTTTCAGTGCTGTAAATTTCGATGATTCTATGAATACTTTAGATAAGGAAGTGAAATAGGTCTGTCACACTTTGGTGAAAATTCATTAACAAAACCATGTTGAAATGCACTCAATGTAGATATTGAAAATCAACCTTATGAATACAAGCTGTGCAACTGAATTCCAAATAGTATTGCTTGCTAATGTGGAGGGTGCCCAGTTAATCAATAAGGTCACGTTTTAGTCATCATCATCATCATAGGCAGTCCCTCAGAATCAAGGAAGACTTGCTTCCACTCTAAAAGTGAGTTCTTTGGTGGCTGTACAGTCCCATACGAGAGCTTCAGACTCTGTCACAGGTGGGACAGATAGTCATTGAGGGAAGGGGTGGGTGGGTAGGTGGGACAGATAGTCATTGAGGGAAGGGGTGGGTGGGTAGGTGGGACAGATAGTCATTGAGGGAAGGGAAGGGGTGGGTGGGTGGGACTGGTTTGCCGCACGATCTTTCTGCTACCTGCGCTTGGTTTCTGCACGCTCTCGTCTTTGAGACTCGAGGTGCTCAGCGCCCTCCCCGGATGCACTTCCTCCACTTCGGGCGGTCTTGGGCCAGGGACTCCCAGGTGTCGGTGGAGATGTTGCACTTTATCAGGGAGGCTTTGAGGGTGTCCCTTGTAGCGTTTCCTCTGCCCACCTTTGGCTCGTTTGCCAAATCCATTCTTATAGTCAGTTTTATGAACATACAAAAATGACAGACAATAGAGGAGTTGGCTCAGTGAGCCTGTCGCACAAATCTACACTGCAATTTTAAGCATCATAACGTGAAACCAAGGCCCCATCTGCTCGCTCAGTGGGGGTGTAAAGGATCCCACGGCACTATTTTGAAGAGTAGGGGTTATCCCGGTGTCCCAACCAATATTTATCTCTCAATCAACATAACAAAAAGGGTTTATCTGGCCATGACCACATGGCTGTGTGTGGGAGCTTGCTGTGCACAAACTGGCTGCCGTGTTTCCCACATTACAACAGTGACTACACTCCTCAAGTACTTCATCGGCTGTAAAGCGCTTTGAGCTGGTCCGGCGGTGGTGAAAGGCGCCATATAAATCCAACTTTCTCTTTCACCAATCAAGCCCGACATTGGGAAAGTGTTGACGGAACAATGTGTTGAACCGAGAGCCGGCCGGCCGGCCGCCCGCCTGGGGCAGGCGCGGGCTGAGCGGGGGGCCGAGGCTCAGCACTCTGTCCCCGGGGCCCGGCACGACGCCCGGACAGGCCGCCGCCTCCTCTCTCCCCTCACACACTCACCCTGCCGCCGCCGCGCCGCCCACTCCCGGCCTGAAGCGGCCCACAGCGTCCGGCTCACCGACATCAGCCGCTCCTCAGGCCTCCGCGGCCGCCGGCTCTCCCCACTGGGGGCAGCACTGAGCGCCCTCCTCACGTCACCCCGTCCACAGTGGGGGGGGGGAGCTGTCAATCACACCCACTCCACACGTGACACCGGGCCGGACCCCGCCCACAGTGGAGGAGCTGTCAATCACACCCACTCCACACGTGACACCGGGCCGGACCCCGCCCACAGGGGCAGGAGCTGTCAATCACACCCACTCCACACGTGACAGCGGGCCGGACCCCGCCCACAGTGGGGGGGGAGCTGTCAATCACACCCACTCCACACGTGACACCGGGCCGGACCCCGCCCACAGTGGGGGGGAGCTGTCAATCACACCCACTCCACACGTGACACCGGGCCGGACCCCGCCCACAGTGGAGGAGCTGTCAATCACACCCACTCCACACGTGACAGCAGGCCCGACTACGCCCACAAACGCGGAGCTATCAATCACAACAATCCCCCACGTGACCCTGCGGCCTGACCCCGCCCACAGGGGAGGACCTGTCAATCACAGCCACTCCGCACGTAACACCGGGCCCGACCCCGCCCACAGGGGAGGAGCTGTCAACCACAGCAATCCACCACGTGACACCGGGCCCGACCCCGCCCACAGGGGCAGGAGCTGTCAATCACAGCCACTCCACACGTGACACCGACCCCGATCCCGCCCACAGAGGAGGAGATGTCAATCACACCCACTCCACACGTGACACTGGGCCCGACCCCGCCCACAGGGGAGGAGCTGACAATCACAGTCAGTCCACACGTGACACACGGCCAGACCCGCCCATAGGGGAGGAGCTGTCAATCACAGCAATTGACCACGTGACCCCCGCGGCCCGCCCCCGACATTGGAGCAGATGTCAATCACATACAACCGCACGCAGCCCTGTCCCGGCACAAGGAGTTGCGATTCACAAGCTGAAATATGAGCAGCAGAGTGGCGCAGCGGAAGCGTGCTGGGCCCATAACCCAGAGGTCGATGGATCGAAACCATCCTCTGCTAAAGGCAACTTTTAATGTCGGGGCGGCCAACACTTGCACTGCAACTAATCCCAGCCTTGACAAGGATACATCTCTAAATCATTCTCTTTCAATTAATTGAAGGAGCTTGGGCTGAGAGAGCACACTCATAAAATATAAGCTTGATATTACTTTTTCCTCTTCTTTTACTAAGTAAGTTTGCTGAGCTGCGAGCAAATCGGAATATGATGCTGTGGCAATAACTGGGATCTGGCTCAAAGGGCAGGCGTGGGCCGTAAATATAGCTGGGTATCGGGTGCACATGAATGGTAGCAGTTGGGGTGGCAGTATTGGTTAAGGACAATGTTAGTGTTGACGAGAGAGGATGTCCTGTAAATATTGCAGGATACAGGCTGTTGGGCCTTCGGCCGCCGGAGGAAGACAGTGTTCCAAGATCAGGCCTTCAAATCTGGCACCAAGCTCATGGTGTACAGGGCTGTAGTGATATCCGGCCTCCTGGGTGGCTCAGAGACATGGACCATACACAGCAATCACCTCAAATCGCTGGAGAAATACCACAACATCCTGCAAATCCCCTGGGAGGATAGACGCTTCAACGTCAGTGCTCTCGATCAAGCCAACATCCCCAAAATCGAAGCACTGACCACACTCGACCAGCTCCATTGGGCGGGCCACATTGTCCGCAATCTCGACACAAGACTCCCAAAACAAGCGCTCTACTAGGAATCCTACACGGCAAGTGAGCCGCAGGTGGGCAGAGGGAACGTTTCAAGGACATCCTCAAAGCCTCCTTGATAAAGTGCAACATCCCCACCGACACCTGGGAATCTCTTCCAAAGAGCGCCCTAAGTGGAGGAAGAGCATCCGGGAGGGCGCTGAGCACCTCGAGTCTCGCCGCCGAGAACATACAGAAAACAAGCGCAGGCAGCGGAAGGAGCGTGCGGCAAACCAGACTCCCCACCCACCCTTTCCTTTAACCACTGTCTACCCCAGCTGTGACAGAGACTGTAATTCCTGTATTGGACTGAACAGCCACCTGAGAACTCACATTTCGAGTGGAAGCAAGTGTTCCTCGATTTCGAGGGACTGCCTCTGGTGATGACTGGAGCAGTGGTTAATCACGCCCATCCACCACGTGACCCCGCGGCCCAATCCGCTCACTAGAGCAGCTGTCAATCACACGCAACCGCAGCCAGCCATGTCCCAGCACAAGGAGGTGCAATTCATCAGTTCCAAAACCAGCAGCAGAGTGGTGCAGCGGAAGCGTGCTGGGCCCATAACCCAGAGGTCGATGGATCGAAACCATCCTCTGCTAAAGACAACTTTTAATGTGGTTGCAGCCAACACATGCACTGCAACTAATCCCAGCCTTGACAAGGATACATCTCTAAAATAGCTTTGGCTGATAGAGCACACTCATAAAATATGAGCTTGATATTAAAAGTCTTATTGTTTCCTCTTCTTTTACTAAATAAGTTTGCTGATCTGCAAGCAAATCGGAATATGATGCTGTGGCAATAACTGGGACCTGGCTCAAAGGGCAGGCGTGGGCCGTAAATATAGCTGGATATCGGGTGCACATGAATGGTAGCAGTTGGGGTGGCAGTATTGGTTAAGGACAATGTTAGTGTTGACGAGAGAGGATGTCCTGTAAATATTGCTGGATACAGGCTGTTGGGCCTTCGGCCGCCGGAGGAAGACAGTGTTCCAAGATCAGGCTTTCAAATCTGGCACCAAGCTCATGGTGTACAGGGCTGTAGTGATATCCGGCCTCCTGGGTGGCTCAGAGACATGGACCATACACAGCAATCACCTCAAATCGCTGGAGAAATACCACCAACCATGTGCCCGCAACATCCTGCAAATCCCCTGGGAGGATAGACGCTTCAACGTCAGTGCTCTCGATCAATCCAACATCCCCAGCATCGAAGCACTGACCACACTCGACCAGCTCCATTGGGCGGGCCACATTGTCCGCAATCTCGACACAAGACTCCCAAAACAAGCGCTCTACTAGGAATCCTACACGGCAAGTGAGCCGCAGGTGGGCAGTGGGAACGTTTCAAGGACATCCTCAAAGCCTCCTTGATAAAGTGCAACATCCCCACCGACACCTGGGAATCCCTGGCCAAAGACTGTCCTAAGTTGAGGAAGAGCGTCCGGGAGGGCGCTGAGCACCTCAAGTCTCGGCGCCGAGAACATGCAGAAACCAAGCGCAGGCAGCGGAAGGAGCGTGCGGCAAACCAGACTCCCCACCCACCCTTTCCTTTAACCACTGTCTGCCCCAGTTGTGACAGAGAATGTAATTCCTGTATTGGACTGAACAGCCACCTGAGAACTCACATTTAGAGTGGAAGCAAGTCTTCCTCGATTTCGAGGGACTGCCTCTGGTGATGACTGGAGCAGTGGTTAATCACGGTCATCCACCACGTGACCCCGCGGCCCGATCCGCTCACTGGAGCAGCTGTCAATCACACGCAACCGCAGCCAGCCATGTCCCAGCACAAGGAGGTGCAATTCATCAGTTCCAAAACCAGCAGCAGAGTGGTGCAGCGGAAGCGTGCTGGGCCCATAACCCAGAGGTCGATGGATCGAAACCATCCTCTGCTAATGTTATTTTTAATGTCGGGGCGGCCAACATTTCCACTGCAACTAATCCCAGCCTTGTCAAGAATTCACGTTTAAAACCATTCTCTTTCAATTAATTTAAGAAGCTTTGACTGATAGAGCACACGGATAAAATATAAGCTTGATATTAAAAGTCTTATTGTCTCCTCTTCTTTTAGTAAATACGTTTGCTGAGCTGCAAGCAAATGGGAAAATGATTCTGTGGCAATAACTGGGGCCTGGCTCAAAGGGCAGGCGTGGGCCGTAAATATAGCTGGATATCGGGTGTACATGAATGGTAGCAGTTGGGGTGGCAGTATTGGTTAAGGACAATGTTAGTGTTGACGAGAGAGGATGTCCTGTAAATATTGCTGGATACAGGCTGTTGGGCCTTCGGCCGCCGGAGGAAGACAGTGTTCCAAGATCAGGCCTTCAAATCTGGCACCAAGCTCATGGTGTACAGGGCTGTAGTGATATCCGGCCTCCTGGGTGGCTCAGAGACATGGACCATACACAGCAATCA
The DNA here is from genome assembly GCF_044704955.1 of Pristiophorus japonicus. Taxonomy (NCBI): domain Eukaryota; kingdom Metazoa; phylum Chordata; class Chondrichthyes; family Pristiophoridae; genus Pristiophorus; species Pristiophorus japonicus. The sequence continues at coordinate 6,485,191 of NC_091983.1, read as the reverse complement.
CCTCAAATCGCTGGAGAAATACCACAACATCCTGCAAATCCCCTGGGAGGATAGACGCTTCAACGTCAGTGCTCTCGATCAATCCAACATCCCCAGCATCGAAGCACTGACCACACTCGACCAGCTCCATTGGGCGGGCCACATTGTCCGCAATCTCGACACAAGACTCCCAAAACAAGCGCTCTACTCGGAATTCCTACAAGGCAAGCGAGCCGCAGGTGGGCAGAGGGAACGTTTCAAGGACACCCTCAAAGCCTCCTTGATAAAGTGCAATGTCCCCACCGACACCTGGGAATCCCTGGCCAAAGATCGTCCTAAGTTGAGGAAGAGCGTCCGGGAGGGCGCTGAGCACCTCGAGTCTCATCGCCGAGAGCATGCAGAAACCAAGCGCAGGCAGCGGAAGGAGCGTGCGGCAAACCAGACTCCCCACCCACCCTTTCCTTTAACCACTGTCTGCCCCAGCTGTGACAGAGACTGCAATTCCTGTATTGGACTGTACAGCCACCTGAGAACTCACTGTTAGAGTGGAAGCAAGTCTTCCTCGATTTCGAGGGACTGCCTCTGGTGATGACTGGAGCAGTGGTTAATCACGCCCATCCACCACGTGACCCCGCGGCCCAATCCGCTCACTAGAGCAGCTGTCAATCACACGCAACCGCAGCCAGCCATGTCCCAGCACAAGGAGGTGCAATTCATCAGTTCCAAAACCAGCAGCAGAGTGGTGCAGCGGAAGCGTGCTGGGCCCATAACCCAGAGGTCAATGGATCGAAACCATTCTCTACTAAGTACAATTTTTAATGTCGGGGCGGCCAACATTTCCACTGCAACTAATCCCAGCCATGTAAATAATTCACGTTTAAAATCATTCCCTTTCAATTAATTGAAGGAGCTTTGACTGAGCGAGCACACTGATGAAATATAAGCTTGATATTAAAAGTCTTATTGTCTCCTCTTCTTTTAGTAAATACGTTTGGTAAGCTGCAAGCAAATGGCAAAATGATGCTGTGGCAATAACTGGGACCTGGATCAAAGGGCAGGCATGGACCGTAAATATTGCTGGATATAGGGTTTTCAGAAAAGATAGCAGCTGGGCTGGCAGTATTGGTTAAGGACAATGTTAGTGTTGACGAGAGAGGATGTCCTGTAAATATTGCTGGATACAGGCTGTTGGGCCTTCGGCCGCCGGAGGAAGACAGTGTTCCAAGATCAGGCTTTCAAATCTGGCACCAAGCTCATGGTGTACAGGGCTGTGCCTCAATGCGAGGAGTATTCGGAATAAGGTGGATGAAATAAGTGCGCAGATAGCAGTTAACGGATACGATGTGATTGGCATCACGGAGATATGGCGCCAGGGTGACCAAGGCTGGCAACTCAACATCCAGGGACATTCAGCATTTCGGAAGGATAGACAGAGAGGAAAAGGAGACGGGGTGACGTTGCTGGTTAAAGAGGAAATTATTGCAATTGTAAGGAAGGACATTAGCTTGGAATTATGGAATCGGTATGGATGGAGCTACAGAATACCAAAGGGCAGAAAACGCTAGTGGGAGTTGTGTACAGGCCACCAAATAGTAGTAATGAGATTGTGGACAGCATCAAACAAGAAGTAAGGGATGTGTGCACTAAAGGTACAGCAGTAATCATGGGCGACTTTAATCTACATATTGATTGGGCTAACCAAACTGGTAGCAATCTGGTGGAGGAGGATTTCCTGGAGTGTATTAGGGATGGTTTTCTAAACCAATATGTTGAGGAACCAACCAGGGAGCTGGCCATCCTAGACTGGGTGATGTGTAATGAGAAGGGACTAATTAGCAATCTTGTTGTGCGAGGCCCCTTGGGGAAGAGTGACCATAATATGGTAGAATTCTTTATTAAGATGGAGAGTGACAAAGTTAATTCAGAAACTAGGATCCTGAACTTAAGGAAATGTAACTTTGATGGTATGAGGCGCGAATTGGCTCGATTAGAGTGGCAAATGATACTTAAAGGGTGTAGAATTTACCAATATTTCGCAAAGATTCCTGATACCTTTCCCCTGCAGAGGAGAAGAACCCCTTTCTGGACTTTTAAAATGCATTCATGGAGACCTTCCCCGAGTGTTTGGACTCATAGGGAAGAGAATTTAATTTGGAACTATCAACCAGAAAGTTAGAAATCCTAAAGTGCACATGGAAGAAACAACGAACTTTAATCAAATTTGGGATTTTTAAAAGATGGATGTTGGTTCGGCAAGAAAAGGGGTGGGGTCAATCTCTAAAGGCCCAGTTTGGACATTGGAGCTAATCAAATTGTCTGGGAACTGTTTTCTCTCGAAAACTTGCCCCGAGAAAACATTAGCATTCAACCAATGGAAGAAACATTATCACCCCACCCAGAGGATCGAAATGTCACCTGTTCAACAGGCATAGAAATATCTGGCTCAGGCCAGACTAGCACAATGGACGAGAGCTGATCAACTTCGAAAAGCCTATTAACGCCAGATTAAAACCACTTAGTCAAGTTTCAGTTAGCTGGGCTGGACAATCGCAACAAAGAGCTGGGCAAGATTCCGGGGGGGGGAGGGGGGCGTGGAGATAAGAAAGCTTTTTTGGGATATAACTATTCCCCAATTTTACAAGGAAAAACTAACAGAACACAGACTCGAAATCACACAGACTCGAACAAGGACACAGACTGGAACACAGACACAGACACAAGCAGCCTGCTTCATCTACAGTGAAGAAATGGAATAGTGAAGGAAACTACCAGAACTCATCAGGAACTGACTGAGCACGAGGCCCAGGAAACGGAAGGTTGTCAGCAACCAAATTGACAACCACTCTACAATCTACTTCTGAATGACCCAACGGGGGAGAAATTACCAAAAGGGACTAACTAAAACTATTCCGAAGAAAGTGGGTACTTACCCCATACATCCAAAACGCAACTTAGCGCATCAACGGACGCACCCCAACCGAAGACTACGCAGTCCGAAGTCCTCTCCTCCGACCGGGGTACGGCTCGCCTAGAAAGCCAAGTACAGCGAACCCCGAAACCGCGATTCACCGGCAACTGTCTAAAGGGATTGGTGAGCATGGCCCCTGAAACCCCAGAGCTATAACTTCGTTAGTTCGGGGAATTGGGACAGGGGGAGGCAGGGATAACTTGTCTAAATGTACCTGCATTCTCCTCTTTACCCCATTTAGAGTTTAAGCTGTATTCTTTTCCTCACAGGCTGTAATTTGACATTTTATTCAATGTGTTGTACCCCTCAGTGTGTATTGGTCTGTGGGTGTTATTAAAGGTGTGCCTTTTACTTCTTTTTAAAGACAATAAAGCCATTCCTACTTCCTACCTTGAAACCGATTGTCTGTCCAAGTCTGTCACAGTCCCTTCATAATTCCAGTGTCTAGAACCAAGGGTGTGGGAGCGATTCGGAACCACTCATATCAGGTCAGAAGGGAAAGCTGACCCCGTGAAAACCACCCCTTACAAGGGTTGACGGTGGATAGGTAATGGCAAACCTTTAAAGATCATATGGTCGAACTTCAACAATTGTACATCCCTGTCTGGAGTAAAAATAAAACGGGGAAGGTGGCTCAACCGTGGTTAACAAGAGAAATTAAGGATAGTGTTAAATCCAAGGAAAAGGCATATAAATTGGCCAGCAAAAGCAGCAAACCGAAGGGCTGGGAGAATTTTAGAATTCAGCAGACGAGGGCAAAGGGTTTAATTAAGAGGGGGAAAATAGAGTACGAGAGGAAGCTTGCCGGAAACATAAAAACTGACTGCAAAAGCTTTTATAGATATGTGAAGAGAAAAAGATGAGTGAAGACAAACGTAGGTCCCTTGCAGTCGGATTCGGGTGAATTTATAATGGGGAACAAAGAAATGGCAGACCGATTGAACAAGTACTTTGGTTCTGTCTTCACAAAGGAAGACACATATAACCTTTCGGATGTACTAGGGGACCGAGGGTCTAGTGAGAAGGAGGAACTGAAGGATAGCCTTATTAGGCGGGAAATTGTGTTAGGGAAATTAACGGGTTTGAAGGCCGATAAATCCCCAGGGCCTGACAGTCGACATCCCAGAGTACTTAAGGAAGTGGCCCAAGAAATAGTGGATGCATTGGTGATAATTTTCCAATAGTCTATTGACTCTGGATCAGTTGCTATGGACTGGAGGGTTGCTAATGTAACACCACTTTTTAAAAAAGGAGGGAGAGAGAAAACGGGTAATTATAGACTGGTTAGCCTGACATCAGTAGTGGGGAAAATGTTGGAATCAATCATTAAGGCTGAAATAGCAGCGCATTTGGAAAGCAGTGACAGGATCGGTCCAAGTCATCATGGCTTTATGAAAGGGAAATCATGCTTGACAAATCTTCTGGAATTTTTTGAGGATGTAACTAGTAGAGTGGACAAGGGAGAACCAGTGGATGTGGTGTATTTGGACTTTCAAATTGCTTTTGACAAGGTCCCACACAAGAGATTGGTGTGCAAAATCATAGCACATGGTATTGGGGGTAGTGTACTGATGTGGATAGAGAACTGGTTGGCAGACAGGAAGCAGAGAGTCGGGATTAACGGGTCCTTTTCAGAATGGCAGGCAGTGACTAGTGGAGTGCCGCAGGGCTCAGAGCTGGGGTTCCAGCTCTTTACAATATATATTAATGATTTAGATGATGGAATTGAGTGTAATATCTCCAAGTTTGCAGATGACACTAAACTGGGTGGCGGTGTGAGCTGTAAGGAGGATGCTAAGAGGCTGCAGAGTGACTTGAACAGGTTAGGCGAATGGGCACATACATGGCAGATGCAGTATAATGTGGATAAATGTGAGGTTATCCACTTTCAGGGCAAAAACACGAAGGCAGAATATTATCTGAATGGCGGCAGATTAGGAAAAGGGGAGGTACAGCGAGACCTGGGTGTCGTGGTTCATCAGTCATTGAAAGTTGGCATGCAGGTACAGCAAGCAGTGAAGAAGGCAGATGGTATGTTGGCCTTCATAGCAAGGGGATTTGAGTACAGGAGCAAGGAAGTCTTGCTGCAGTTGTACAGGGCCTTGCTGAGGCCCCACCTGGAATATTGTGTTCAGTTTTGGTCTCCTAATCTGAGGAAGGACGTTCTTGCTATTGAGGGATTGCAGCTAAGGTTCACCAGACTGATTCCAGGGATGGATGGACTGACATATGAGGAGAGATTGGATCAACTGGGCCTTTATTCACTGGAGTTTAGAAGGATGCGAGGGGATCTCAAAGAAATGGATAAGATTCTGACAGGACTGGACAGGTTAGATGCGGGAAGAATGTTCCCGATGTTGGGGAAGTCCAGAACCAGGGGACACAGTCTTAGGATAAGAGGCAGGCCATTTAGGATTGAGATGAGGAGACACTTCTTCACTCAGAGAGATGTTAACCTGTGGAATTCCCTGCTGGAGAGATGCCAGTTCATTGGATATATACAAGAGGGAGTTAGATATGGCCCTTACGGCTAAAGGGACAAGGGGTATGGAGAGAAAGCAGGAAAGAGGTACTGAAGGAATGATCAGCCATGATCTTATTGAATGGTGGTGCAGGCTCAAAGGGCCGAGTGGCCTACTCCTGCACCTATTTTCTATGTTTCTATGTTTCTATGTAGTGATATCCGGCCTCCTGGGTGGCTCAGAGACATGGACCATACACAGCAATCACCTCAAATCGCTGGAGAAATACCACCAACGATGTGCCCGCAACATCCTGCACATCCCCTGGGAGGATAGATGCTTCAACGTCAGTGCTCTCGATCAAGCCAACATCCCCAGCATCGAAGCACTGACCACACTCGACCAGCTCCATTGGGCGGGCCACATTGTCCACATGCTCGACACCAGACTCCCAAAACAAGCGCTCTACTAGGTCTATGTTTCTATGTTTCTATGAATCCTACACGGCAAGCGAGCCACAGGTGGGCAGAGGGAACGTTTCAAGGACACCCTCAAAGCCTCCTTGATCAAGTGCAACATCCCCACCGATACCTGGGAATCTCTGGCCAAAGACCGTCCGAAGTGGAGGAAACGTATCCGGGAGGGCGCTGAGCACCTCGAGTCTCGCCGCCGAGAGCATGCAGAAAGCAAGAGCAGGCAGCGGAAGGAGCGTGCGGCAAACCAGACTCCCCACCCATCCTTTCCTTCAACCACTGTCTGCCCCAGCTGTGACAGAGACTGTAATTCCCGTATTGGACTGAACAGCCACCTGAGAACTCACTGTTAGAGTGGAAGCAAGTCTTCCTCGATTTCGAGGGACTGCCTATGGTGATGACTGGAGCAGTGGTTAATCACGCCCATCCACCACGTGACCCCCGCGGCCCGATCCGCTCACTGGAGCAGCTGTCAATCACACGCAACCACAGCCAGCCATGTCCCAGCACAAGGAGGTGCAATTCATCAGTTCCAACACCAGCAGCAGAGTGGCGCAGCGGAAGCGTGCTGGGCCCATAACCCAGAGGTCGATGGATCGAAACCATCCTCTGCTAAAGGCAACTTTTAATGTGGTTGCAGCCAACACGTGCACTGCAACTAATCCCAGCCTTGACAAGAATTCATCTCTAAAATCATTCTCTTTCAATTAATTTAAGGAGCTTTGGCTGATAGAGCACACTGATAAGATATAAGCTTGATATTAAAAGTCTTATTTTTTCTTCTGCTTTTATTAAATCGGTTTGGTGAGCTGCGAGCAAATGGCAATATGTAGCTGTGGCAATAACTGTGACCTGGCTCAAAGGGCAGGCTTGGGCCGTAAATATAGCTGGATATCGGGTGTACATGAATGGTAGCAGTTGGGGTGGCAGTATTGGTTAAGGACAATGTTAGTGTTGACGAGAGAGGATGTCCTGTAAATATTGCTGGATACAGGCTGTTGGGCCTTCGGCCGCCGGAGGAAGACAGTGTTCCAAGATCAGGCTTTCAAATCTGGCACCAAGCTCATGGTGTACAGGGCTGTAGTGATATCCGGCCTCCTGGGTGGCTCAGAGACATGGACCATACACAGCAATCACCTCAAATCGCTGGAGAAATACCACCAACCATGTGCCCGCAACATCCTGCAAATCCCCTGGGAGGATAGACGCTTCAACGTCAGTGCTCTCGATCAAGCCAACATCCCCAGCATCGAAGCATTGACCACACTCGACCAGCTCCATTGGACGGGCCACATTGTCCGCAATCTCGACACAAGACTCCCAAAACAAGCGCTCTATTCGGAATTCCTACACGGCAAGTGAGCCCCAGGTGGGCAGAGGAAATGTTTCAAGGACACCCTCAAAGCCTCCTTGATAAAGTGCAACATCCCCACTGACACCTGGGAATCTCTTGCCAAAGAGCACCCTCAGTGGAGGAAGAGCATCCGAGAGGGCGCTGAGCACCTCGAGTCTCGCCGCCGAGAACATGCAGAAAACAAGCGCAGGCAGCGGAAGGAGCGTGCGGCAAACCAGACTCCCCACCCACCCTTTCCTTTAACCACTGTCTGCCCCAGCTGTGACAGAGACTGTTATTAAGATGGAGAGTGACAAAGTTAATTCGGAAACTAGGGTCCTGAATTTAAGGAAAGGTAACTTCGATGGTATGAGGCGTGAATGAGCTAGAATAGACTGGCAAACGATACTCAAAGAGTTGACGGTGGATAAGCAATGGCAAACATTTAAAGATCACGTGGATGAACTTCAGCAAATGTACATCCCTGTCTGGAGTAAAAATAAAACTGGGAAGGTGGCTCACCCATGACTAACAAAGGAAATTAAGGATAGTGTTAAAGCCAAGGAAGAGGCATCTAAATTGGCTAGAAAAAGCAACAAACCTGAGGACTGGGAGAAATTTAGAATTCAACAGAGGAGGACTAAGGGTTTAATTAAGAGGGGGAAAATAGAGTACGAGAGGAAGCTTGCAGGGAATATAAAAACTGACTGCAAAAGCTTCTATAAATATGTGAAGAGAAAAAGATTAGTAAAGACAAACGTAGGTCCCTTGCAGTCGGATTCAGGTGAAATTATAATGGGGAACCAAGAAATGGCAGACTGTTAGCGCGAGTGTTTTCCTGGATGAATCACTCGACACTCTGGGTCGGTTCCAACATTAAAACGGCCTTTATTATGCCAGCCGGGAGAGAGCCTCTGGTCCAACTCCAGGCACTCCACTCCACTGAACAAAGAAATTCATCGATATTTATGTGTTTTACAATAGTTCATTACAATTACTCAGCCCATGTCGGCTGGACACAATCCAATCATAACGATTATAAATTACAAATCGATTCCACTGGGCCAATGGAATTGGTCCCCAGGCACCAGGGGACTGCGTGATCATCTCATGTTTTAGCTGGGGCTTATTCATGGCCTCGTGATATTCTCCAAACCCCCTTATCTCTATTGTCCTTGGGTTCTGCTTGCGCCTAACCTCCTTATCCTTACACAGTCACAGGAGTTTCTTTGTTCAGTATCCTGCTAGGACATCTTGTCTGTGGTTTGTTGATTCAGGATGTTCTGCTGAGCTCGCCCTTTCCAGTGTTCCTGTACACGGAACTGCAGTGTCATCAGCTACCCAAAAATGTAGTCAAGCTAACTGTTAGCTGAATTCCCCGAGTGCTTTGTGGAATCCCTGGCAGCCATTTGACATCTGGCTACCATTTTACACATACATATATGTATATAATCAGCAGGTGTCTAATGTCCTCCAACAATTCGCCCCTTTCGGTAAAGGGACTAGTCCTAGTCCCCCTTTAACCGACCGCCATATCTCCATCCCGAATAGATTTTGTGCATGGCCCGGTACTCCCTGCCTCAACGTGCCAGTCATGCGGTTTCAGGAGTCCCGGTTGCTTAGATCAAATTGACAAAGGCCAAATCCTCCTGCCCTTCTGTTAGACAGGCTTGTTTAATATCCAGGGACCTGGCATGGGTCCCTCTTCGTTGTGCGTGGTGCCTGCATGCCTGGCAGGCCATTATGCCCCATGTTATTGCTAAGGTCAATTGTACCCCGACCAGTATGTGCGAAATTATTCGAACCCAAGGATGGATGTTCACATTCCTTCCCCAGTCCCAGGCCTTTCTCCACCAACTCTGACTTTGTAAGTCGACATCGATATCTTCTTCCAGTACTTTGATTTTAGTTTGCAGTTGGTGATAAGCTTTATGAATTGACCCACCCTGAGCCTCAATTCCCGTAATACTTCGGTGAGGTGTGGGATGGGGACCTGGTCTGGCTCGTCATAATCCTGCAAACGATCATGGAGCTGATCGGTTACATTAATACCTTTGGGCTTCCGGCGCCTAACCTGGGTGATATGCACTTGCCCGATCGTGACAGGTCGTAGCGGCGCAAAGCAAAAGTTCGGCTGTGGTATCGGGAACTGCAGGTCATTATACCGGTATGAACGCTCTGTCGTAGAGACGCAGTATCTTCCCTTCCCTCTGTAGCCTGCCCTCGCTAAGTGCATTTGTGCGGGCACTATTTCTAGTACACATCCGTCGGTTCAGTTAAACCCGCACTCGTCTAGCTCACCTCGGCCTACCGGGTGAGGACATACTGTGATCTCCCCCCTTTGCTTGCATCCTGTTAGGGAAATGCTGGTAAGTATGTTGTTTCGGCGAACGGCGGAGGTGGTGGTCAGATAGTAACGGATGGACGCATTTTCCCGTATTACTCCGATATTCTCTAGTTGGTACAGGGGGAACGGCCTGAATCCGGCGTGGCTATCGGGAGCATCAGGACTATCCCTATCCCAGTATTCCTACCCATCTGGCAATCTGGAATCGCTGGGTATACTCGGGTCAGTCCCTTCAGAGTACAATTATCCAGTGTCCCCCTCTGGTTGGCCAACTGAGCCAAATGTGAACTGTTTATCCAATCGGGTACCTCCCCGCTTTGGATCTGATCTATATTGTGGCGGATCTGTTCCACCATCCACAGACCATAAGCGTGACAGAGTTGCCCCTGTCTTTGCTTTCCCTGTATCTTCTCTTTCTCTATCAATGAGGTGATTGATGGTTTTGGCGTGAGCTTCCAGGACTGAGATGCCATCCAACTGGATTTCGGCACCCTCCTTTCCTAGGTTGGCTTGGTCTTGCTGGTTTTGCTCCACCCTCTCTAATAACCCCTTCACCACCCCTCGAAGCTGTTCCACCCTCTCATTTAACCTTTGTATGTCTGGCGAGTTCACTACGGAGGTCCCTGTATTGAAAACGGTAGCAACATCATTAACTATTCCCCTCTTTATCCTGGGGGCTGACCCCTGTCCCCGGAATCGACTGGCACCCATTGCATCGGCAGCCTGCTGCATTACAACTTTACTTAATACATTATACATTTTCCTTGACTGTTCTGTACAATATTCCAGCATCTGGCCTGAAATATTGATCAGGACAGGCACAATTTCATGCTTAACATTATCATACAACAATTCCCCTTCGTTGTACAGCACGATCCCATTTTCTGGCCCCTTGGTATTTGTTGGACAAGGCAGTTCCTCGGGCAATGTAGTGGTTCATATGGGGCGTGGCGTTGGCGAAGGTGAAAAGCACACATACAACGATATTGCAGCCGCTCCCACCTCCTCGTAGTACCCACACAGCCCCACTCCCTTTTTGCGGATGACTGATTGCTGGGACTGCTCCGGAGGCGTGCAAATTATGCTGGAGGTACACTCATCGGGCCCTTTGGCATTCTTCCGTGTAATGCAGCTGCCTCTTGTACCCGTGGAGCACTGCACACATACCCGGTTTTTACTGGGATTCACTTGCAACCATGCATTAAAATAAGTCCTGTCCTTGCTCCAATCCTTAGTCACTGGGACGCACACTCCGTCCGTCAAATTGAACAAAACTCAATAGTTCATGTGATTGTTTACTTCCAGCGTGCTCGGCTGTCCGTCGGTGTCGTCCAGGGTATGTGTATGTCTCAGGGCTATCCATATTACGAGTAGCATCGTTCGTATTCCCATTCTGATAAGTATTATCTGTAATTTTAAACAGACGGCCTGGGTCGTCACCAGGGGTTAGGTTCTGCTCTATGAGTATCCTCGACAGCCTGCGAAATCAGAAGTACAAGGTTATAGTCGAACCATTTCGAGCTGAATCTGTGGGGCGTGAGCCCGTGCCTTTGCCCACTTAAATATTACCCAAACTCCTATCACCACCAAGACCAAAGCTGTTCCCCCGAATACCCCTTCCAAAAGAGGATCTAACCACTCCTGGTATTTTGCGGCATACCATTCCGTCTCGTTTAGGCGAATCACCCTTGGTTCGGCCATTACCCTTCTGAGTTATACCTTTTTAATTGCGACCAATGCTTCCACCGGCCTTTCCCTCTCATGTTGACACATGCATACGTGTCGCTCGTCAAAATGATGTCATATGGTGAGGTCCACCTTGGGGCAAACCCCGTCCTGTCGGGGGTGACTTGTACCAACACTTTGTCGCCTTCCTGTGGGAGGTGTGTGTCGGCCTTTCCTTTGTTTTGGATCTCCAAGTCCCGTATGATCTGTTGCTCTACCACCTCTTTCCTTAGTTCCTTCAGCTGTGAATCTAATTGTTTTACATATTGTTTAATCCGATCTCGTAAAGGCCCCATGTCCTCTCCCCCCGCTATGATACCTTCGGGGAGTCTCATGGCCCTCCCCGTCATTAATTCAAAGGGGGTCAGACCTGTGGTCCGGTTAGGGGTAGCCCTAAGTCTCATTAGTATACAGGGTAGAATGTCCACCCATCCCTTCCCGGTTTCAGTTATGGCTTTGGCAATTGCTGTCTTAAAGGTACGGTTCATTCGCTCCACCATTCCCGAGCTCTGTGGATGGTACGGGATGTGGAACCGTTGTCGGATTCCGAGCAGGCCGCATGTCCGCTTCATGACCTGTCCCGTGAAGTGTGTCCCCTGGTCTGAGTCAATTTGGAGGGGCACTTCCCACCGTGGGATTATGTCGAATGTGAGAATCTGCGCTATCGTGGATGCTCCGCAATCCCGGGTGGGAAAAACCTCAACCCACCTGGTAAACTGATCGATAATGACCAGGCAGTATTTCTTTCCCCGACTGGTGGGTAGGGGCCCTGTGAAATCAATCTGTAGATTCTCCCACGGGCCCCTGGGACGTGTCTGATGGGCCATTTTGACCTTTATGGGTCTGCCTGGATTATGCTGTGCACATACTATGCAGCGCTGGCAATGCTTGGCTCCGTCTCGCCCTATCCCGGCCCACCACCAGTCTTTGAGCAGACGGCTCAGCATTCCGCCTCGCCCAGTGTGGTCCGGCTCGTGGTGTAGCCGGAGTAGTTCGGTCTGGATAGAGGATGGGGCGACTACTTGTAAGCCCTTCCTCCACACCCCGTCCTCCCCAATGCTGGCCCCCTGGCTCTCCCATAGCGACCGTTCCTCCGAGCTACTTTCTTCCTGTACCTTACGGATATTCAGCTCTCCTGGTCCTATCACGGCCACTTTAATTATCTGGGGCTCATCTTCTTCCGCTGCGCTCCTCGCTGCTTGATCTGCTAGCATGTTTCCCCGCTGTTCCCTGGTTTCTACCTTTTGATGCGCCTTGATCTTTATTACGGCTACCGTAGCGGGTCTTTTAATGGCTTTTACCAACTCCCGAACTATATTCTCATGTTTAGTGTGCTCCCCTCCTGAGGTTATGCACCCACGTCTGCTCCACGCTATCATGTAGTCGTGTACTACCCCGAACGCATACCGGCTGTTGGTATAGACATTTACACGCTTCCCCTCTGCCAATTTAAGGGCTTCGGTCAAAGCCACGAGCTCCGCTACTTGGGCGGACACTGTTCCTTCCAGTGCCCCTCGCAGGAGGGTGGCACCGTCCTGGTCTACCACGCCCCATCCGGTGCGGAATTGTCCGTCAATATACCGTCGGGACCCGTCAACGTAAAGGGCTAAATCGGGGTCGCCCAGAGGTTCATCGCCCATTCCCCCTTCCGTCCCTTGATCTATCTCAGTTTTGCAACTATGGGGTTCGCCTTCGGTCACTATTCCCTCCGCGGGATTAAAACCTATATCCCTGATTACTTGTATGGACTGGTCTTTGGGCAATAGTACCGCCTCCCAGGTAGCTCGTCGGGCATCCGACACCGTTTTTAACCTCCCGGTGTTTAGCAATTCCTCTATGGTGTGCTTCGTGTGTAGGATTAGTTGCCCCGACATCGTGACTGGTTCGCATATTCTTGCAGCCCAAGCGGCGCAATCGAGGGCAGCCACACACCGATGAAGCCCCTTCGCGACCGGGGACTCTTGTGTTGAGTAATACGCTACTGGTCTCATTACCCCTCCCTTTTCCTGGGTTATTACGGCGCTGTAGAAACCCCCCTCGAGATCGTAATATACATGGAATGGCTTCGTCATGTCAGGTAGCTTCAGCGCCGGGGTGTGTGCCAATAATTCGGCTTTTAATTTCCCATAGGCTTCCTCTTGCTCCAATCCCCACTCTACCTGTTCCGTTCCTGGTTTTCCTGCCCTCACTAGTCACTGAATGGATTCGGCCATGTTCGCAAATTGAGGAATGAATTTCCTGCAGTAGTTGAACAAGCCCATCACCCGCCGCACTCCCCGCACCGTGGTTGGTCGGGGCATATCAGCGATGGCTGTCTTTCGGTCTGTCGGAAGGGTCTTTTTCCCCTGACTGATATCGCGTCCCAGATATCGAACCGTGGCTTGCCCGATCTGTGCCTTTTTTGGATTTATTTTAAAACCTGCCTTGTCTAGAGTCCTTAAAACCGTGGCTACGGCCCCTAAGTGCTCTCGGTCGCTTGACGAGGTTATCAAGATGTCATCCACGTACTGAAGGATCGTGCTGTTGGAAGGGTTAAGTCACACTGTTCCAAGGCATTACTCATGACTCGGTGGAAAATGTTTGGACTATTATGGAACCCCTGAGGGAGTCAGGTCCACGTGTATTGTCTGCCCCTGGAGGTAGATGCGAATCTTTCCTGAGACCCAGGGTCCAGTGGGATCGACCAAAATCCGTTAGCAATATCGAAAACGGTGAAAATCCTGTGTTCCGGATTCAGACCGTTGAAGATAGTCGCTGGGCTGGCCACAATCGGGTGTTCCCTGCGCGTTACTTTATTTAGGGCTGTATAATCTATCGTTAGTCGGTAACTCTCATCCGGTTTCTTCACTGGCCACATCGGGGAGTTCGTGACTGACACGGTCTGTCGTAATATGCCTTGGTCTACCAGAGCTTCTGTTATCCCCTCAGTGGCCCGCATGGCCTCTGGTCTAATAGGCTATTGTTTGTGGGGAGGATGTACCTGTCCCGTGACCTTCTCCGGTGTTATATCAATGAGCCCACAGTCCTGTTTGCTTATTGCCCAAACTCCCGGGATAGCCTGACACAGTAATCCCAACATCCCATCCTAAGTCCCGTCTCTCGTCAAGGTGCCTGTTTTACCTAACGTGGCTAGATTTTTTACCGGGGCCCATTTCCCGGCAACTTTATCCTTATACCCTTTCTTGGCTTTCCAGGTTACCCGCCTTCACCGTGTGTCCACTATGGTGCCTAGTTCCCGGAGTAGGTCCGTCCCTAGTATAGTGCCCTCTGAATTTTGACATACCCAGAACTGGACCGGTACCATTATACCGTCCACCTCGAGCACTTGTGTTTCACTTTGATACGCCGTGGTCCTGTCTCCCCCTACCCCTTGGATTATGATGGATCGCCGGGCAGTGGGTAGGTCGAGATTGGTTAGGGACACCGATGCCCCTGTGTCTATCAACATGTCACATCGCCGGCCCCCGAACGATGCATTGATCCACATGCGGGGATCGGGTTCTTGGCTGGGGGCCGATGCGATTCATTGGGGTTTCGTCTGCTTCTGGGTCAGCTGCTGTATAATGTCCAGCAGCTGCTGATTTCCGAGCGTACTGACGTCCGGGGCTCTTTCATTGGGATTTTGTCCCTTTTTAGATCCCCGTTGCGGTCCCTTCCCTTCCTGGCCGCCCCACTTTGTCCAACAGTCCTTTGACTCGTGATCTGATTGGTCACAGTTCCTATGCCTTTTGCGTCCGTCGGGTTTTGGGGCTCTGCACTCGGCGCGCGGTGTCCCGTCTTGTTGCAGTTGGAGCATGTCTCAGCCACCTTTTTGTCAGTGGCCGCGCAGACCTCCGCTGTGCTGGCGGCTATCTCGGACCTTTGTTGATTGTCGACCGAGGTAGCCCAACTTTCCAGGTCATCAAAGTTATTATCTGCCACTGAGCCTGTTTTTAGGATGGCTTGGTGGGCGGAGCTTAGTCCGTCCTTATACAACTGTATGAAGGCCGGGTTCTGCCGGTCTGCGTCCGGTACTCCGCTATGTGCCAAGAACGCCTCAAATTTCCTAACCCCGTACTCTTGTGCCCGCTCGTCCTTCTTTTGTATTACTCCCACTATCGAGTTCCAGTTTACGGGAACCTGGCCTAAGACGAGTGTCACGTTCGCTTTGAATGCTATCATGCTCGCCTCCTGCTGCTGCCTCGTAGCAGACAGGTCGATACACCAGGTACCGCTTCAGTAATCATCCTGTCGTCTGTTCCAGTAGTTTTCTGGCATTTTAATTCTAACTACAGCAGCGATGTCTTGATTGTAGGGTTGGTGGCAAATTTTCATTTCCTTGAGCTTCTGCCAGAAGGTTGCATTGCTATGGCGGGGTATTAGGGGTGGCAGCTTGTCTACTAACTGCATCGTGTCCCCGGGGGATAACGATGTGTATGTTAATCGTATTTGTGGGGGTCGGGCAGGACTACCATTACGCCTGTGTCCTGCTGGGACCCCGGGTATGCGTTCCACCTTTACAGGCGCGGTCTTGATCGGGTTTATTGTGGCATATGGGGATGGCAGGGCATCCCCTTTAAACGAGTCACAACGACCTGTTTCATTCCCTAGGCACTCCCAAACTTCCTCACTAGGTGGCGCACTTGGGCTACTCATGGTTAGGACTGGCAAAACTGTCAGTCCGGTCTCAGCAGTCACTTGCTTTCTTTTTGTTTGCACAGACTGCTTTACTTTCTCTGTTAACTTTACATGGGCTCGCAGTACCAGGACCACTGCCTTTTCATCTTTGTCTTTCCTTTCCTTCTCCCACCATTCCCGCTGGTCTGCTGGCGGGTCCTGAGGATCCCATCTTGCTTTAATCATTCTCTCCATTAGTTTCTTTTGTTTTTCCGCCAGGTGGCGGGTAAGGGAGCCTTCCGGCCCCCACTCGAGTTTATCTGCTTTATTGGCCATTCCTGGGTAGGACCAGAACCGTCAGGAATCGACTCTCAGAGGTTTGCCTTTTACCTCGCACAACTTGTAGTAGACCGTCTCCGGGCTGCTGTCAGGTCACAGGTCTGTTTTTACACAAACTTATACAATTCTTAAAACGCGTTTAAGCAATTCCCAACAGCGCTCTACGTATCCTTAACAACTACCTACCACCGTTTTGCCCGTTGGTCCAACCTTGTTCACAGGTTTGGATTCCGTTGGTCGCTGTGCACTGCCTAGCCCCTGCCCCCCCACGGGGTATATTTCAAATCACACTACTGGGTCCGGAAGATGTCGTTCGGTATCACGATCCCACGGTCTAAGTGTGTTCCCGGCACCTACTTAGTTCCTGGCCGTCACGTGGGACAAAGTCCTCTTAATTCAGGCTCAGGCTAGGTGTTTGAGATATTAGACCGTCTCCTCGTGTCGATCAACCGGCATCCACCTTCGGCACCCGTTATAAATTTTGTATAAGGTATACTCACCCGGTTTCTCCAAGGCCGCTCAGCGACTTCGGAATCCTGCCGACTACGCCACTGTTAGCGTGAATGTTTTCTCGCAAGAATCACGCGACACTCTGGGTCGGTTCCAACATCAAAACGGCCTTTATTACGCGGCGGGGAGAGAGCTTCTGGTCCAACTCCAGGCACTCCACTCCACCGAACAAAGAAATTCATCGATATTTATATGTTTTACAATAGTTCATTACAATTACTCAGCCCATGTCGGCTGGACACAATCCAATCATGACGATTATAAGTTACAAATCGATTCCACTGGGCCAATAGAATTGGCCCCCAGGCACCAGGGGACTGCGTGATCATCTCATGTTTTAGCTGGGGCTTATTCATGGCCTCGTGATATTCTCCAAAGCCCCTTATCTCTATTGTCCTTGGGTTCTGCTTGCGCCTAACCTTCTTATCCTTACACAGTCACAGGAGTTTCTTTGTTCAGTATCCTGCTAGGAAATCTTGTCTGTGGTTTGTTGATTAAGGACGTTCTGCTGAGCTCGCCCTTTCCAGTGTTCCTGTACACGGAACTGCAGTGTCATCGGCTACCCAAAAATGTAGTCAAGCGAACTGTTAGCTGAATTCCCCTAGTGTTTTGTGGAATCCCTGACAGCCATTTTACATCTGGCTACCATTTTACACATACATATATGTATATAATCAGCAGGTGCCTAATGCCCTACAACACAGACCAATTGAACCAATACTTCGGTTCTGTCTTCAGGAAGGAAGATACAAATAACCTTCCGAAGGTACGAGGGGACAGTGGGACTAGTGAGAAGGAGGAACTGAAGGATATTCTTATTGGCGGGAAATTGTGTTCGGGAAATTGATGGGATTGAAAGGCGATAAAGCCCCGGAGCCTGATAGTCTGCATCCCAGAGTGCTCAAGGAAATAGTGGTCCCGAGAAATAGTGGATGCATTGGTGATCATTTTCCAACAGTCTATCGACTCTGGATCTGTTCCCATGGACTGGAGGGTAGCTAATGTAACCCCACTTTTTAAAAAAGGATGGAGAGAGAAAATGGGTAATTATAGATCGGTTAGCTTGACATCAGCAGTGCGGAAAATGTTGGAATCAATCATGAAGGATGAAATAGCAGCGCATTTGGAAAGCAGTGACAGGATCGGTCCAAGTCAGCATGGATTTATGAAAGGGAAATCATGCTTGACGAATTTTCTGGAATTTTTTGAGGATGTAACTCGCAGAGTGGACAAGGGAGAACCAGTGGATGTGGTGTATTTGGACTTTCAAAAGGCTTTTGACAAGGTTCCGCATAAGAGATTGTTGTGCAAAATCAAAGCACATGGTATTGGGGGTAATATACTGATGTGGAGAGGGAACTGGTTGGCAGACAGAAAGCAGAGAGTCAGGATAAACGGGTCCTTTTCAGAATGGCAGGCAGTGACTAGTGGAGTGCCGCAGGGCTCAGTGCTGGGACCTCAGCTCTTTACAATATACATTAACGATTTGGATGAAGGAATAGAGTGTAATATCTCCAAGTTTGCAGATGACACTAAACTGGGTGGCGGTTGAGCTGTGAGGAGGACGCTAAGAGGCTGCAGGGTGACTTGGACAGGTTAGGTGAGTGGGCAAATGCATGGCAGATGCAGTATAATGTGGATAAATGTGAGGTTATCCACTTTGGTGGCAAAAACACGAAGACAGACTATTATCTGAATGGTGACAGATTAGGAAAAGGGGAAGGTGCAGCGAGACCTGGGTGTCATGGTACATCAGTCATTGAAGGTTGGCATGCAGGTACAGCAGGCGGTTAAGAAAGCAAATGGCATGTTGGCCTTCATAGCGAGGGGATTTGAGTACAGGGGCAGGGAGGTGTTGCTACAGTTGTACAGGGCCTTGGTGAGGCCACACCTGGAGCATTGTGTACAGTTTTGGTCTCCTAACCTGAGGAAGGACATTCTTGCTATTGAGGGAGTGCAGCGAAGATTCACCAGACTGATTCCCGGGATGGTGGGACTGACCTATCAAGAAAGACTGGATCAACTGGGCTTGTATTCACTGGAGATCAGAAGAGTGAGAGGGGACCTCATAGAAACGTTTAAAATTCTGACGGGTTTGGACAGGTTGGATGCAGGAAGAATGTTCCCAATGTTGGGGAGGTCCAGAACCAGGGGTCACAGTCTAAGGATAAGGGGTAAGCCATTTAGGACCGAGATGAGGAGAAACTTCTTCACCCAGAGAGTGGTGAACCTATGGAATTCTCTACCACAGAAAGTAGTTGAGGCCAATTCACTAAATATATTCAAAAGGGAGTTAGATGAAGTCCTTACTACTCGGGGGATCAAGGGTTATGGCGAGAAAGCAGGAAGGGGGTACTGAAGTTGCATGTTCAGCCATGAACTCATTGAAAGGCGGTGCAGGCTAGAAGGGCTGAATGGCCTGCTCCTGCACCTATTTTCTATGTTTCTATGTTTCTATGAGAGACAGGATCAACTGGGCCTTTATTCACTGGAGTTGAGAAGGATGAGAGGGGATCTCATAGAAACATATCAGATTCTGACAGGACTGGACAGGTTAGAAGCGGGAAGAATGTTCCCGATGTTGGGGGAGTCCAGATCCAGGGGACAAAGTCTTAGGATAAGGGGTCGGCCATTTAGGACTGAGAGGAGGAGAAACTTCTTCACTCAAAGAATTGTTAACCTGTGGAAAGCCCTGCCGAAGAGTTGCTGATGACAGTTCACTGGATATATTCAAGAAGGAGTTACATATGGCTCTTATATTTAAGGGGATCAAGGGGTATCGAGAGAAAGCAGGACAGGGGAACTGAAGGAATGATCAGCCATGATCTTGTTAAATGGCGGTGCAGGCTTGAAGGGTCGAATGGCCTACTCCTGCACCTATTTTCTATGTTTCGATGTTTCTATGTAATTCCCGTATTGGACTGAACAGCCACCTGAGAACTCACTTTTAGAGTGGAAGCAAGTCTTCCTCGATTTCGAGGGACTGCCTCTGGTGATGACTGGAGCAGTGGTTAATCACGCCCATCCACCACGTGACCCCGCGGCCCAATCCGCTCACTAGAGCAGCTGTCAATCACACGCAACCGCAGCCAGCCATGTCCCAGCACAAGGAGGTGCAATTCATCAGTTCCAACACCAGCAGCAGAGTGGTGCAGCGGAAGCGTGCTGGGCCCATAACCCAGAGGTCGATGGATCGAAACCATCCTCTGCTAACTGCAATCTTTAATGTGGGTGCAGTCAACACTTGCACTGCAACTAATCCCAGCTTTGACAAGGATACATCTCTAAAATCATTCTCTTTCAATGAAGTGAAGGAGCTTTGGCTGATAGAGCACACTGATAAAATATAAGCTTGATATTAAAAGTCTTATTGTTTCCCCTTCTTTTAGTAAATAAATTTGGTGAGCTGCAAGCAAATGGGAATATGATGAACATAAGAACATAAGAATTAGAAACAGGAGTAGGGCATCTAGCCCCTCGAGCCTGCTCCGCCATTCAACAAGATCATGGCTGATCTGGCCGTGGACTCAGCTCCACTTACCCGCCCGCTCCCCGTAACCCTTAATTCCCTTATTGGTTAAAAATCAATCAATCTGTGATTTGAATACATTCAATGAGCTAGCCTCAACTGCTTCCTTGGGCAGAGAATTCCACAGATTCACAACCCCTGTGGGAGAAGAAATTCCTTCTCAACTCGGTTTTAAATTGGCTCCCCCGTATTTTGAGGCTGTGCCCCCTAGTTCTAGTCTCCCCGACCAGTGGAAACAACCTCTCTGCCTCTATCTTGTCTATCCCTTTCATTATCTTAAATGTTTGTATAAGATCACCCCTCATCTTTCTGAACTCCAACGAGTAAATACCCAGTCTACTCAATCTATCATCATAAGGTAACCCCCTCATCTCCGGAAACAGCCTCGTGAATCGTCTCTGTACCCCCTCCAAAGCCAGTATATCCTTTCTTAAGTAAGGTGACCAAAACTGCACGCAGTACTCCAGGTGCAGCCTCACCAGTACCCTATACAGTTGCAGTAGGACCTCCCTGCTTTTGTACTCCATCCCTCTCGCAATGAAGGCCAACATTGCATTCGCCTTCCTGATTACCTGCTGCACCTGCAAACTAACTTTTTGGGATTCATGCACAAGGACCCCCAGGTCCCTCTGCACCGCAGCATGTTGTAATTTCTCCCCATTCAAATAATATTCCCTTTTACTGTTTTTTTTTCCAAGGTGGATGACCTCACATTTTCCGACATTGTATTCCATCTGCCAAACCTTAGCCCATTCGCTTAACCTATCTAAATCTCTTTGCAACCTCTCTGTGTCCTCTACACAACCCCCGCTTTCCCACTAATCTTTGTGTCACCTGCAAATTTTGTTACACTACACTCTGTCCCCTCTTCCAGGTCATCTATGTATATTGTAAACAGTTGTGGTCCTAGCACCGATCCCTGTGGCACACCACTAACCACCGATTTTCAACCCGAAAAGGACCCATTTATCCCGACTCTCTGCTTTCTGTTCGCCAGCCAATTCCCTATCCATGCTAATACATTTCCTCTGACTCCGCGTACCTTTATCTTCTGCAGTAACCTTTTCTGTGGCACCTTATCGAATGCCTTTTGGAAATCTAAACACACCACATCCATCGGTACACCTCTATCCACCATGCTTGTTATATCCTCAAAGAATTCCAATAAATTTTTAAACATGATTTTTCCTTCATGAATCCATGATTGCACTCTTCCTATCGAGATGTCCCACTATTTCTTCCTTAATGATAGCTTCAAGCATTTTCCCCACTACAGATGTTAAACTAACTGGCCTATAGTTACCTGCCTTTTGTCTGACCCCTTTTTTAAACAGAGGCGTTACATTAGCTGTTTTCCAATCCGCTGGTACCTCCCCAGAGTCCAGAGAATTTTGGTAGATTGTAACTAATGCATCTGCTATAATTTCCGCCATCTCTTTTAATACACTGGGATGCATTTCATCAGGACCTGGGGACTTGTCTACCTTGAGTCCCATTAGTCTGTCCAGCACTACACCCCTAGTGATAGTGATTGTCTCAAGGTCCTCCCTTCCCACATTCCTGTGACCAGCAATTTTTGCATGGTTTTTGTGTCTTCCACTGTGAAGATCGAAGCAAAATAATTGTTTCAGGTCTCAGCCATTTCCACATTTCCCATTATTAAATCCCCCTTCTCATCTTCTAAGGGACCAACATTTACTTTAGTCACTCTTTTCTGTTTTATATATCTGTAAAAGCTTTTACTATCTGTTTTTATGTTTTGCGC
Organism: Pristiophorus japonicus; assembly: GCF_044704955.1. Taxonomy (NCBI): domain Eukaryota; kingdom Metazoa; phylum Chordata; class Chondrichthyes; family Pristiophoridae; genus Pristiophorus; species Pristiophorus japonicus. Next base: position 6,463,165 of record NC_091983.1, on the reverse strand, counting down.
AAGTTTACTTTCGTAATCTATCTTTCCTTTCTTTATTGCTTTCTTAGTCATTCTTTGCTGTCGTTTAAAATTTTCCCAATCTTCTATTTTCCCACTAACCTTGGCCACCTTATACGCATTGGTTTTTAATTTGATACTCTCCTTTATTTCCTTGGTTATCCACGGCTGGTTATCCCTTCTCTTACCGCCCTTCTTTTTCACTGGAATATATTTTTGTTGAGCACTATGAAAGAGCTCCTTAAAAGTCCTCCACTGTTCCTCAATTGTGCCACCGTTTAGTCTGTGTTTCCAATCTACTTTAGCCAACTCTGCCCTCATCCCACTGTAGTCCCCTTTGTTTAAGCATAGTACGCTCGTTTGAGACACTACTTCCTCACCCTCAATCTGTATTACAAATTCAACCATACTGTGGTCACTCATTCCGAGAGGATCTTTTACTAGGAGATCATTTATTATTCCTGTCTCATTACACAGGACCAGATCTAAGATAGCTTGCTCCCTTGTAGGTTTTGTAACATACTGTTCGAAGAAACAATCCCGTATGCATTCTATGAATTCCTCCTCCAGGCTCCACCGTGCGATTTGATTTGACCAATCGATATGCAGGTTAAAATCCCCCATGATTACTGCCGTTCCTTTTTCACATGCCTCCATTATTCCCTTGATTATTGCCCGCCCCACCGTGAAGTTATTATTTGGGGGCCTATAAACTACGCCCACCAGTGACTTTTTCCCTGAATTATCTCTAATCTCCACCCACAATGATTCAACATTTTGTTCATTAGAGCCAATATCGTCTCTCACAACTACTCTGAGATCATTATTTATTAACAGAGCTACCCCACCTCCTTTCCCTTCTTGTCTATCTTTCTGAATCATCAGATACCCATGTATGTTTAATTCCCAGTCTTGGCCACCCTGCAACCACGTTTCTGTAATGACCACCAAATCATCCCCATTTGTAATGATTTGTGCCGTCAACTCATTTACTTTATTTCGAATGCTGCGTGCGTTAAGGTAGAGTGTTTTAATACTAGTTTTTAAATTATGATTTTTAGTTTTGACCCCTCCTGCAACCCCTATATATTCAGTGGCCCTTTTTGTTTTTTGCCTTGGGTTTCTCTGCCCTCCACTTTCCGAATCGTCAGATACCCCTGTATGTTTAATTCCCAGTCTTGCGAATTAAATATACAGCTGTGGCAATAACTGGGACCTGGCTCAAAGGGCAGGCGTGGGCCGCAAATATTGCTGGATATAGGGTTGTCAGGAAAGCTAGCAGGTGGGGTGGCAGTCTTGGTTAAGGACAATGTTAGTGTTGACGAGAGAGGATGTCCTGTAAATATTGCTGGATACAGGCTGTTGGGCCTTCGGCCGCCGGAGGAAGACAGTGTTCCAAGATCAGGCCTTCAAATCTGGCACCAAGCTCATGGTGTACAGGGCTGTAGTGATATCCGGCCTCCTGGGTGGCTCAGAGACATGGACCATACACAGCAATCACCTCAAATCACTGGAGAAATACCACAACATCCTGCAAATCCCCTGGGAGGATAGACGCATCAACGTCAGTGCTCTCGATCAAGCCAACATCCCCAAAATCGAAGCACTGACCACACTCGACCAGCTCCATTGGGCGGGCCACATTGTCCGCATTCTCGACACAAGACTCCCAAAACAAGCGCTCTACTAGGAATCCTACACGGCAAGTGAGCCGCAGGTGGGCAGAGGGAACGTTTCAAGGACATCCTCAAAGCCTCCTTGATAAAGTGCAACATCCCCACCGACACCTGGGAATCTCTTGCCAACGAGCGCCCTAAGTGGAGGAAGAGCATCCGAGAGAGCGCTGAGCACCTCGAGTCTCGCCGCTGAGAACATACAGAAAACAAGCGCAGGCAGCGGAAGGAGCGTGCGGCAAACCAGACTCCCCACCCACCCTTTCCTTTAACCACTGTCTGCCCCAGCTGTGACAGAGACTGTAATTCCTGTATTGGACTGAACAGCCACCTGAGAACTCACATTTAGAGTGGAAGCAAGTCTTCCTCGATTTCGAGGGACTGCCTCTGGTGATGACTGGAGCAGTGGTTAATCACGCCCATCCACCACGTGACCCCGCGGCCCAATCCGCTCACTAGAGCAGCTGTCAATCACACGCAACCGCAGCCAGCCATGTCCCAGCACAAGGAGGTGCAATTCATCAGTTCCAAAACCAGCAGCAGAGTGGTGCAGCGGAAGCGTGCTGGGCCCATAACCCAGAGGTCGATGGATCGAAACCATCCTCTGCTAAAGGCAACTTTTAATGTGGTTGCAGCCAACACGTGCACTGCAACTAATCCCAGCCTTGACAAGGATACATCTCTAAAATAACTTGGGCTGATAGAGCACACTCATAAAATATGAGCTTGATATTAAAAGTCTTATTGTTTCCTCTTCTTTTACTAAATAAGTTTGCTGATCTGCAAGCAAATGGGAATATGTTGCTGTGGCAATAACTGGGATCTGGCTCAAAGGGCAGGCGTGGGCCGTAAATATAGCTGGATATCGGGTGTACATGAATGGTAGCAGTTGGGGTGGCAGTATTGGTTAAGGACAATGTTAGTGTTGACGAGAGAGGATGTCCTGTAAATATTGCTGGATACAGGCTGTTGGGCCTTCGGCCGCCGGAGGAAGACAGTGTTCCAAGATCAGGCTTTCAAATCTGGCACCAAGCTCATGGTGTACAGGGCTGTAGTGATATCCGGCCTCCTGGGTGGCTCAGAGACATGGACCATACACAGCAATCACCTCAAATCGCTGGAGAAATAACACCAACCACGTGCCCGCAACATTCTGCAAATCCCCTGGGAGGATAGACGCTTCAACGTCAGTGCTCTCGATCAAGCCAACATCCCCAGCATCGAAGCACTGACCACACTCGACCAGCTCCATTGGGCGGGCCACATTGTCCGCAATCTCGACACAAGACTCCCAAAACAAGCGCTCTACTAGGAATCCTACACGGCAAGTGAGCCGCAGGTGGGCAGAGGGAACGTTTCAAGGACATCCTCAAAGCCTCCTTGATAAAGTGCAACATCCCCACCGACACCTGGGAATCTCTTGCCAAAGAGCGCCCTAAGTGGAGGAAGAGCATCCGAGAGGGCGCTGAGCACCTCGAGTCTCGGCGCCGAGAACATACAGAAAACAAGCGCAGGCAGCGGAAGGAGCGTGCGGCAAACCAGACTCCCCACCCACCCTTTCCTTTAACCACTGTCTGCCCCAGCTGTGACAGAGACTGTAATTCCTGTATTGGACTGTACTGCCACCTGAGAACTCACATTTAGAGTGGAAGCAAGTTTTCCTCGATTTCGAGGGACTGCCTCTGGTGATGACTGGAGCAGTGGTTAATCACGCCCATCCACCACGTGACCCCGCGGCCCAATCCGCTCACTAGAGCAGCTGTCAATCACACGCAACCGCAGCCAGCCATGTCCCAGCACAAGGAGGTGCAATTCATCAGTTCCAAAACCAGCAGCAGAGTGGTGCAGCGGAAGCGTGCTGGGCCCATAACCCAGAGGTCGATGGATTGAAACCATCTTCTGCTAAAGACAACTTTTAATGTGGTTGCAACCAACACGTGCACTGCAACTAATCCCAGACTTGACAAGGATACATCTCTAAAATCATTCTCTATCAATTAATTTGAGGAGCTTTGGCTGATAGAGCACACTCATAAAATATGAGCTTGATATTAAAAGTCTTATTGTTTCCTCTTCTTTTACTAAATAAGTTTGCTGATCTGCAAACAAATCGGAATATGATGCTGTGGCAATAACTGGGATCTGGCTCAAAGGGCAGGCGTGGGCCGTAAATATAGCTGGATATCGGGTGGACATGAATGGTAGCAGTTGGGGTGGCAGTATTGGTTAAGGACAATGTTAGTGTTGACGAGAGAGGATGTCCTGTAAATATTGCTGGATACAGGCTGTTGGGCCTTCGGCCGCCGGAGGAAGACAGTGTTCCAAGATCAGGCTTTCAAATCTGGCACCAAGCTCATGGTGTACAGGGCTGTAGTGATATCTGGCCTCCTGGGTGGCTCAGAGACATGGACCATACACAGCAATCACCTCAAATCGCTGGAGAAATACCACCAACCACGTGCCCGCAACATCCTGCAAATCCCCTGGGAGGATAGATGCTTCAACGTCAGTGCTCTCGATCAAGCCAACATCCCCAGCATCGAAGAACTGACCACACTCGACCAGCTCCATTGGGCCGGCCACATTGTCCGCATTCTTAACACAAGACTCCCAAAACAAGCGCTCTACTAGGAATCCTACACGGCAAGTGAGCCGCAGGTAGGCAGAGGGAACGTTTCAAGGACATCCTCAAAGCCTCCTTGATAAAGTGCAACATCCCCACCGACACCTGGGAATCTCTTGCCAAAGAGCGCCCTAAGTGGAGGAAGAGCATCCGAGAGGGTGCTGAGCACCTCGAGTCTCGGCGCCGAGAACATACAGAAAACAAGCGCAGGCAGCGGAAGGAGCGTGCGGCAAACCAGACTCCCCACCCACCCTTTCCTTTAACCACTGTCTGCCCCAGCTGTGACAGAGACTGTAATTCCTGTATTGGACTGAACAGCCACCTGAGAACTCACATTTAGAGTGGAAGCAAGTCTTGCTCGATTTCGAGGGGCTGCCTCTGGTGATGACTGGAGCAGTGGTTAATCACGCCCATCCACCACGTGACCCCGCGGCCCAATCCGCTCACCAGAGCAGCTGTCAATCACACGCAACCGCAGCCAGCCATGTCCCAGCACAAGGAGGTGCAATTCATCACTTCCAACACCAGCAGCAGAGTGGTGCAGCGGAAGCGTGCTGGGCCCATAACCCAGAGGTCGATGGATCGAAACCATCCTCTGCTAATGACAACTTTTAATGTGGTTGCAGCCAACACGTGCACTGCAACTAATCCCAGCCTTCACAAGGATACATCTCTAAAATAGCTTTGGCTGATAGAGCACACTCATAAAATATGAGCTTGATATTAAAAGTCTTATTGTTTCCTCTTCTTTTACTAAATAAGTTTGCTGATCTGCAAGCAAATCGGAATATGATGCTGTGGCAATAACTGGGATCTGGCTCAAAGGGCAGGCGTGGGCCGTAAATATAGCTGGATATCGGGTGTACATGAATGGTAGCAGTTGGGGTGGCAGTATTGGTTAAGGACAATGTTAGTGTTGACGAGAGAGGATGTCCTGTAAATATTGCTGGATACAGGCTGTTGGGCCTTCGGCCGCCGGAGGAAGACAGTGTTCCAAGATCAGGCTTTCAAATCTGGCACCAAGCTCATGGTGTACAGGGCTGTAGTGATATCCGGCCTCCTGGGTGGCTCAGAGACATGGACCATACACAGCAATCACCTCAAATCGCTGGAGAAATACCACAACATCCTGCAAATCCCCTGGGAGGATAGACGCTTCAACGTCAGTGCTCTCGATCAAGCCAACATCCCCAGCATCGAAGCACTGACCACACTCGACCAGCTCCATTGGGCGGGCCACATTGTCCGCATTCTTAACACAAGACTCCCAAAACAAGCGCTCTACTAGGAATCCTACATGGCAAGTGAGCCGCAGGTAGGCAGAGGGGACGTTTCAAGGACATCCTCAAAGCCTCCTTGATAAAGTGCAACATCCCCACCGACACCTGGGAATCTCTTGCCAAAGAGCGCCCTAAGTGGAGGAAGAGCATCCGAGAGGGCGCTGAGCACCTCGACTCTCGGCGCCGAGAACATACAGAAAACAAGCGCAGGCAGCGGAAGGAGCGTGCGGCAAACCAGACTCCCCACCCACCCTCTCCTTTAACCACTGTCTGCCCCAGCTGTGACAGAGACTGTAATTCCTGTATTGGACTGAACAGCCACCTGAGAACTCACATTTCGAGTGGAAGCAAGTCTTCCTCGATTTCGAGGGGCTGCCTCTGGTGATGACTGGAGCAGTGGTTAATCACGCCCATCCACCACGTGACCCCGCGGCCCAATCCGCTCACTAGAGCAGCTGTCAATCACACGCAACCGCAGCCAGCCATGTCCCAGCACAAGGAGGTGCAATTCATCAGTTCCAAACCCAGCAGCAGAGTGGCGCAGCGGAAGCGTGCTGGGCCCATAACCCAGAGGTCGATGGATCGAAACCATTCTCTGCTAAAGACAACTTTTAATGTGGTTGCAGCCAACACGTGCACTGCAACGAATCCCAGCCTTCACAAGGATACATCTCGAAAATAACTTGGGCTGATAGAGCACACTCATAAAATATGAGCTTGATATTAAAAGTCTTATTGTTTCCTCTTCTTTTACTAGATAAGTTTGCTGATCTGCAAGCAAATCGGAATATGATGCTGTGGCAATAACTGGGATCTGGCTCAAAGGGCTGGCGTGGGCCGTAAATATAGCTGGATATCGGGTGTACATGAATGGTAGCAGTTGGGGTGGCAGTATTGGTTAAGGACAATGTTAGTGTTGACGAGAGAGGATGTCCTGTAAATATTGCTGGATACAGGCTGTTGGGCCTTCGGCCGCCGGAGGAAGACAGTGTTCCAAGATCAGGCTTTCAAATCTGGCACCAAGCTCATGGTATACAGGGCTGTAGTGATATCCGGCCTCCTGGGTGGCTCAGAGACATGGACCATATACAGCAATCACCTCAAATCGCTGGAGAAATACCACAACATCCTGCAAATCCCCTGGGAGGATAGACGCTTCAACGTCAGTGCTCTCGATCAAGCCAACATCCCCAGCATCGAAGCACTGACCACACTCGACCAGCTCCATTGGGCGGGCCACATTGTCCGCATTCTCGACACAAGACTCCCAAAACAAGCGCTCTACTAGGAATCCTACACGGCAAGTGAGCCGCAGGTGGGCAGAGGCAACGTTTCAAGGACATCCTCAAAGCCTCCTTGATAAAGTGCAACATCCCCACCGACACCTGGGAATCTCTTGCCAAAGAGCACCCTAAGTGGAGGAAGAGCATCCGAGAGGGCGCTGAGCACCTTGAGTCTCGGCGCCGAGAACATACAGAAAACAAGCGCAGGCAGCGGAAGGAGCGTGCGGCAAACCAGACTCCCCACCCACCCTTTCCTTTAACCACTGTCTGCCCCAGCTGTGACAGAGACTGTAATTCCTGTATTGGACTGAACAGCCACCTGAGAACTCACATTTCGAGTGGAAGCAAGTCTTCCTCGATTTCGAGGGACTGCCTCTGGTGATGACTGGAGCAGTGGTTAATCACGCCCATCCACCACGTGACCCCGCGGCCCAATCCGCTCACTAGAGCAGCTGTCAATCACACGCAACCGCAGCCAGCCATGTCCCAGCACAAGGAGGTGCAATTCATCAGTTCCAACACCAGCAGAAGAGTGGTGCAGCGGAAGCGTGCTGGGCCCATAACCCAGAGGTCGATGGATCGAAACCATCCTCTGCTAAAGACAGCTTTTAATGTGGTTGCCGCCAACACGTGCACTGCAACTAATCCCAGCCTTGACAAGGATACATCTTGAAAATAGCTTTGGCTGATAGAGCACACTCAGAAAATATGAGCTTGATATTAAAAGTCTTATTGTTTCCTCTTCTTTTACTAAATAAGTTTGCTGATCTGCAAGCAAATCGGAATATGATGCTGTGGTAATAACTGGGATCTGGCTCAAAGGGCAGGCGTGGGCCGTAAATATAGCTGGATATCGGGTGTACATGAATGGTAGCAGTTGGGGTGGCAGTATTGGTTAAGGACAATGTTAGTGTTGACGAGAGAGGATGTCCTGTAAATATTGCTGGATACAGGCTGTTGGGCCTTCGGCCGCCGGATGAAGACAGTGTTCCAAGATCAGGCTTTCAAATCTGGCACCAAGCTCATGGTGTACAGGGCTGTAGTGATATCCGGCCTCCTGGGTGGCTCAGAGACATGGACCATACACAGCAATCACCTCAAATCGCTGGAGAAATACCACAACATCCTGCAAATCCCCTGGGAGGATAGACGCTTCAACGTCAGTGCTCTCGATCAAGCCAACATCCCCAAAATCGAAGCACTGACCACACTCGACCAGCTCCATTGGGCGGGCCACATTGTCCGCATTCTTAACACAAGACTCCCAAAACAAGCGCTCTACTAGGAATCCTACATGGCAAGTGAGCCGCAGGTGGGCAGAGGGAACGTTTGAAGGACATCCTCAAAGCCTCCTTGATAAAGTGCAACATCCCCACCGACACCTGGGAATCTCTTGCCAAAGAGCGCCCTAAGTGGAGGAAGAGCATCCGAGAGGGCGCTGAGCACCTCGAGTCTCGGCGCCGAGAACATACAGAAAACAAGCGCAGGCAGCGGAAGGAGCGTGCGGCAAACCAGACTCCCCACCCACCCTTTCCTTTAACCACTGTCTGCCCCAGCTGTGACAGAGACTGTAATTCCTGTATTGGACTGAACAGCCACCTGAGAACTCACATTTCGAGTGGAAGCAAGTCTTCCTCGATTTCGAGGGACTGCCTCAGGTGATGACTGGAGCAGTGGTTAATCACGCCCATCCACCACGTGACCCCGCGGCCCAATCCGCTCACTAGAGCAGCTGTCAATCACACACAACCGCAGCCAGCCATGTCCCAGCACAAGGAGGTGCAATTCATCCGTTCCAAAACCAGCATCAGAGTGGCGCAGCGGAAGCGTGCTGGGCCCATAACCCAGAGGTCGATGGATCGAAACCATCCTCTGCTAACGGCAACTTTTAATGTGGTTGCAGCCAACACGTGCACTGCAACTAATCCCAGCCTTGACAACGATACATCTCTAAAATAGCTTGGGCTGATAGAGCACACTCATAAAATATGAGCTTGATATTATAAGTCTTATTGTTTCCTCTTCTTTTACTAGATAAGTTTGCTGATCTGCAAGCAAATCGGAATATGATGCTGTGGCAATAACTGGGATCTGGCTCAAAGGGCAGGCGTGGGCCGTAAATATAGCTGGATATCGGGTGTACATGAATGGTAGCAGTTGGGGTGGCAGTATTGGTTAAGGACAATGTTAGTGTTGACGAGAGAGGATGTCCTGTAAATATTGCTGGATACAGGCTGTTGGGCCTTCGGCCGCCGGAGGAAGACAGTGTTCCAAGATCAGGCTTTCAAATCTGGCACCAAGCTCATGGTGTACAGGGCTGTAGTGATATCCGGCCTCCTGGGTGGCTCAGAGACATGGACCATACACAGCAATCACCTCAAATCGCTGGAGAAATACCACCAACCATGTGCCCGCAACATCCTGCAAATCCCCTGGGAGGATAGACGCTTCAACGTCAGTGCTCTCGATCATGCCAACATCCCCAGCATCGAAGCACTGACCACACTCGACCAGCTCCATTGGGCGGGCCACATTGTCCGCATTCTTAACACAAGACTCCCAAAACAAGCGCTCTACTAGGAATCCTACATGGCAAGTGAGCCGCAGGTGGGCAGAGGAAACGTTTCAAGGACATCCTCAAAGCCTCCTTGATAAAGTGCAACATCCCCACTGACACCTGGGAATCTCTTGCCAAAGAGTGCCCTAAGTGGAGGAAGAGCATCCGAGAGGGCGCTGAGCACCTCGAGTCTCGCCGCCGAGCACATACAGAAATCAAGCGCAGGCAGCGGAAGGAGCGTGCGGCAAACCAGACTCCCCACCCACCCTTTCCTTTAACCACTGTCTGCCCCAGCTGTGACAGAGACTGTAATTCCTGTATTGGACTGAACAGCCACCTGAGAACTCACATTTCGAGTGGAAGCAAGTCTTCCTCGATTTCGAGGGACTGCCTCTGGTGATGACTGGAGCAGTGGTTAATCACGCCCATCCACCACGTGACCCCACGGCCCAATCCGCTCACTAGAGCAGCTGTCAATCACACGCAACCGCAGCCAGCCATGTCCCAGCACAAGGAGGTGCAATTCATCAGTTCCACCACCAGTAGCAGCGTGGTGCAGCGGAAGCGTGCTGGGCCCATAACCCAGAGGTCGATGGATCGAAACCATCCTCTGCTAACGGCAACTTTTAATGTGGTTGCAGCCAACACGTGCACTGCAACTAATCCCAGCCTTGACAACGATACATCTCTAAAATAGCTTGGGCTGATAGAGCACACTCATAAAATATGAGCTTGATATTATAAGTCTTATTGTTTCCTCTTCTTTTACTAGATAAGTTTGCTGATCTGCAAGCAAATCGGAATATGATGCTGTGGCAATAACTGGGATCTGGCTCAAAGGGCAGGCGTGGGCCGTAAATATAGCTGGATATCGGGTGTACATGAATGGTAGCAGTTGGGGTGGCAGTATTGGTTAAGGACAATGTTAGTGTTGACGAGAGAGGATGTCCTGTAAATATTGCTGGATACAGGCTGTTGGGCCTTCGGCCGCCGGAGGAAGACAGTGTTCCAAGATCAGGCTTTCAAATCTGGCACCAAGCTCATGGTGTACAGGGCTGTAGTGATATCCGGCCTCCTGGGTGGCTCAGAGACATGGACCATACACAGCAATCACCTCAAATCGCTGGAGAAATACCACCAACCATGTGCCCGCAACATCCTGCAAATCCCCTGGGAGGATAGACGCTTCAACGTCAGTGCTCTCGATCATGCCAACATCCCCAGCATCGAAGCACTGACCACACTCGACCAGCTCCATTGGGCGGGCCACATTGTCCGCATTCTTAACACAAGACTCCCAAAACAAGCGCTCTACTAGGAATCCTACATGGCAAGTGAGCCGCAGGTGGGCAGAGGAAACGTTTCAAGGACATCCTCAAAGCCTCCTTGATAAAGTGCAACATCCCCACCGACACCTGGGAATCTCTTGCCAAAGAGTGCCCTAAGTGGAGGAAGAGCATCCGAGAGGGCGCTGAGCACCTCGAGTCTCGCCGCCGAGCACATACAGAAATCAAGCGCAGGCAGCGGAAGGAGCGTGCGGCAAACCAGACTCCCCACCCACCCTTTCCTTTAACCACTGTCTGCCCCAGCTGTGACAGAGACTGTAATTCCTGTATTGGACTGAACAGCCACCTGAGAACTCACATTTCGAGTGGAAGCAAGTCTTCCTCGATTTCGAGGGACTGCCTCTGGTGATGACTGGAGCAGTGGTTAATCACGCCCTTCCACCACGTGACCCCACGGCCCAATCCGCTCACTAGAGCAGCTGTCAATCACACGCAACCGCAGCCAGCCATGTCCCAGCACAAGGAGGTGCAATTCATCAGTTCCAACACCAGCAGCAGAGTGGTGCAGCGGAAGCGTGCTGGGCCCATAACCCAGAGGTCGATGGATCGAAACCATCCTCTGCTAAAGGCAACTTTTAATGTGGTTGGAGCCAACACTTGCACTGCAACGAATCCCAGCCTTGACAAGGATACATCTTGAAAATAGCTTTGGCTGATAGAGCACACTCAGAAAATATGAGCTTGATATTAACAGTCTTATTGTTTCCTCTTCTTTTACTAAATAAGTTTGCTGATCTGCAAGCAAATCAGAATATGTTGCTGTGGCAATAACTGGGATCTGGCTCAAAGGGCAGGCGTGGGCCGTAAATATAGCTGGATATCGGGTGCACATGAATGGTAGCAGTTGGGGTGGCAGTATTGGTTAAGGACAATGTTAGTGTTGACGAGAGAGGATGTCCTGTAAATATTGCTGGATACAGGCTGTTGGGCCTTCGGCCGCCGGAGGAAGACAGTGTTCCAAGATCAGGCTTTCAAATCTGGCACCAAGCTCATGGTGTACAGGGCTGTAGTGATATCCGGCCTCCTGGGTGGCTCAGAGACATGGACCATACACAGCAATCACCTCAAATCGCTGGAGAAATACCACCAACCACGTGCCCGCAACATCCTGCAAATCCCCTGGGAGGATAGACGCATTAACGTCAGTGCTCTCGATCAAGCCAACATCCCCAGCATCGAAGCACTGACCACACTCGACCAGCTCCATTGGGCGGGCCACATTGTCCGCATTCTCGACACAAGACTCCCAAAACAAGCGCTCTACTAGGAATCCTACACGGCAAGTGAGCCGCAGGTGGGCAGAGGAAACGTTTCAAGGACATCCTCAAAGCCTCCTTGATAAAGTGCAACATCCCCACCGACACCTGGGAATCTCTTGCCAAAGAGCGCCCTAAGTGGAGGAAGAGCATCCGAGAGGGCGCTGAGCACCTCGAGTCTCGGCGCCGAGAACATACAGAAAACAAGCGCAGGCAGCGGAAGGAGCGTGCGGCAAACCAGACTCCCCACCCACCCTTTCCTTTAACCACTGTCTGCCCCAGTTGTGACAGAGACTGTAATTCCTGTATTGGACTGAACAGCCACCTGAGAACTCACATTTCGAGTGGAAGCAAGTCTTCCTCGATTTCGAGGGGCTGCCTCTGGTGATGACTGGAGCAGTGGTTAATCACGCCCATCCACCACGTGACCCCGCGGCCCAATCCGCTCACTAGAGCAGCTGTCAATCACACGCAACCGCAGCCAGCCATGTCCCAGCACAAGGAGGTGCAATTCATCAGTTCCACCACCAGCAGCAGAGTGGTGCAGCGGAAGCGTGCTGGGCCCATAACCCAGAGGTCGATGGATTGAAACCATCCTCTGCTAAAGGCAACTTTTAATGTGGTTGCAACCAACACGTGCACTGCAACGAATCCCAGCCTTGACAAGGACACATCTCTGAAATAGCTTGGGCTGATAGAGCACACTCATAAAATATGAGCTTGATATTAAAAGTCTTCTTTTACTAAATAAGTTTGCTGATCTGCAAGCAAATCGGAATAAGATGCTGTGGCAATAACTGGGATCTGGCTCAAAGGGCAGGCGTGGGCCGTAAATATAGCTGGATATCGGGTGTACATGAATGGTAGCAGTTGGGGTGGCATTATTGGTTAAGGACAATGTTAGTGTTGACGAGAGAGGATGTCCTGTAAATATTGCAGGATACAGGCTGTTGGGCCTTCGGCCGCCGGAGGAAGACAGTGTTCCAAGATCAGGCTTTCAAATCTGGCACCAAGCTCATGGTGTACAGGGCTTTAGTGATATCCGGCCTCCTGGGTGGCTCAGAGACATGGACCATACACAGCAATCACCTCAAATCGCTGGAGAAATGCCACCAACCATGTGCCCGCAACATCCTGCAAATCCCCTGGGAGGATAGACGCTTCAACGTCAGTGCTCTCGATCAAGCCAACATCCCCAGCATCGAAGCACTGACCACACTCGACTAGCTCCATTGGGCGGGCCACATTGTCCGCATTCTTAACACAAGACTCCCAAAACAAGCGCTCTACTAGGAATCCTACATGGCAAGTGAGCCGCAGGTAAGGAGAGGGAACGTTTCAAGGACATCCTCAAAGCCTCCTTGATAAAGTGCAACATCCCCACCGACACCTGGGAATCTCTTGCCAAAGAGCGCCCTAAGTGGAGGAAGAGCATCCGAGAGGGCGCTGAGCACCTCGAGTCTCGCCGCCGAGAACATACAGAAAACAAGCGCAGGCAGCGGAAGGAGCGTGCGGCAAACCAGACTCCCCACCCACCCTTTCCTTTAACCACTGTCTGCCCCAGTTGTGACAGAGACTGTAATTCCTGTATTGGACTGAACAGCCACCTGAGAACTCACATTTCGAGTGGAAGCAAGTCTTCCTCGATTTCGAGGGACTGCCTCTGGTGATGACTGGAGCAGTGGTTAATCACGCCCATCCACCACGTGACCCCGCGGCCCAATCCGCTCACTAGAGCAGCTGTCAATCACACGCAACCGCAGCCAGCAATGTCCCAGCACAAGGAGGTGCAATTCATCAGTTCCAACACTAGCAGCTGAGTGGTGCAGCGGAAGCGTGCTGGGCCCATAACCCAGAGGTCGATGGATCGAAACCATCCTCTGCTAAAGCCAACTTTTAATGTGGTTGCAGCCAACACGTGCACTGCAACTAATCCCAGCCTTGACAAGGATACATCTCTAAAATAGCTTTGGCTGAGAGAGCACACTCATAAAATATGAGCTTGATATTAAAAGTCTTATTGTTTCCTCTTCTTTTACTAAATAAGTTTGCTGATCTGCAAGCAAATCGGAATATGATGCTGTGGCAATAACTGGGATCTGGCTCAAAGGGCAGGCGTGGGCCGTAAATATAGCTGGATATCGGGTGTACATGAATGGTAGCAGTTGGGGTGGCAGTATTGGTTAAGGACAATGTTAGTGTTGACGAGAGAGGATGTCCTGTAAATATTGCAGGATACAGGCTGTTGGGCCTTCGGCCGCCGGAGGAAGACAGTGTTCCAAGATCAGGCTTTCAAATCTGGCACCAAGCTCATGGTGTACAGGGCTGTAGTGATATCCGGCCTCCTGGGTGGCTCAGAGACATGGACCATACACAGCAATCACCTCAAATCGCTGGAGAAATACCACAACATCCTGCAAATCCCCTGGGAGGATAGACGCTTCAACGTCAGTGCCCTCGATCAAGCCAACATCCCCAGCATCGAAGCACTGACCACACTCGACCAGCTCCATTGGGCGGGCCACATTGTCCGCATTCTCGACACAAGACTCCCAAAACAAGCGCTCTACTAGGAATCCTACATGGCAAGAGAGCCGCAGGTGGGCAGAGGGAACGTTTCAAGGACATCCTCAAAGCCTCCTTGATAAAGTGCAACATCCCCACCGACACCTGGGAATCTCTTGCCAAAGAGCGCCCTAAGTGGAGGAAGAGCATCCGAGAGGGCGCTGAGCACCTCGAGTCTCGGCGCCGAGAACATACAGAAAACAAGCGCAGGCAGCGGAAGGAGCGTGCGGCAAACCAGACTCCCCACCCACCCTTTCCTTTAACCACTGTCTGCCCCAGCTGTGACAGAGACTGTAATTCCTGTATTGGACTGAACAGCCACCTGAGAACTCACATTTCGAGTGGAAGCAAGTCTTCCTCGATTTCGAGGGACTGCCTCTGGTGATGACTGGAGCAGTGGTTAATCACGCCCATCCACCACGTGACCCCGCGGCCCAATCCGCTCACTAGAGCAGCTGTCAATCACACGCAACCGCAGCCAGCCATGTCCCAGCACAAGGAGGTGCAATTCATCAGTTCCAACACTAGCAGCAGAGTGGTGCAGCGGAAGCGTGCTGGGCCCATAACCCATAACCCAGAGGTCGATGGATCGAAACCATCCTCTGCTAAAGACAACTTTTAATGTGGTTGCAGACAACACGTGCACTGCAACTAATCCCAGCCTGAACAAGGATACATCTCGAAAATAACTTTGGCTGATAGAGCACACTCATAAAATATGAGCTTGATATTAAAAGTCTTATTGTTTCCTCTCCTTTTACTAAATAAGTTTGCTGATCTGCAAGCAAATCGGAATATGATGCTGTGGCAATAACTGGGATCTGGCTCAAAGGGCAGGCGTGGGCCGTAAATATAGCTGGATATCGGGTGCACATGAATGGTAGCAGTTGGGGTGGCAGTATTGGTTAAGGACAATGTTAGTGTTGACGAGAGAGGATGTCCTGTAAGTATTGCTGGATACAGGCTGTTGGGCCTTCGGCCACCGGAGGAAGACAGTGTTCCAAGATCAGGCTTTCAAATCTGGCACCAAGCTCATGGTGTACAGGGCTGTAGTGATATCCGGCCTCCTGGGTGGCTCAGAGACATGGACCATACACAGCAATCACCTCAAATCGCTGGAGAAATACCACAACATCCTGCAAATCCCCTGGGAGGATAGACGCTTCAACGTCAGTGCTCTCGATCAAGCCAACATCCCCAGCATCGAAGCACTGACCACACTCGACCAGCTCCATTGGGCGGGCCACATTGTCCGCATTCTCGACACAAGACTCCCAAAACAAGCGCTCTACTAGGAATCCTACACGGCAAGTGAGCCGCAGGTGGGCAGAGGAAACGTTTCAAGGACATCCTCAAAGCCTCCTTGATAAAGTGCAACATCCCCACCGACACCTGGGAATCTCTTGCCAAAGAGCGCCCTAAGTGGAGGAAGAGCATCCGAGAGGGCGCTGAGCACCTCGAGTCTCGGCGCCGAGAACATACAGAAAACAAGCGCAGGCAGCGGAAGGAGCGTGCGGCAAACCAGACTCCCCACCCACCCTTTCCTTTAACCACTGTCTGCCCCAGTTGTGACAGAGACTGTAATTCCTGTATTGGACTGAACAGCCACCTGAGAACTCACATTTCGAGTGGAAGCAAGTCTTCCTCGATTTCGAGGGGCTGCCTCTGGTGATGACTGGAGCAGTGGTTAATCACGCCCATCCACCACGTGACCCCGCGGCCCAATCCGCTCACTAGAGCAGCTGTCAATCACACGCAACCGCAGCCAGCCATGTCCCAGCACAAGGAGGTGCAATTCATCAGTTCCAAAACCAGCAGCAGAGTGGTGCAGCGGAAGCGTGCTGGGCCCATAACCCAGAGGTCGATGGATCGAAACCATCCTCTGCTAAAGCCAACTTTTAATGTGGTTGCAGCCAACACGTGCACTGCAACGAATCCCAGCCTTGACAAGGATACATCTCTAAAATAGCTTGGGCTGATAGAGCACACTCATAAAATATGAGCTTGATATTAAAAGTCTTATTGTTTCCTCTTCTTTTACTTAATAAGTTTGCTGATCTGCAAGCAAATCGGAATATGATGCTGTGGCAATAACTGGGATCTGGCTCAAAGGGCAGGCGTGGGCCGTAAATATAGCTGGATATCGGGTGTACATGAATGGTAGCAGTTGGGGTGGCATTCTTGGTTAAGGACAATGTTAGTGTTGACGAGAGAGGATGTCCTGTAAATATTGCTGGATACAGGCTGTTGGGCCTTCGGCCGCTGGAGGAAGACAGTGTTCCAAGATCAGGCTTTCAAATCTGGCACCAAGCTCATGGTGTACAGGGCTGTAGTGATATCCGGCCTCCTGCGTGGCTCAGAGACATGGACCATACACAGCAATCACCTCAAATCGCTGGAGAAATACCAACAACCATGTGCCCGCAACATCCTGCAAATCCCCTGGGAGGATAGACGCTTCAACGTCAGTGCTCTCGATCAAGCCAACATCCCCAGCATCGAAGCACTGACCACACTCGACCAGCTCCATTGGGCGGGCCACATTGTCCGCATTCTTAACACAAGACTCCCAAAACAAGCGCTCTACTAGGAATCCTACATGGCAAGTGAGCCGCAGGTGGGCAGAGGGAACGTTTCAAGGACATCCTCAAAGCCTCCTTGATAAAGTGCAACATCCCCACCGACACCTGGGAATCTCTTGCCAAAGAGCGCCCTAAGTGGAGGAAGAGCATCCGAGAGGGCGCTGAGCACCTCGAGTCTCGGCGCCGAGAACATACAGAAAACAAGCGCAGGCAGCGGAAGGAGCGTGCGGCAAACCAGACTCCCCACCCACCCTTTCCTTTAACCACTGTCTGCCCCAGTTGTGACAGAGACTGTAATTCCTGTATTGGACTGAACAGCCACCTGAGAACTCACATTTCGAGTGGAAGCAAGTCTTCCTCGATTTCGAGGGGCTGCCTCTGGTGATGACTGGAGCAGTGGTTAATCACGCCCATCCACCACGTGACCCCGCGGCCCAATCCGCTCACTAGAGCAGCTGTCAATCACACGCAACCGCAGCCAGCCATGTCCCAGCACAAGGAGGTGCAATTCATCAGTTCCAACACCAGCAGCAGAGTGGTGCAGCGGAAGTGTGCTGGGCCCAAAACCCCGAGGTCGATGGATCGAAACCATCCTCTGCTAAAGACAACTTTTAATGTGGTTGCAACCAACACGTGCACTGCAACTAATCCCAGCCTTGACAAGGATACATCTCTAAAATCATTCTCTTTCAATTAATTTGAGGAGCTTTGGCTGATAGAGCACACTCATAAAATATGAGCTTGATATTAAAAGTCTTATTGTTTCCTCTTCTTTTACTAAATAAGTTTGCTGATCTGCAAGCAAATCGGAATATGATGCTGTGGCAATAACTGGGATCTGGCTCAAAGGGCAGGCGTGGGCCGTAAATATAGCTGGATATCGGGTGTACATGAATGGTAGCAGTTGGGGTGGCAGTATTGGTTAAGGACAATGTTAGTGTTGACGAGAGAGGATGTCCTGTAAATATTGCTGGATACAGGCTGTTGGGCCTTCGGCCGCCGGAGGAAGACAGTGTTCCAAGATCAGGCTTTCAAATCTGGCACCAAGCTCATGGTGCACAGGGCTGTAGTGATATCCGGCCTCCTGGGTGGCTCAGAGACATGGACCATACACAGCAATCACCTCAAATCGCTGGAGAAATACCACCAACCATGTGCCCGCAACATCCTGCAAATCCCCTGGGAGGATAGACGCATCAACGTCAGTGCTCTCGATCAAGCCAACATCCCCAGCATCGAAGCACTGACCACACTCGACCAGCTCCATTGGGCGGGCCACATTGTCCGCATTCTCGACACAAGACTCCCAAAACAAGCGCTCTACTAGGAATCCTACACGGCAAGTGAGCCGCAGGTAGGCAGAGGGAACGTTTCAAGGACATCCTCAAAGCCTCCTTGATAAAGTGCAACGTCCCCACCGACACCTGGGAATCTCTTGCCAAAGAGCGCCCTAAGTGGAGGAAGAGCATCCGGGAGGGCGCTGAGCAACTCGAGTCTCGCCGCCGAGAACATGCAGAAAACAAGCGCAGGCAGCGGAAGGAGCGTGCGGCAAACCAGACTCCCCACCCACCCTTTCCTTTAACCACTGTCTGCCCCAGCTGTGACAGAGACTGTAATTCCTGTATTGGACTGAACAGCCACCTGAGAACTCACATTTCGAGTGGAAGCAAGTCTTCCTCGATTTCGAGGGACTGCCTCTGGTGATGACTGGAGCAGTGGTTAATCACGCCCATCCACCACGTGACCCCGCGGCCCAATCCGCTCACTAGAGCAGCTGTCAATCACACGCAACCGCAGCCAGCCATGTCCCAGCACAAGGAGGTGCAATTCATCAGTTCCAACTCCAGCAGCAGAGTGGCGCAGCGGAAGCGTGCTGGGCCCATAACCCAGAGGTCGATGGATCGAAACCATCCTCTGCTAAAGGCAACTTTTAATGTGGTTGCAGCCAACACGTGCACTGCAACGAATCCCAGCCTTGACAAGGATACATCTCTAAAATAACTTGGGCTGATAGAGCACACTCATAAAATATGAGCTTGATATTAACAGTCTTATTGTTTCCTCTTCTTTTACTAAATAAGTTTGCTGATCTGCAAGCAAATCGGAATATGATGCTGTGGTAATAACTGGGATCTGGCTCAAAGGGCAGGCGTGGGCCGTAAATATAGCTGGATATCGGGTGTACATGAATGGTAGCAGTTGGGGTGGCAGTATTGGTTAAGGACAATGTTAGTGTTGACGAGAGAGGATGTCCTGTAAATATTGCTGGATACAGGCTGTTGGGCCTTCGGCCGCCGGAGGAAGACAGTGTTCCAAGATCAGGCTTTCAAATCTGGCACCAAGCTCATGGTGTACAGGGCTGTAGTGATATCCGGCCTCCTGGGTGGCTCAGAGACATGGACCATATACAGCAATCACCTCAAATCGCTGGAGAAATGCCACCAACCATGTGCCCGCAACATCCTGCAAATCCCCTGGGAGGATAGACGCTTCAACGTCAGTGCTCTCGATCAAGCCAACATCCCCAAAATCGAAGCACTGACCACACTCGACCAGCTCCATTGGGCGGGCCACATTGTCCGCATTCTTAACACAAGACTCCCAAAACAAGCGCTCTACTAGGAATCCTACACGGCAAGTGAGCCGCAGGTGGGCAGAGGGAACGTTTCAAGGACATCCTCAAAGCCTCCTTGATAAAGTGCAACATCCCCACCGACACCTGGGAATCTCTTGCCAAAGAGCGCCCTAAGTGGAGGAAGAGCATCCGAGAGGGCGCTGAGCACCTCGAGTCTCGGCGCCGAGAACATACAGAAAACAAGCGCAGGCAGCGGAAGGAGCGTGCGGCAAACCAGACTCCCCACCCACCCTTTCCTTTAACCACTGTCTGCCCCAGCTGTGACAGAGACTGTAATTCCTGTATTGGACTGAACAGCCACCTGAGAACTCACATTTAGAGTGGAAGCAAGTCTTCCTCGATTTCGAGGGACTGCCTCTGGTGATGACTGGAGCAGTGGTTAATCACGCCCATCCACCACGTGACCCCGCGGCCCAATCCGCTCACTAGAGCAGCTGTCAATCACACGCAACCGCAGCCAGCCATGTCCCAGCACAAGGAGGTGCAATTCATCAGTTCCAACACCAGCAGCAGAGTGGTGCAGCGGAAGCGTGCTGGGCCCATAACCCAGAGGTCGATGGATCGAAACCATCCTCTGCTAAAGACAACTTTTAATGTGGTTGCAGCCAACACATGCACTGCAACGAATCCCAGCCTTGACAAGGATACATCTCTAAAATAACTTGGGCTGATAGAGCACACTCATAAAATATGAGCTTGATATTAAAAGTCTTATTGTTTCCTCTTCTTTTACTAAATAAGTTTGCTGATCTGCAAGCAAATCGGAATATGATGCTGTGGCAATAACTGGGATCTGGCTCAAAGGGCAGGCGTGGGCCGTAAATATAGCTGGATATCGGGTGCACATGAATGGTAGCAGTTGGGGTGGCAGTATTGGTTAAGGACAATGTTAGTGTTGACGAGGGAGGATGTCCTGTAAATATTGCTGGATACAGGCTGTTGGGCCTTCGGCCGCCGGAGGAAGACAGTGTTCCAAGATCAGGCTTTCAAATCTGGCACCAAGCTCATGGTGTACAGGGCTGTAGTGATATCCGGCCTCCTGGGTGGCTCAGAGACATGGACCATACACAGCAATCACCTCAAATCGCTGGAGAAATACCACAACATCCTGCAAATCCCCTGGGAGGATAGACGCTTCAACGTCAGTGCTCTCGATCAAGCCAACATCCCCAAAATCGAAGCACTGACCACACTCGACCAGCTCCATTGGGCGGGCCACATTGTCCGCAATCTCGACACAAGACTCCCAAAACAAGCGCTCTACTAGGAATCCTACACGGCAAGTGAGCCGCAGGTGGGCAGAGGGAACGTTTCAAGGACATCCTCAAAGCCTCCTTGATAAAGTGCAACATCCCCACCGACACCTGGGAATCTCTTGCCAAAGAGCGCCCTAAGTGGAGGAAGAGCATCCGAGAGGGCGCTGAGCACCTCGAGTCTCGCCGCCGAGAACATACAGAAAACAAGCGCAGGCAGCGGAAGGAGCGTGCGGCAAACCAGACTCCCCACCCACCCTTTCCTTTAACCACTGTCTGCCCCAGCTGTGACAGAGACTGTAATTCCTGTATTGGACTGAACAGCCACCTGAGAACTCACATTTCGAGTGGAAGCAAGTCTTCCTCGATTTCGAGGGACTGCCTCTGGTGATGACTGGAGCAGTGGTTAATCACGCCCATCCACCACGTGACCCCGCGGCCCAATCCGCTCACTAGAGCAGCTGTCAATCACACGCAACCGCAGCCAGCCATGTCCCAGCACAAGGAGGTGCAATTCATCAGTTCCAACACCAGCAGCAGAGTGGTGCAGCGGAAGCGTGCTGGGCCCATAACCCAGAGGTCGATGGATCGAAACCATCCTCTGCTAAAGACAACTTTTGATGTGGTTGCAGCCAACACGTGCACTGCAACTAATCCCAGCCTTGACAAGGATACATCTCTAAAATAGCTTTGGCTGATAGAGCACACTCATAAAATATGAGCTTGATATTAAAAGTCTTATTGTTTCCTCTTCTTTTACTAAATAAGTTTGCTGATCTGCAAGCAAATCGGAATATGATGCTGTGGCAATAACTGGGATCTGGCTCAAAGGGCAGGCGTGGGCCGTAAATATAGCTGGATATCGGGTGCACATGAATGGTAGCAGTTGGGGTGGCAGTATTGGTTAAGGACAATGTTAGTGTTGACGTGAGAGGATGTCCTGTAAATATTGCAGGATACAGGCTGTTGGGCCTTCGGCCGCCGGAGGAAGACAGTGTTCCAAGATCAGGCTTTCAAATCTGGCACCAAGCTCATGGTGTACAGGGCTGTAGTGATATCTGGCCTCCTGGGTGGCTCAGAGACATGGACCATACACAGCAATCACCTCAAATCGCTGGAGAAATACCACAACATCCTGCAAATCGCCTGGGAGGATAGACGCTTCAACGTCAGTGCTCTCAATCAAGCCAACATCCCCAAAATCGAAGCACTGACCACACTCGACCAGCTCCATTGGACGGGCCACATTGTCCGCAATCTCGACACAAGACTCCCAAAACAAGCGCTCTACTAGGAATCCTACATGGCAAGTGAGCCGCAGGTGGGCAGAGGGAACGTTTCAAGGACATCCTCAAAGCCTCCTTGATAAAGTGCAACATCCCCACCGACACCTGGGAATCTCTTGCCAAAGAGCGCCCTAAGTGGAGGAAGAGCATCCGAGAGGGTGCTGAGCACCTTGAGTCTCGCCGCCGAGAACATACAGAAAACAAGCGCAGGCAGCGGAAGGAGCGTGCGGCAAACCAGACTCCCCACCCACCCTTTCCTTTAACCACTGTCTACCCCAGCTGTGACAGAGACTGTAATTCCTGTATTGGACTGAACAGCCACCTGAGAACTCACATTTCGAGTGGAAGCAAGTCTTCCTCGATTTCGAGGGACTGCCTCTGGTGATGACTGGAGCAGTGGTTAATCACGCCCATCCACCACGTGACCCCGCGGCCCAATCCGCTCACTAGAGCAGCTGTCAATCACACGCAACCGCAGCCAGCCATGTCCCAGCACAAGGAGGTGCAATTCATCAGTTCCAACACCAGCAGCAGAGTGGTGCAGCGGAAGCGTGCTGGGCCCATAACCCAGAGGTCGATGGATCGAAACCATCCTCTGCTAAAGACAACTTTTAATGTGGTTGCAGCCAACACATGCACTGCAACTAATCCCAGCCTTGACAAGGATACATCTCTAAAATAACTTTGGCTGATAGAGCACACTCATAAAATATGAGCTTGATATTAAAAGTCTTATTGTTTCCTCTTCTTTTACTAAATAAGTTTGCTGATCTGCAAGCAAATCGGAATATGATGCTGTGGCAATAACTGGGACCTGGCTCAAAGGGCAGGCGTGGGCCGTAAATATAGCTGGATATCGGGTGCACATGAATGGTAGCAGTTGGGGTGGCAGTATTGGTTAAGGACAATGTTAGTGTTGACGAGAGAGGATGTCCTGTAAATATTGCTGGATACAGGCTGTTGGGCCTTCGGCCGCCGGAGGAAGACAGTGTTCCAAGATCAGGCTTTCAAATCTGGCACCAAGCTCATGGTGTACAGGGCTGTAGTGATATCCGGCCTCCTGGGTGGCTCAGAGACATGGACCATACACAGCAATCACCTCAAATCGCTGGAGAAATGCCACAACATCCTGCAAATCCCCTGGGAGGATAGACGCTTCAACGTCAGTGCTCTCGATCAAGCCAACATCCCCAGCATCGAAGCACTGACCACACTCGACCAGCTCCATTGGGCGGGCCACATTGTCCGCATTCTTAACACAAGACTCCCAAAACAAGCGGTCTACTAGGAATCCTACATGGCAAGTGAGCCGCAGGTAGGCAGAGGGAACGTTTCAAGGACATCCTCAAAGCCTCCTTGATAAAGTGCAACATCCCCACCGACACCTGGGAATCTCTTGCCAAAGAGCGCCCTAAGTGGAGGAAGAGCATCCGAGAGGGCGCTGAGCACCTCGAGTCTCGGCGCCGAGAACATACAGAAAACAAGCGCAGGCAGCGGAAGGAGCGTGCGGCAAACCAGACTCCCCACCCACCCTTTCCTTTAACCACTGTCTGCCCCAGCTGTGACAGAGACTGTAATTCCTGTATTGGACTGAACAGCCACCTGAGAACTCACATTTCGAGTGGAAGCAAGTCTTCCTCGATTTCGAGGGACTGCCTCTGGTGATGACTGGAGCAGTGGTTAATCACGCCCATCCACCACGTGACCCCGCGGCCCAATCCGCTCACTAGAGCAGCTGTCAATCACACGCAACCGCAGCCAGCCATGTCCAAGCACAAGGAGGTGCAATTCATCAGTTCCACCACCAGCAGCAGAGTGGTGCAGCGGAAGCGTGCTGGGCCCATAACCCAGAGGTCGATGGATCGAAACCATCCTCTGCTAAAGGCAACTTTTAATGTGGTTGCAGCCAACACATGCACTGCAACGAATCCCAGCCTTCACAAGGATACATCTCGAAAATAACTTGGGCTGATAGAGCACACTCATAAAATATGAGCTTGATATTAAAAGTCTTATTGTTTCCTCTTCTTTTACTAAATAAGTTTGCTGAGCTGCGAGCAAATCGGAATATGATGCTGTGGCAATAACTGGGATCTGGCTCAAAGGGCAGGCGTGGGCCGTAAATATAGCTGGATATCGGGTGTACATGGATGGTAGCAGTTGGGGTGGCAGTATTGGTTAAGGACAATGTTAGTGTTGACGAGAGAGGATGTCCTGTAAATATTGCAGGATACAGGCTGTTGGGCCTTCGGCCGCCGGAGGAAGACAGTGTTCCAAGATCAGGCTTTCAAATCTGGCACCAAGCTCATGGTGTACAGGGCTGTAGTGATATCCGGCCTCCTGGGTGACTCAGAGACATGGACCATACACAGCAATCACCTCAAATCGCTGGAGAAATACCACAACATCCTGCAAATCCCCTGGGAGGATAGACGCTTCAACGTCAGTGCTCTCGATCAAGCCAACATCCCCAAAATCGAAGCACTGACCACACTCGACCAGCTCCATTGGACGGGCCACATTGTCCGCAATCTCGACACAAGACTCCCAAAACAAGCGCTCTACTAGGAATCCTACATGGCAAGTGAGCCGCAGGTGGGCAGAGGGAACGTTTCAAGGACATCCTCAAAGCCTCCTTGATAAAGTGCAACATCCCCACCGACACCTGGGAATCCCTGGCCAAAGAGCGCCCTAAGTGGAGGAAGAGCATCCGAGAGGGTGCTGAGCACCTTGAGTCTCGCCGCCGAGAACATACAGAAAACAAGCGCAGGCAGCGGAAGGAGCGTGCGGCAAACCAGACTCCCCACCCACCCTTTCCTTTAACCACTGTCTGCCCCAGCTGTGACAGAGACTGTAATTCCTGTATTGGACTGAACAGCCACCTGAGAACTCACATTTCGAGTGGAAGCAAGTGTTCCTCGATTTCGAGGGACTGCCTCTGGTGATGACTGGAGCAGTGGTTAATCACGCCCATCCACCACGTGACCCCGCGGCCCAATCCGCTCACTAGAGCAGCTGTCAATCACACGGAACCGCAGCCAGCCATGTCCCAGCACAAGGAGGTGCAATTCATCAGTTCCAACAGCAGCAGCAGAGTGGTGCAGCGGAAGCGTGCTGGGCCCATAACCCAGAGGTCGATGGATCGAAACCATCCTCTGCTAAAGACAACTTTTAATGTGGTTGCAGCCAACACATGCACTGCAACTAATCCCAGCCTTGACAAGGATACATCTCTAAAATAACTTTGGCTGATAGAGCACACTCATAAAATATGAGCTTGATATTAAAAGTCTTATTGTTTCCTCTTCTTTTACTAAATAAGTTTGCTGATCTGCAAGCAAATCGGAATATGATGCTGTGGCAATAACTGGGACCTGGCTCAAAGGGCAGGCGTGGGCCGTAAATATAGCTGGATATCGGGTGCACATGAATGGTAGCAGTTGGGGTGGCAGTATTGGTTAAGGACAATGTTAGTGTTGACGAGAGAGGATGTCCTGTAAATATTGCTGGATACAGGCTGTTGGGCCTTCGGCCGCCGGAGGAAGACAGTGTTCCAAGATCAGGCTTTCAAATCTGGCACCAAGCTCATGGTGTACAGGGCTGTAGTGATATCCGGCCTCCTGGGTGGCTCAGAGACATGGACCATACACAGCAATCACCTCAAATCGCTGGAGAAATACCACCAACCACGTGCCCGCAACATTCTGCAAATCCCCTGGGAGGATAGACGCTTCAACGTCAGTGCTCTCGATCAAGCCAACATCCCCAGCATCGAAGCACTGACCACACTCGACCAGCTCCATTGGGCGGGCCACATTGTCCGCATTCTCGACACAAGACTCCCAAAACAAGCGCTCTACTAGGAATCCTACACGGCAAGTGAGCCGCAGGTGGGCAGAGGGAACGTTTCAAGGACATCCTCAAAGCCTCCTTGATAAAGTGCAACATCCCCACCGACACCTGGGAATCTCTTGCCAAAGAGCGCCCTAAGTGGAGGAAGAGCATCCGAGAGGGCGCTGAGCACCTCGAGTCTCGGCGCCGAGAACATACAGAAAACAAGCGCAGGCAGCGGAAGGAGCGTGCGGCAAACCAGACTCCCCACCCACCCTTTCCTTTAACCACTGTCTGCCCCAGCTGTGACAGAGACTGTAATTCCTGTATTGGACTGAACAGCCACCTGAGAACTCACTTTTAGAGTGGAAGCAAGTCTTCCTCGATTTCGAGGGACTGCCTCTGGTGATGACTGGAGCAGTGGTTAATCACGCCCATCCACCACGTGACCCCGCGGCCCAATCCGCTCACTAGAGCAGCTGTCAATCACACGCAACCGCAGCCAACCATGTCCCAGCACAAGGAGGTGCAATTCATCAGTTACAACACCAGCAGCAGAGTGGTGCAGCGGAAGCGTGCTGGGCCCATAACCCAGAGGTCGATGGATCGAAACCATCCTCTGCTAAAGACAACTTTTAATGTGGTTGCAGCCAACACGTGCACTGCAACTCATCCCAGCCTTGACAAGGATGCATCTCGAAAATAGCTTTGGCTGATAGAGCACACTCAGAAAATATGAGCTTGATATTAACAGTCTTATTGTTTCCTCTTCTTTTACTAAATAAGTTTGCTGATCTGCAAGCAAATCGGAATATGATGCTGTGGCAATAACTGGGATCTGGCTCAAAGGGCAGGCGTGGGCCGTAAATATAGCTGGATATCGGGTGTACATGAATGGTAGCAGTTGGGGTGGCAGTATTGGTTAAGGACAATGTTAGTGTTGACGAGAGAGGATGTCCTGTAAATATTGCAGGATACAGGCTGTTGGGCCTTCGGCCGCCGGAGGAAGACAGTGTTCCAAGATCAGGCTTTCAAATCTGGCACCAAGCTCATGGTGTACAGGGCTGTAGTGATATCCGGCCTCCTGGGTGGCTCAGAGACATGGACCATACACAGCAATCACCTCAAATCGCTGGAGAAATACCACAACATCCTGCAAATCCCCTGGGAGGATAGACGCTTCAACGTCAGTGCTCTCGATCAAGCCAACATCCCCAGCATCGAAGCACTGACCACACTCGACCAGCTCCATTGGGCGGGCCACATTGTCCGCAATCTCGACACAAGACTCCCAAAACAAGCGCTCTACTAGGAATCCTACACGGCAAGTGAGCCGCAGGTGGGCAGAGGGAACGTTTCAAGGACATCCTCAAAGCCTCCTTGATAAAGTGCAACATCCCCACCGACACCTGGGAATCTCTTGCCAAAGAGCGCCCTAAGTGGAGGAAGAGCATCCGAGAGGGCGCTGAGCACCTCGAGTCTCGGCGCCGAGAACATACAGAAAACAAGCGCAGGCAGCGGAAGGAGCGTGCGGCAAACCAGACTCCCCACCCACCCTTTCCTTTAACCACTGTCTGCCCCAGCTGTGACAGAGACTGTAATTCCTGTATTGGACTGAACAGCCACCTGAGAACTCACATTTCGAGTGGAAGCAAGTCTTCCTCGATTTCGAGGGACTGCCTCTGGTGATGACTGGAGCAGTGGTTAATCACGCCCATCCACCACGTGACCCCGCGGCCCAATCCGCTCACTAGAGCAGCTGTCAATCACACGCAACCGCAGCCAGCCATGTCCCAGCACAAGGAGGTGCAATTCATCAGTTCCAACACCAGCAGCAGAGTGGTGCAGCGGAAGCGTGCTGGGCCCATAACCCAGAGGTCGATGGATCGAAACCATCCTCTGCTAAAGGCAACTTTTAATGTGGTTGCAGCCAACACGTGCACTGCAACTAATCCCAGCCTTGACAAGGATACATCTCTAAAATAGCTTTGGCTGATAGAGCACACTCATAAAATATGAGCTTGATATTAAAAGTCTTATTGTTTCCTCTTCTTTTACTAAATAAGTTTGCTGATCTGCAAGCAAATCGGAATATGATGCTGTGGCAATAACTGGGATCTGGCTCAAAGGGCTGGCGTGGGCCGTAAATATAGCTGGATATCGGGTGCACATGAATGGTAGCAGTTGAGGTGGCAGTATTGGTTAAGGACAATGTTAGTGTTGACGAGAGAGGATGTCCTGTAAATATTGCTGGATACAGGCTGTTGGGCCTTCGGCCGCCGGAGGAAGACAGTGTTCCAAGATCAGGCTTTCAAATCTGGCACCAAGCTCATGGTGTACAGGGCTGTAGTGATATCCGGCCTCCTGGGTGGCTCAGAGACATGGACCATACACAGCAATCACCTCAAATCGCTGGAGAAATACCACCAACCATGTGCCCGCAACATCCTGCAAATCCCCTGGGAGGATAGACGCTTCAACGTCAGTGCTCTCGATCAAGCCAACATCCCCAGCATCGAAGCACTGACCACACTCGACCAGCTCCATTGGGCGGGCCACATTGTCCGCATTCTTAACACAAGACTCCCAAAACAAGCGCTCTACTAGGAATCCTACATGGCAAGTGAGCCGCAGGTAGGCAGAGGGAACGTTTCAAGGACATCCTCAAAGCCTCCTTGATAAAGTGCAACATCCCCACCGACACCTGGGAATCTCTTGCCAAAGAGCGCCCTAAGTGGAGGAAGAGCATCCGAGAGGGCGCTGAGCACCTCGAGTCTCGGCGCCGAGAACATACAGAAAACAAGCGCAGGCAGCGGAAGGAGCGTGCGGCAAACCAGACTCCCCACCCACCCTTTCCTTTAACCACTGTCTGCCCCAGCTGTGACAGAGACTGTAATTCCTGTATTGGACTGAACAGCCACCTGAGAACTCACATTTCGAGTGGAAGCAAGTCTTCCTCGATTTCGAGGGACTGCCTCTGGTGATGACTGGAGCAGTGGTTAATCACGCCCATCCACCACGTGACCCCGCGGCCCAATCCGCTCACTAGAGCAGCTGTCAATCACACGCACCCGCAGCCAGCCATGTCCCAGCACAAGGAGGTGCAATTCATCAGTTCCAAAACCAGCAGCAGAGTGGCGCAGCGGAAGCGTGCTGGGCCCATAACCCAGAGGTCGATGGATCGAAACCATCCTCTGCTAAAGACAACTTTTAATGTGGTTGCAGCCAACACGTGCACTGCAACTAATCCCAGCCTTGACAAGGATACATCTTAAAAATAGCTTTGGCTGATAGAGCACACTCAGAAAATATGAGCTTGATATTAACAGTCTTATTGTTTCCTCTTCTTTTACTAAATAAGTTTGCTGATCTGCAAGCAAATCGGAATATGATGCTGTGGCAATAACTGGGATCTGGCTCAAAGGGCAGGCGTGGGACGTAAATATAGCTGGATATCGGGTGTACATGAATGGTAGCAGTTGGGGTGGCAGTATTGGTTAAGGACAATGTTAGTGTTGACGAGAGAGGATGTCCTGTAAATATTGCTGGATACAGGCTGTTGGGTCTTCGGCCGCCGGAGGAAGACAGTTTTCCAAGATCAGGCTTTCAAATCTGGCACCAAGCTCATGGTGTACAGGGCTGTAGTGATATCCGGCCTCCTGGGTGACTCAGAGACATGGACCATACACAGCAATCACCTCAAATCGCTGGAGAAATACCACAACATCCTGCAAATCCCCTGGGAGGATAGACGCTTCAACGTCAGTGCTCTCGATCAAGCCAACATCCCCAGCATCGAAGCACTGACCACACTCGACCAGCTCCATTGGGCGGGCCACATTGTCCGCATTCTCGACACAAGACTCCCAAAACAAGCGCTCTACTAGGAATCCTACATGGCAAGTGAGCCGCAGGTAGGCACAGGGAACGTTTCAAGGACATCCTCAAAGCCTCCTTGATAAAGTGCAACATCCCCACCGACACCTGGGAATCTCTTGCCAAAGAGCGCCCTAAGTGGAGGAAGAGCATCCGAGAGGGCGCTGAGCACCTCGAGTCTCGCCGCCGAGAACATACAGAAAACAAGCGCAGGCAGCGGAAGGAGCGTGCGGCAAACCAGACTCCCCACCCATCCTTTCCTTTAACCACTGTCTGCCCCAGCTGTGACAGAGACTGTAATTCCTGTATTGGACTGAACAGCCACCTGAGAACTCACATTTCGAGTGGAAGCAAGTCTTCCTCGATTTCGAGGGACTGCCTCTGGTGATGACTGGAGCAGTGGTTAATCACGCCCATCCACCACGTGACCCCGCGGCCCAATCCGCTCACTAGAGCAGCTGTCAATCACACGCAACCGCAGCCAGCCATGTCCCAGCACAAGGAGGTGCAATTCATCAATTCCAACACCAGCAGCAGAGTGGTGCAGCGGAAGCGTGCTGGGCCCATAACCCAGAGGTCGATGGATCGAAACCATCCTCTGCTAAAGGCAACTATTAATGTGGTTGCAGCCAACACGTGCACTGCAACGAATCCCAGCCTTGACAAGGATACATCTCTAAAATAGCTTGGGCTGATAGAGCACACTCATAAAATATGAGCTTGATATTAAAAGTCTGATTGCTTCCTCTTCTTTTACTTAATAAGTTTTGCTGATCTGCAAGCAAATCGGAATATGATGCTGTCGCAATAACTGGGATCTGGCTCAAAGGGCAGGCGTGGGCCGTAAATATAGCTGGATATCGGGTGTACATGAATGGTAGCAGTTGGGGTGGCAGTATTGGTTAAGGACAATGTTAGTGTTGACGAGAGAGGATGTCCTGTAAATATTGCTGGATACAGGCTGTTGGGCCTTCGGCCGCCGGAGGAAGACAGTGTTCCAAGATCAGGCTTTCAAATCTGGCACCAAGCTCATGGTGTACAGGGCTGTAGTGATTTCCGGCCTCCTGGGTGGCTCAGAGACATGGACCATACACAGCAATCACCTCAAATCGCTGGAGAAATACCACAACATCCTGCAAATCCCCTGGGAGGATAGACGCTTCAACGTCAGTGCGCTCGATCAAGCCAACATCCCCAAAATCGAAGCACTGACCACACTCGACCAGCTCCATTGGGCAGGCCACATTGTCCGCATTCTCGACACAAGACTCCCAAAACAAGCGCTCTACTAGGAATCCTACACGGCAAGTGAGCCGCAGGTGGGCAGAGGGAACGTTTCAAGGACATCCTCAAAGCCTCCTTGATAAAGTGCAACATCCCCACCGACACCTGGGAATCTCTTGCCAAAGAGCGCCCTAAGTGGAGGAAGAGCACCCGAGAGGGTGCTGAGCACCTCGAGTCTCGCCGCCGAGAACATGCAGAAAACAAGCGCAGGCAGCGGAAGGAGCGTGCGGCAAACCAGACTCCCCAGCCACCCTTTCCTTTAACCACTGTCTGCCCCAGCTGTGACAGAGACTGTAATTCCTGTATTGGACTGAACAGTCACCTGAGAACTCACATTTAGAGTGGAAGCAAGTCTTCCTCGATTTCGAGGGACTGCCTCTGGTGATGACTGGAGCAGTGGTTAATCACGCCCATCCACCACGTGACCCCGCGGCCCAATCCGCTCACGAGAGCAGCTGTCAATCACACGCAACCACAGCCAGCCATGTCCAAGCACAAGGAGGTGCAATTCATCAGTTCCAACACCAGCAGCAGAGTGGCGCAGCGGAAGCGTGCTGGGCCCATAACCCAGAGGTCGATGGATCGAAACCATCCTCTGCTAAAGGCAACTTTTAATGTGGTTGCAGCCAACACGTGCACTGCAACGAATCCCAGCCTTCACAAGGATACATCTCCAAAATAACTTGGGCTGATAGAGCACACTCATAAAATATGAGCTTGATATTAAAAGTCTTATTGTTTCCTCTTCTTTTACTAAATAAGTTTGCTGATCTGCAAGCAAATCGGAATATGATGCTGTGGCAATAACTGGTATCTGGCTCAAAGGGCAGGCGTGGGCCGTAAATATAGCTGGATATCGGGTGCACATGAATGGTAGCAGTTGGGGTGGCATTATTGGTTAAGGACAATGTTAGTGTTGACGAGAGAAGATGTCCTGTAAATATTGCTGGATACAGGCTGTTGGGCCTTCGGCCGCCGGAGGAAGACAGTGTTCCAAGATCAGGCTTTCAAATCTGGCACCAAGCTCATGGTGTACAGGGCTGTAGTGATATCCGGCCTCCTGGGTGGCTCAGAGACATGGACCATACACAGCAATCACCTCAAATCGCTGGAGAAATACCACAACATCCTGCAAATCCCCTGGGAGGATAGACGCTTCAACGTCAGTGCTCTCGATCAAGCCAACATCCCCAGCATCGAAGCTCTGACCACACTCGACCAGCTCCATTGGGCGGGCCACATTGTCCGCATTCTTAACACAAGACTCCCAAAACAAGCGCTCTACTAGGAATCCTACACGGCAAGTGAGCCGCAGGTCGGCAGAGGGAACGTTTCAAGGACATCCTCAAAGCCTCCTTGATCGAGGAGGCGGGAGCTCGGAGCAGCGCGAGTCCGGGGTCGGCGAGAGGCCTATAAAGGCCAGCGGGAGCTCGGAGCAGTCAGTCGAGGAGGCGGGAGCTCGGAGCAGCGCGAGTCCGGGGTCGGCGAGAGGCCTATAAAGGCCAGCGGGAGCTCGGAGCAGTCAGTCGAGGAGGCGGGAGCTCGGAGCAGCGCGAGTCCGGGGTCAGCGAGAGGCCTATAAAGGCCAGCGGGAGTCGAGCAGTCAGTCGAGGAGGCGGGAGCTCGGAGCAGCGCGAGTCCGGGGTCGGCGAGTGGCCTATAAAGGCCAGCGGGAGCTCGGAGCAGTCAGTCGAGGAGGCGGGAGCTCGGAGCAGTCAGTCGAGGAGGCGGGAGCTCGGAGCAGCGCGAGTCCGGGGTCGGCGAGAGGCCTATAAAGGCCAGCGGGAGCTCGGAGCAGTCAGTCGAGGAGGCGGGAGCTCGGAGCAGTCAGTCGAGGAGGCGGGAGCTCGGAGCAGCGCGAGTCCGGGGTCGGCGAGAGGCCTATAAAGGCCAGCGGGAGCTCGGAGCAGTCAGTCGAGGAGGCGGGAGCTCGGAGCAGCGCGAGTCCGGGGTCGGCGAGAGGCCTATAAAGGCCAGCGGGAGCTCGGAGCAGTCAGTCGAGGAGGCGGGAGCTCGGAGCAGCGCGAGTCCGGGGTCGGTGAGAGGCGTACCGGTGCAGCTACAGGGAGAAGGCAAAAAAAACAAAGGTGACGTCACAGCCTAGGCGGTAAGTGATTGGCTGGTGATTGGTGAGTAGTTTTTCTTTTTCTTCTTATATTAGTCAGTAACTTTTAACATTGTTATTACCAGTTTAAGTGTATCTAAGGGTTAAGACATGGCAGGAGAGCTCGGTCGGGTGTTATGCTCCTCCTGTACCATGTGGGAACTCAGGGACGCTTCCGGTGTCCCTGACGACTATGTGTGCGGGAAGTGTATCCGCCTCCAGCTCCTGACGGTCCGCGTTACGGAATTGGAGCTGAAGGTGGATTCACTCTGGAGCATCCACGATGCTGAGAATGACGTGAGTATCACGTGTAGTGAGTTGGTCTTACCGCAGGGAAAGGGTCCACAGCCAGATAGGGAATGGAAGACCAGCAGGAAGAGTAGAGCAAGGAAGGTAGTGCAGGGGTCCCCTGCGGTCATCCCCCTGCAAAACAGATACACCGCTTTGGGTACTGTTGAGGGGAATGACTCATCAGGGGAGGGCAGCAGCAGCCAAGTTCATGGCACCGTGGCTGGCTCTGCTGCACAGGAGGGCAAGAAAAAGAGTGGGAGAGCGATAGTGATAGGGGATTCAATTGTGAGGGGAATAGATAGGCGTTTCTGCGGCCGCAACCGAGACTCCAGGATGGTATGTTGCCTCCCTGGTGCAAGGGTCAAGGATGTCTCGGAGCGGGTGCAGGACATTCTGAAATGGGAGGGAGAACAGCCAGTTGTCGTGGTGCACATTGGTACCAACGACATAGGCAAAAAAAGGGATGAGGTCCTACGAAACGAATTTAAGGAGCTAGGAGCTAAATTAAAAAGTAGGACCTCAAAAGTAGTAATCTCGGGATTGCTACCAGTGCCACGTGATAGTCAGAGTAGGAATCGCAGGATAGCGCAGATGAATACGTGGCTTGAGCAGTGGTGCAGCAGGGAGGGATTCAAATTCCTGGGGCATTGGGACCGGTTCTGGGGGAGGTGGGACCAGTACAAACCGGACGGTCTGCACCTGGGCAGGACTGGAACCAATGTCCTCGGGGGAGTGTTTGCTAGTGCTGTTGGGGAGGATTTAAACTAATATGGCAGGGGGATGGGAACCAATGCAGGGAGACAGAGGGAAACAAAAAGGAGCCAAAAGCAAAAGACAGAAAGGAGATGAGGAAAAGTGTAGGGCAGAGAAACCCAAGGCAAAGAACAAAAAGGGCCACTGTACAGCAAAATTCTAAAAGGACAAAGGGTGTTAATAAAACAAGCCTGAAGGCTTTGTGTCTTAATGCAAGGAGTATCCGCAATAAGGTGGATGAATTAATTGTGCAAATAGATGTTAACAAATATGATGTGATTGGGATTACGGAGACGTGGCTCCAGGATGATCAGGGCTGGGAACTCAACATTCAGGGGTATTCAACATTCAGGAAGGATAGAATAAAAGGAAAAGGAGGTGGGGTAGCATTGCTGGTTAAAGAGGAGATTAATGCAATAGTTAGGAAAGACATTAGCTTGGATGATGTGGAATCTATATGGGTAGAGCTGCAGAACACCAAAGGGCAAAAAACGTTAGTAGGAGTTGTGTACAGACCTCCAAACAGTAATAGGGATGTTGGGGAGGGCATCAAACAGGAAATTAGGGGTGCATGCAATAAAGGTGTAGCAGTTATAATGGGTGACTTTAATATGCACATAGATTGGGCTAGCCAAACTGGAAGCAATACGGTGGAGGAGGATTTCCTGGAGTGCATAAGGGATGGTTTTCTAGACCAATATGTTGAGGAACCAACTAGGGGGGAGGCCATCTTGGACTGGGTGTTGTGTAATGAGAGAGGATTAATTAGCAATCTCATTGTGCGAGGCCCCTTGGGGAAGAGTGACCATAATATGGTGGAATTCTGCATTAGGATGGAGAATGAAACAGTAAATTCAGAGACCATGGTCCAGAACTTAAAGAAGGGTAACTTTGAAGGTATGAGGCGAGAATTGGCTAGGATAGATTGGCGAATGATACTTAGGGGGTTGACTGTGGATGGGCAATGGCAGACATTTAGAGACCGCATGGATGAAGTACAACAATTGTACATTCCTGTCTGGCGTAAAAATAAAAAGGGGAAGGTGGCTCAACCGTGGCTATCTAGGGAAATCAGGGATAGTATTAAAGCCAAGGAAGTGGCATACAAATTGGCCAGAAATAGCAGCGAACCTGGGGACTGGGAGAAATTTAGAACTCAGCAGAGGAGGACAAAGGGTTTGATTAGGACAGGGAAAATGGAGTACGAGAAGAAGCTTGCAGGGAACATTAAGGCGGATTGCAAAAGTTTCTATAGGTATGTAAAGAGAAAAAGGTTGGTGAAGACAAACGTAGGTCCCCTGCAGTCAGAATCAGGGGAAGTCATAACGGGGAACAAAGAAATGGCGGATCAATTGAACAAGTACTTTGGTTCGGTATTCACTAAGGAGGATACAAACAACCTTCCGGATATAAAAGGGGTCAGAGGGTCTAGTAAGGAAGAGGAACTGAGGGAAATCTTTATTAGTCGGGAAATTGTGTTGGGGAAATTGATGGGATTGAAGGCAGATAAATCCCCAGGGCCTGATGGCCTGCATCCTAGAGTACTTAAGGAGGTGGCCTTGGAAATAGCGGATGCATTGACAGTCATTTTCCAACATTCCATTGACTCTGGATCAGTTCCTATGGAGTGGAGGGTAGCCAATGTAACCCCACTTTTTAAAAAAGGAGGGAGAGAGAAAACAGGGAATTATAGACCGGTCAGCCTGACCTCAGTAGTGGGTAAAATGATGGAATCAATTATTAAGGATGTCATAGCAGTGCATCTGGAAAATGGTGACATGATAGGTCCAAGTCAGCATGGATTTGTGAAAGGGAAATCATGCTTGACAAATCTTCTGGAATTTTTTGAGGATGTTTCCAGTAAAGTGGACAAAGGAGAACCAGTTGATGTGGTATATTTGGACTTTCAGAAGGCTTTCGACAAGGTCCCACACAAGAGATTAATGTGCAAAGTTAAAGCACATGGGATTGGGGGTAGTGTGCTGACGTGGATTGAGAACTGGTTGTCAGACAGGAAGCAAAGAGTAGGAGTAAACGGGTACTTTTCAGAATGGCAGGCAGTGACTAGTGGAGTGCCGCAAGGTTCTGTGCTGGGGCCCCAGCTGTTTACATTGTACATTAATGATTTAGACGAGGGGATTAAATGCAGTATCTCCAAATTTGCGGATGATACTAAGTTGGGTGGCAGTGTGAGCTGCGAGGAGGATGCTATTAGGCTGCAGAGTGACTTGGATAGGTTAGGTGAGTGGGCAAATGCATGGCAGATGAAGTATAATGTGGATAAATGTGAGGTTATCCACTTTGGTGGTAAAAACAGAGAGACAGACTATTATCTGAATGGTGACAGATTAGGAAAAGGGAAGGTGCAACGAGACCTGGGTGTCATGGTACATCAGTCATTGAAGGTTGGCATGCAGGTACAGCAGGCGGTTAAGAAAGCAAATGGCATGTTGGCCTTCATAGCGAGGGGATTTGAATACAGGGGCAGGGAGGTGTTGCTACAGTTGTACAGGGCCTTGGTGAGGCCACACCTGGAGTATTGTGTACAGTTTTGGTCTCCTAACTTGAGGAAGGACATTCTTGCTATTGAGGGAGTGCAGCGAAGGTTCACCAGACTGATTCCCGGGATGGCGGGACTGACCTATCAAGAAAGATTGGATCAATTGGGCTTGTATTCACTGGAGTTCAGAAGAATGAGAGGGGACCTCATAGAAACGTTTAAAATTCTGACGGGTTTAGACAGGTTAGATGCAGAAAGAATGTTCCCAATGTTGGGGAAGTCCAGAACCAGGGGTCACAGTCTGAGGATAAGGGGTAAGCCATTTAGGACCGAGATGAGGAGAAACTTCTTCACCCAGAGAGTGGTGAACCTGTGGAATTCTCTACCACAGAAAGTAGTTGAGGCCAATTCACTAAATATATTCAAAAGGGAGTTAGATGAAGTCCTTACTACTCGGGGGATCAAGGGTTATGGCGAGAAAGCAGGAAGGGGGTACTGAAGTTTCATGTTCAGCCATGAACTCATTGAATGGCGGTGCAGGCTAGAAGGGCTGAATGGCCTGCTCCTGCACCTATTTTCTATGTTTCTATGTTTCTATGATAAAGTGCAACATCCCCACCGACACCTGGGAATCTCTTGCCAAAGAGCGCCCTAAGTGGAGGAAGAGCATCCGAGAGGGCGCTGAGCACCTCGAGTCTCGGCGCCGAGAACATACAGAAAACAAGCGCAGGCAGCGGAAGGAGCGTGCGGCAAACCAGACTCCCCACCCACCCTTTCCTTTAACCACTGTCTGCCCCAGCTGTGACAGAGACTGTAATTCCTGTATTGGACTGAACAGCCACCTGAGAACTCACATTTCGAGTGGAAGCAAGTCTTCCTCGATTTCGAGGGACTGCCTCTGGTGATGACTGGAGCAGTGGTTAATCACGCCCATCCACCACGTGACCCCGCGGCCCAATCCGCTCACTAGAGCAGCTGTCAATCACACGCAACCGCAGCCAGCCATGTCCCAGCACAAGGAGGTGCAATTCATCAGTTCCAACACCAGCAGCAGAGTGGTGCAGCGGAAGCGTGCTGGGCCCATAACCCAGAGGTCGATGGATCGAAACCATCCTCTGCTAAAGGCAACTTTTAATGTGGTTGCAGCCAACACGTGCACTGCAACGAATCCCAGCCTTGACAAGGATACATCTCTAAAATAGCTTTGGCTGATAGAGCACACTCATAAAATATGAGCTTGATATTAAAAGTCTTATTGTTTCCTCTTCTTTTACTAAATAAGTTTGCTGATCTGCAAGCAAATCGGAATATGATGCTGTGGCAATAACTGGGATCTGGCTCAAAGGGCAGGCGTGGGCCGTAAATATAGCTGGATATCGGGTGTACATGAATGGTAGCAGTTGGGGTGGCATTATTGGTTAAGGACAATGTTAGTGTTGACGAGAGAGGATGTCCTGTAAATATTGCTGGATACAGGCTGTTGGGCCTTCGGCCGCTGGAGGAAGACAGTGTTCCAAGATCAGGCTTTCAAATCTGGCACCAAGCTCATGGTGTACAGGGCTGTAGTGATATCCGGCCTCCTGCGTGGCTCAGAGACATGGACCATACACAGCAATCACCTCAAATCGCTGGAGAAATACCACCAACCATGTGCCCGCAACATCCTGCAAATCCCCTGGGAGGATAGACGCTTCAACGTCAGTGCTCTCGATCAAGCCAACATCCCCAGCATCGAAGCACTGACCACACTCGACCAGCTCCATTGGGCGGGCCACATTGTCCGCATTCTTAACACAAGACTCCCAAAACAAGCGCTCTACTAGGAATCCTACACGGCAAGTGAGCCGCAGGTGGGCAGAGGGAACGTTTCAAGGACATCCTCAAAGCCTCCTTGATAAAGTGCAACATCCCCACCGACACCTGGGAATCTCTTGCCAAAGAGTGCCCTAAGTGGAGGAAGAGCATCCGGGAGGGCGCTGAGCACCTCGAGTCTCGGCGCCGAGAACATACAGAAAACAAGCGCAGGCAGCGGAAGGAGCGTGCGGCAAACCAGACTCCCCACCCACCCTTTCCTTTAACCACTGTCTGCCCCAGTTGTGACAGAGACTGTAATTCCTGTATTGGACTGAACAGCCACCTGAGAACTCACATTTAGAGTGGAAGCAAGTCTTCCTCGATTTCGAGGGACTGCCTCTGGTGATGACTGGAGCAGTGGTTAATCACGCCCATCCACCACGTGACCCCGCGGCCCAATCCGCTCACTAGAGCAGCTGTCAATCACACGCAACCGCAGCCAGCCATGTCCCAGCACAAGGAGGTGCAATTCATCAATTCCAACACCAGCAGCAGAGTGGTGCAGCGGAAGCGTGCTGGGCCCATAACCCAGAGATCGATGGATCGAAACCATCCTCTGCTAAAGGCAACTTTTAATGTGGTTGCAGCCAACACATGCACTGCAACGAATCCCAGCCTTCACAAGGATACATTTCGAAAATAACTTGGGCTGATAGAGCACACTCATAAAATATGAGCTTGATATTAAAAGTCTTATTGTTTCCTCTTCTTTTACTAGATAAGTTTGCTGATCTGCAAGCAAATCGGAATATGATGCTGTGGCAATAACTGGGATCTGGCTCAAAGGGCAGGCGTGGGCCGTAAATATAGCTGGATATCGGGTGTACATGAATGGTAGCAGTTGGGGTGGCAGTATTGGTTAAGGACAATGTTAGTGTTGACGAGAGAGGATGTCCTGTAAATATTGCTGGATACAGGCTGTTGGGCCTTCGGCCGCCGGAGGAAGACAGTGTTCCAAGATCAGGCTTTCAAATCTGGCACCAAGCTCATGGTGTACAGGGCTGTAGTGATATCCGGCCTCCTGGGTGGCTCAGAGACATGGACCATACACAGCAATCACCTCAAATCGCTGGAGAAATACCACAACATCCTGCAAATCCCCTGGGAGGATAGACGCTTCAACGTCAGTGCTCTCGATCAAGCCAACATCCCCAGCATCGAAGCACTGACCACACTCGACCAGCTCCATTGGGCGGGCCACATTGTCCGCATTCTCGACACAAGGATCCCAAAACAAGCGCTCTACTAGGAATCCTACATGGCAAGTGAGCCGCAGGTGGGCACAGGGAACGTTTCAAGGACATCCTCAAAGCCTCCTTGATAAAGTGCAACATCCCCACCGACACCTGGGAATCTCTTGCCAAAGAGCGCCCTAAGTGGAGGAAGAGCATCCGAGAGGGCGCTGAGCACCTCGAGTCTCGCCGCCGAGAACATACAGAAAACAAGCGCAGGCAGCGGAAGGAGCGTGCGGCAAACCAGACTCCCCACCCACCCTTTCCTTTAACCACTGTCTGCCCCAGCTGTGACAGAGACTGTAATTCCTGTATTGGACTGAACAGCCACCTGAGAACTCACTTTTAGAGTGGAAGCAAGTCTTCCTCGATTTCGAGGGGCTGCCTCTGGTGATGACTGGAGCAGTGGTTAATCACGCCCATCCACCACGTGACCCCGCGGCCCAATCCGCTCACTAGAGCAGCTGTCAATCACACGCAACCGCAGCCAGCCATGTCCCAGCACAAGGAGGTGCAATTCATCAGTTCCAACACCAGCAGCAGAGTGGTGCAGCGGAAGCGTGCTGGGCCCAAAACCCATAACCCAGAGGTCGATGG
Organism: Pristiophorus japonicus; assembly: GCF_044704955.1. NCBI lineage: Eukaryota > Metazoa > Chordata > Chondrichthyes > Pristiophoridae > Pristiophorus > Pristiophorus japonicus. Next base: position 6,422,507 of record NC_091983.1, on the reverse strand, counting down.
ATCGAAACCATCCTCTGCTAAAGACAACTTTTAATGTGGTTGCAGCCAACACGTGCACTGCAACTAATCCCAGCCTTGACAAGGATACATCTCTAACATAGCTTGGGCTGATAGAGCACACTCATAAAATATGAGCTTGATATTAACAGTCTTATTGTTTCCTCTTCTTTTACTAAATAAGTTTGCTAATCTGCAAGCAAATCGGAATATGATGCTGTGGCAATAACTGGGATCTGGCTCAAAGGGCAGGCGTGGGCCGTAAATATAGCTGGATATCGGGTGCACATGAATGGTAGCAGTTGGGGTGGCAGTATTGGTTAAGGACAATGTTAGTGTTGACGAGAGAGGATGTCCTGTAAATATTGCTGGATACAGGCTGTTGGGCCTTCGGCCGCCGGAGGAAGACAGTGTTCCAAGATCAGGCTTTCAAATCTGGCACCAAGCTCATGGTGTACAGGGCTGTAGTGATATCCGGCCTCCTGGGTGGCTCAGAGACACGGACCATATACAGCAATCACCTCAAATCGCTGGAGAAATACCACCAACCATGTGCCCGCAACATCCTGCAAATCCCCTGGGAGGATAGACGCTTCAACGTCAGTGCTCTCGATCAAGCCAACATCCCCAGCATCGAAGCACTGACCACACTCGACCAGCTCCATTGGGCGGGCCACATTGTCCGCATTCTCGACACAAGACTCCCAAAACAAGCGCTCTACTCGGAATCCTACACGGCAAGTGAGCCGCAGGTGGGCAGAGGGAACGTTTCAAGGACATCCTCAAAGCCTCCTTGATAAAGTGCAACATCCCCACCGACACCTGGGAATCTCTTGCCAAAGAGCGCCCTAAGTGGAGGAAGAGCATCCGAGAGGGCGCTGAGCACCTCGAGTCTCGCCGCCGAGAACATACAGAAAACAAGCGCAGGCAGCGGAAGGAGCGTGCGGCAAACCAGACTCCCCACCCACCCTTTCCTTTAACCACTGTCTGCCCCAGTTGTGACAGAGACTGTAATTCCTGTATTGGACTGAACAGCCACCTGAGAACTCACATTTCGAGTGGAAGCAAGTCTTCCTCGATTTCGAGGGACTGCCTCTGGTGATGACTGGAGCAGTGGTTAATCACGCCCATCCACCACGTGACCCCGCGGAGGGAGTGACGTACTGTCGGAGGGGCAGTACTGAGGGAGTGCCGCACTGTCGGAGGGGCAGTACTGAGGGAGTGACGTACTGTCGGAGGGGCAGTACTGAGGGAGTGACGTACTGTCGGAGGGGCAGTATTGAGGGAGTGACGTACTGTCGGAGGGGCAGTATTGAGGGAGTGACGTACTGTCGGAGGGACAGTACTGAGGGAGTGACGTAATGTCGGAGGGGCAGTACTGAGGGAGTGCCGTAATGTCGGAGGGGCAGTACTGAGGGAGTGCCGTACTGTCGGAGGGGCAGTACTGAGGGAGTGACGTACTGTCGGAGCGGCAGTACTGAGGGAGTGACGTACTGTCGGAGGGGCAGTACTGAGGGAGTGACGTACTGTCGGAGGGGCAGTACTGAGGGAGTGACGTACTGAGGGAGTGACGTACTTTCGGAGGGGCAGTACTGAGGGAATGCCGTACTGTCGAAGGGGCAGTACTGAGGGAGTTCCGTACTGTCGGAGGGGCAGTACTGAGGGAGTGCCGTACTGTCGGAGGGGCAGTACTGAGGGAGTGACGTACTGTCGGACGGGCAGTACTGAGGGAGTGACGTACTGTCGGAGGGGCAGTACTGAGGGAGTGCCGTACTTTCGGAGGGGCAGTACTGAGGGAGTGCCGTACTGTCGGAGGGGCAGTACTGAGGGAGTGACGTACTGTCGGAGGGGCAGTACTGAGGGAGTGACGTACTGTCGGAGGGGCAGCACTGAGGGAGTGCCGTACTGTCGGAGGGGCAGTACTGAGGGAGTGACGTACTGTCGGACGGGCAGTACTGAGGGAGTGACGTACTGTCGGAGGGGCAGTACTGAGGGAGTGACGTACTGTCGGAGGGGCAGTACTGAGGGAGTGACGTACTGTCGGAGGGGCAGTACTGAGGGAGTGACGTACTGTCGGAGGGGCAGTACTGAGGGAGTGAAGTACTGGCGGAGGGGCAGTACTGAGGGAGTTCCGTACTGTCGGAGGGGCAGTACTGACCGAGTGCCGTACTGTCGGACGGGCAGTACTGAGGGAGTGACGTACTGTCGGAGGGGCAGTACTGAGGGAGTGACGTACTGTCGGAGGGGCAGTACTGAGGGAGTGAAGTACTGGCGGAGGGGCAGTACTGAGGGAGTTCCGTACTGTCGGAGGGGCAGTACTGACCGAGTGCCGTACTGTCGGAGGAGCAGTACTGAGGGAGTGACGTACTGTTGGAGAGGCAGTACTGTCGGAGGGGCAGTAATGAGGGAGTGACGTATTGTCGGAGGGGCAGTACTGAGGGAGTAACGTGCTGTCGGAGGCGCAGTACTGAGGGAGTGACGTACTGTCGGAGAGGCAGTACTGTCGGAGGGGCAGTAATGAGGGAGTGACGTATTGTCGGAGGGGCAGTAATGAGGGAGTGACGTACTGTCGGAGGGGCAGTACTGAGGGAGTGCCGTACTGTCGGAGGGGCAGTACTGAGGGAGTGACGTACTGTCGGAGGGGCAGTACTGAGGGAGTGACGTACTGTCGGAGGGGCAGTACTGAGGGAGTGACGTACTGTCGGAGGGGCAGTACTGAGGGAGTGACGTACTGTCGGAGGGGCAGTACTGAGGGAGTGACGTACTGTCTGAGGGGCAGTACTGAGGGAGTGACGTATTGTCGGAGGGGCAGTACTGAGGGAGTGCCATACTGTCGGAGGGGCAGTACTGAGGGAGTGACGTACTGTCGGAGGGGCAGTACTGAGGGAGTGACGTACTGTCGGAGGGGCAGTACTGAGGGAGTGACGTACTGTCGGAGGGGCAGTACTGAGGGGGTGACGTACTGTCGGAGGGGCAGTACTGAGGGAGTGACGTATTGTCGGAGGGGCAGTACTGAGGGAGTGCCGTACTGTCGGAGGGGCAGTACTGAGGGAGTGACGTACTGTCGGAGGGGCAATACTGAGGGAGTGACGTACTGTCGGAGGGGCAGTACTGAGGGAGTGACGTACTGTCGGAGGGGCAGTACTGAGGGGGTGACGTACTGTCGGAGGGGCAGTACTGAGGGAGTGACGTACTGTCGGAGGGGCAGTACTGAGGGAGTGACGCACTGTCGGAGGGGCAGAACCGAGGGAGTGACGTACTGTCGGAGGGGCAGTACTGAGGGAGTGCTGCACTGTCGGAGGGGCAGTACTGAGGGAGTGACGTACTGTCGGAGGGGCAGTACTGAGGGAGTGACGTAATGTCGGAGGTGCAGTACTGAGGGAGTGACGTACTGTCGGAGGGGCAGTACTGAGGGAGTGATGTACTGTCGGAGGGGCAGTACTGAGGTAGTGACGTACTGTCGGAGGGGCAGTACTGAGGGTGTGACGTACTGTCGGAGGGGCAGTACTGAGGGAGTGACGTACTGTCGGAGGGGCAGTACTGAGGGAGTGCCGTACTGTCGGAGGTGCAGGACTGAGGGAGTGACGTACTGTCGGAGGGGCAGTACTGAGGGAGTGACGTACTGTCGGAGGGGCAGTACTGAGGGAGTGCCGCACTTTCGGAGGGGCAGTACTGAGGGAGTGCCGCACTGTCGGAGGGGCAGTACTGAGGGAGTGCCGTACTGTTGGAGGGGCAGTACTGAGGGAGTGCCGTACTGTCGGAGGGGCAGTAGTGAGGGAGTGACGTACTGTCGGAGGGGCAGTACTGAGGGAGTGACGTACTGTCGGAGGGGCAGTACTGAGGGAGTGATGTACTGTCGGAGGGGCAGTACTGAGGGAGTGCCACACTGTCGGAGGGGCAGTACTGAGGGAGTGACGTACTGTCGGAGGGGCAGTACTGAGGGAGTGACGTACTGTCGGAGGGGCAGTACTGAGGGAGTGACGTACTGTCGGAGGGGCAGTATTGAGGGAGTGACGTACTGTCGGAGGGGCATTACTGAGGGAGTGAAGTAATGTCGGAGGGGCAGTACTGAGGGAGTGCCGTACTGTCGGAGGGGCAGTACTGAGGGAGTGACGTACTGTCGGAGGGGCAGTACTGAGGGAGTGACGTACTGTCGGAGCGGCAGTACTGAGGGAGTGACGTACTGTCGGAGGGGCAGTACTGAGGGAGTGACGTACTGTCGGAGGGTCAGTACTGAGGGAGAGACGTACTTTCGGAGGGGCAGTACTGAGGGAGTGACGTACTGTCGGAGGGGCAGTACTGATGGAGTGACGTACTGTCTGAGGGGCAGTACTGAGTGAGTGACGTACAGTCGGAGGGGCAGTACTGAGGGAGTGCCGTACTGTCGGAGGGGCAGTACTGAGGGAGTGCCGTCCTGTCAGAGGGGCAGTACTGAGGGAGTGCCGTACTTTTGGAGGGGCAGTACTGAGGAGGTGATGTACTGTCGGAGGGGCAGTACTGAGGGAGTGACGTACTGTCGGTGGGGCAATACTGAGGGAGTGACATACTGTCGGAGGGGCAGTACTGAGGGAGTGACGTACTGTCGGAGGGGCAGTACTGAGGGAGTGACGTACTGTCTGAGGGGCAGTACTGAGGGAGTGACGGACTGTCGGAGGGGCAGTACTGAGGGAGTGACGTACTGTCGGAGGGGCAGTACTGAGGGAGTGACGTACTGTCGGAGGGGCAGTACTGAGGGAGTGACGTAATGTCGGAGGGGCAGTACTGAGGGAGTGCCGTACTGTCGGAGGGGCAGTACTGAGGGAGTGACGTACTGTCGGAGGGGCAGTACTGAGGGAGTGATGTACTGTCGGAGGGGCAGTACTGAGGGAGTGACGTACTGTCGGAGGGGCAGTACTGAGGGAGTGACGTACTTTCGGAGGGCCAGTACTGAGGGAGTGACGTACTGTCGGAGGGTCAGTACTGAGGGAGTGACGTACTTTCGGAGGGGCAGTACTGAGGGAGTGCCGTACTGTCGGAGGGGCAGTACTGAGGGAGTGACGTACTGTCGGAGGGGCAGTACTGAGGGAGTGACGTACTGTCGGAGGGGCAGTACTGAGGGAGTGACGTACTGTCGGAGGGGCAGTACTGAGTGAGTGACGTACTGTCGGAGTGGCAGTACTGAGGGTGTGACGTACTGTCGGAGGGGCAGTACTGAGGGAGTGACGTACTGTCGGAGGGGCAGTACTGAGGGAGTACCGTACTGTCGGAGGTGCAGGACTGAGGGAGTGACGTACTGTCGGAGGAGCAGTACTGAGGGAGTGACGTACTGTCGGAGGGGCAGTACTGAGGGAGTGACGTACTGTCGGAGGGGCAGTACTGAGGGAGTGACGTACTGTCGGAGGGGCATTATTGAGGGAGTGACGTACTGTCGGAGGGGCAGTATTGAGGGAGTGACGTACTGTCGGAGGGGCAGTACTGAGGGAGTGACGTAATGTCGGAGGGGCAGTACTGAGGGAGTGATGTACTGTCGGAGGGGCCGTACTGAGGGAGTGATGTACTGTCGGAGGGGCAGTACTGAGGGAGTGCCGCACTGTCGGAGGGGCAGTACTGAGGGAGTGACGTACTGTCGGAGGGGCAGTACTGAGGGAGTGACGTACTGTCGGAGGGGCAGTACTGAGGGAGTGACGTACTGTCGGAGGGGCAGTACTGAGGGAGTGACGTACTGTCGGAGGGGCAGTACTGAGGGAGTGCCGTACTGTCGGAGGGGCAGTACTGAGGGAGTGCCGCACTGTCGGAGGGGCAGTACTGAGGGAGTGCCGTACTGTCGGAGGGGCAGTACTGAGGGAGTGACGTACTGTCGGAGGGGCAGTACTGAGGGAGTGACGTACTGTCGGAGGGGCAGTACTGAGGGAGTGACGTACTGTCGGAGGGGCAGTACTGAGGGAGTGACGTACTGTCGGAGGGGCAGTACTGAGGGAGTGACGTACTGTCGGAGGGGCAGTACTGAGGGAGTGCCGTACTGTCGGAGGGGCAGTACTGAGGGAGTGACGCACTGTCGGAGGGGCAGTACTGAGGGAGTGACGCACTGTCGGAGGGGCAGTACTGAGGGAGTGACGTACTGTCGAAGGGGCAGTACTGAGGGAGTGCCGTACTGTCGGAGGGGCAGTACTGAGGCAGTGACATACTGTCGGAGGGGCAGTACTGAGGGGGTGACGTACTGTCGGAGGGGCAGTACTGAGGGGGTGACGTACTGTCGGAGGGGTAGTACTGAGGGAGTGACGCACTGTCGGAGGGGCAGTACTGAGGGAGTGACGTACTGTCGGAGGGGCAGTACTGAGGGGGTGACGTACTGTCGGAGGGGCAGTACTGAGGGGGTGACGCACTGTCGGAGGGGCAGTACTGAGGGAGTGACGCACTGTCGGAGGGGCAGTACTGAGGGAGTGACGTACTGTCGAAGGGGCAGTACTGAGGGAGTGCCGTACTGTCGGAGGGGCAGTACTGAGGGGGTGACGTACTGTCGGAGGGGTAGTACTGAGGGAGTGACGTACTGTCGGAGGGGCAGTACTGAGGGAGTGCCATACTGTCGGAGGGGCAGTACTGAGGGAGCCCAGTACTGTCGGAGGGGCAGTACTGAGGGAGCGACGTACTGTCGGAGGGGCAGTACTGAGGGAGTGCCATACTGTCGGAGGGGCAGTACTGAGGGAGTGACGTACTGTCGGAGGGGCAGTACTGAGGGAGTGACGTACTGTCGGAGGGGCAGTACTGAGGGATTGACGTACTGTCGGAGGGGCAGTACTGAGGGAGCCCCGTACTGTCGGAGGGGCAGTACTGAGGGAGTGACGTACTGTCGGAGGGGCAGTACTGAGGGAGTAACGTACTGTCGGAGGGCAGTACTGAGGGAGTGATGTACTGTCGGAGGGGCAGTACTGAGGGAGTGACGTACTGTCGGAGGGGCAGTACTGAGGGAGTGATGTACTGTCGGAGGGGCAGTACTGAGGGAGTGACGTACTGTCGGAGGGGCAGTACTGAGGGGGTGACGTACTGTCGGAGGGGCAGTACTGAGGGGGTGACGCACTGTCGGAGGGGCAGTACTGAGGGAGTGACGCACTGTCGGAGGGGCAGTACTGAGGGAGTGACGTACTGTCGAAGGGGCAGTACTGAGGGAGTGCCGTACTGTCGGAGGGGCAGTACTGAGGGGGTGACGTACTGTCGGAGGGGTAGTACTGAGGGAGTGACGTACTGTCGGAGGGGCAGTACTGAGGGAGTGCCATACTGTCGGAGGGGCAGTACTGAGGGAGCCCAGTACTGTCGGAGGGGCAGTACTGAGGGAGCGACGTACTGTCGGAGGGGCAGTACTGAGGGAGTGCCATACTGTCGGAGGGGCAGTACTGAGGGAGTGACGTACTGTCGGAGGGGCAGTACTGAGGGAGTGACGTACTGTCGGAGGGGCAGTACTGAGGGATTGACGTACTGTCGGAGGGGCAGTACTGAGGGAGCCCCGTACTGTCGGAGGGGCAGTACTGAGGGAGTGACGTACTGTCGGAGGGGCAGTACTGAGGGAGTAACGTACTGTCGGAGGGCAGTACTGAGGGAGTGATGTACTGTCGGAGGGGCAGTACTGAGGGAGTGACGTACTGTCGGAGGGGCAGTACTGAGGGAGTGATGTACTGTCGGAGGGGCAGTACTGAGGGAGTGACGTACTGTCGGAGGGGCAGTACTGAGGGAGTGACGTACTTTCGGAGGGCCAGTACTGAGGGAGTGACGTACTGTCGGAGGGTCAGTACTGAGGGAGTGACGTACTGTCGAAGGGGCAGTACTGAGGGAGTGCCGTACTGTCGGAGGTGCAGGACTGAGGGAGTGACGTACTGTCGGAGGGGCAGTACTGAGGGAGTGACGTACTGTCGGAGGGGCAGTACTGAGGGAGTGCCGCACTTTCGGAGGGGCAGTACTGAGGGAGTGCCGCACTGTCGGAGGGGCAGTACTGAGGGAGTGCCGTACTGTTGGAGGGGCAGTACTGAGGGAGTGCCGTACTGTCGGAGGGGCAGTAGTGAGGGAGTGACGTACTGTCGGAGGGGCAGTACTGAGGGAGTGACGTACTGTCGGAGGGGCAGTACTGAGGGAGTGATGTACTGTCGGAGGGGCAGTACTGAGGGAGTGCCACACTGTCGGAGGGGCAGTACTGAGGGAGTGACGTACTGTCGGAGGGGCAGTACTGAGGGAGTGACGTACTGTCGGAGGGGCAGTACTGAGGGAGTGACGTACTGTCGGAGGGGCAGTATTGAGGGAGTGACGTACTGTCGGAGGGGCATTACTGAGGGAGTGAAGTAATGTCGGAGGGGCAGTACTGAGGGAGTGCCGTACTGTCGGAGGGGCAGTACTGAGGGAGTGACGTACTGTCGGAGGGGCAGTACTGAGGGAGTGACGTACTGTCGGAGCGGCAGTACTGAGGGAGTGACGTACTGTCGGAGGGGCAGTACTGAGGGAGTGACGTACTGTCGGAGGGTCAGTACTGAGGGAGAGACGTACTTTCGGAGGGGCAGTACTGAGGGAGTGACGTACTGTCGGAGGGGCAGTACTGATGGAGTGACGTACTGTCTGAGGGGCAGTACTGAGTGAGTGACGTACAGTCGGAGGGGCAGTACTGAGGGAGTGCCGTACTGTCGGAGGGGCAGTACTGAGGGAGTGCCGTCCTGTCAGAGGGGCAGTACTGAGGGAGTGCCGTACTTTTGGAGGGGCAGTACTGAGGAGGTGATGTACTGTCGGAGGGGCAGTACTGAGGGAGTGACGTACTGTCGGTGGGGCAATACTGAGGGAGTGACATACTGTCGGAGGGGCAGTACTGAGGGAGTGACGTACTGTCGGAGGGGCAGTACTGAGGGAGTGACGTACTGTCGGAGGGATAGTACTGAGGGAGTGACGTACTGTCGGAGGGGCAGTACTGAGGGAGTGACGTACTGTCTGAGGGGCAGTACTGAGGGAGTGACGGACTGTCGGAGGGGCAGTATTGAGGGAGTGACGTACTGTCGGAGGGGCAGTACTGAGGGAGTGACGTACTGTCGGAGGGGCAGTACTGAGGGAGTGACGTAATGTCGGAGGGGCAGTACTGAGGGAGTTCCGTACTGTCGGAGGGGCAGTACTGAGGGAGTGACGTACTGTCGGAGGGGCAGTACTGAGGGAGTGATGTACTGTCGGAGGGGCAGTACTGAGGGAGTGACGTACTGTCGGAGGGGCAGTACTGAGGGAGTGACGTACTTTCGGAGGGCCAGTACTGAGGGAGTGACGTACTGTCGGAGGGTCAGTACTGAGGGAGTGACGTACTTTCGGAGGGGCAGTACTGAGGGAGTGCCGTACTGTCGGAGGGGCAGTACTGAGGGAGTGACGTACTGTCGGAGGGGCAGTACTGAGGGAGTGACGTACTGTCGGAGGGGCAGTACTGAGGGAGTGACGTACTGTCGGAGGGGCAGTACTGAGTGAGTGACGTACTGTCGGAGTGGCAGTACTGAGGGTGTGACGTACTGTCGGAGGGGCAGTACTGAGGGAGTGACGTACTGTCGGAGGGGCAGTACTGAGGGAGTACCGTACTGTCGGAGGTGCAGGACTGAGGGAGTGACGTACTGTCGGAGGAGCAGTACTGAGGGAGTGACGTACTGTCGGAGGGGCAGTACTGAGGGAGTGACGTACTGTCGGAGGGGCAGTACTGAGGGAGTGACGTACTGTCGGAGGGGCATTATTGAGGGAGTGACGTACTGTCGGAGGGGCAGTATTGAGGGAGTGACGTACTGTCGGAGTGGCAGTACTGAGGGAGTGACGTAATGTCGGAGGGGCAGTACTGAGGGAGTGATGTACTGTCGGAGGGGCCGTACTGAGGGAGTGATGTACTGTCGGAGGGGCAGTACTGAGGGAGTGCCGCACTGTCGGAGGGGCAGTACTGAGGGAGTGACGTACTGTCGGAGGGGCAGTACTGAGGGAGTGACGTACTGTCGGAGGGGCAGTACTGAGGGAGTGACGTACTGTCGGAGGGGCAGTACTGAGGGAGTGACGTACTGTCGGAGGGGCAGTACTGAGGGAGTGCCGTACTGTCGGAGGGGCAGTACTGAGGGAGTGCCGCACTGTCGGAGGGGCAGTACTGAGGGAGTGCCGTACTGTCGGAGGGGCAGTACTGAGGGAGTGACGTACTGTCGGAGGGGCAGTACTGAGGGAGTGACGTACTGTCGGAGGGGCAGTACTGAGGGAGTGACGTACTGTCGGAGGGGCAGTACTGAGGGAGTGACGTACTGTCGGAGGGGCAGTACTGAGGGAGTGACGTACTGTCGGAGGGGCAGTACTGAGGGAGTGCCGTACTGTCGGAGGGGCAGTACTGAGGGAGTGACGCACTGTCGGAGGGGCAGTACTGAGGGAGTGACGCACTGTCGGAGGGGCAGTACTGAGGGAGTGACGTACAGTCGAAGGGGCAGTACTGAGGGAGTACCGTACTGTCGGAGGGGCAGTACTGAGGCAGTGACATACTGTCGGAGGGGCAGTACTGAGGGGGTGACGTACTGTCGGAGGGGCAGTACTGAGGGAGTGACGCACTGTCGGAGGGGCAGTACTGAGGGGGTGACGTACTGTCGGAGGGGCAGTACTGAGGGGGTGACGCACTGTCGGAGGGGCAGTACTGAGGGAGTGACGCACTGTCGGAGGGGCAGTACTGAGGGAGTGACGTACTGTCGGAGGGGCAGTACTGAGGGGGTGACGTACTGTCGGAGGGGCAGTACTGAGGGGGTGACGCACTGTCGGAGGGGCAGTACTGAGGGAGTGACGCACTGTCGGAGGGGCAGTACTGAGGGAGTGACGTACTGTCGAAGGGGCAGTACTGAGGGAGTGCCGTACTGTCGGAGGGGCAGTACTGAGGGGGTGACGTACTGTCGGAGGGGTAGTACTGAGGGAGTGACGTACTGTCGGAGGGGCAGTACTGAGGGAGTGCCATACTGTCGGAGGGGCAGTACTGAGGGAGCCCAGTACTGTCGGAGGGGCAGTACTGAGGGAGCGACGTACTGTCGGAGGGGCAGTACTGAGGGAGTGCCATACTGTCGGAGGGGCAGTACTGAGGGAGTGACGTACTGTCGGAGGGGCAGTACTGAGGGAGTAACGTACTGTCGGAGGGCAGTACTGAGGGAGTGATGTACTGTCGGAGGGGCAGTACTGAGGGAGTGACGTACTGTCGGAGGGGCAGTACTGAGGGAGTGATGTACTGTCGGAGGGGCAGTACTGAGGGAGTGACGTACTGTCGGAGGGGCAGTACTGAGGGAGTGACGTACTTTCGGAGGGCCAGTACTGAGGGAGTGACGTACTGTCGGAGGGTCAGTACTGAGGGAGTGACGTACCTTCGGAGGGGCAGTACTGAGGGAGTGCCGTACTGTCGGAGGGGCAGTACTGAGGGAGTGACGTACTGTCGGAGGGGCAGTACTGAGGGAGTGACGTACTGTCGGAGGGGCAGTACTGAGGGAGTGACGTACTGTCGGAGGGGCAGTACTGAGTGAGTGACGTACTGTCGGAGTGGCAGTACTGAGGGTGTGACGTACTGTCGGAGGGGCAGTACTGAGGGAGTGACGTACTGTCGGAGGGGCAGTACTGAGGGAGTACCGTACTGTCGGAGGTGCAGGACTGAGGGAGTGACGTACTGTCGGAGGGGCAGTACTGAGGGAGTGACGTACTGTCGGAGGGGCAGTACTGAGGGAGTGACGTACTGTCGGAGGGGCAGTACTGAGGGAGTGACGTACTGTCGGAGGGGCATTATTGAGGGAGTGACGTACTGTCGGAGGGGCAGTATTGAGGGAGTGACGTACTGTCGGAGGGGCAGTACTGAGGGAGTGACGTAATGTCGGAGGGGCAGTACTGAGGGAGTGATGTACTGTCGGAGGGGCCGTACTGAGGGAGTGATGTACTGTCGGAGGGGCAGTACTGAGGGAGTGCCGCACTGTCGGAGGGGCAGTACTGAGGGAGTGACGTACTGTCGGAGGGGCAGTACTGAGGGAGTGACGTACTGTCGGAGGGGCAGTACTGAGGGAGTGACGTACTGTCGGAGGGGCAGTACTGAGGGAGTGACGTACTGTCGGAGGGGCAGTACTGAGGGAGTGCCGTACTGTCGGAGGGGCAGTACTGAGGGAGTGCCGCACTGTCGGAGGGGCAGTACTGAGGGAGTGCCGTACTGTCGGAGGGGCAGTACTGAGGGAGTGACGTACTGTCGGAGGGGCAGTACTGAGGGAGTGACGTACTGTCGGAGGGGCAGTACTGAGGGAGTGACGTACTGTCGGAGGGGCAGTACTGAGGGAGTGACGTACTGTCGGAGGGGCAGTACTGAGGGAGTGACGTACTGTCGGAGGGGCAGTACTGAGGGAGTGCCGTACTGTCGGAGGGGCAGTACTGAGGGAGTGACGCACTGTCGGAGGGGCAGTACTGAGGGAGTGACGCACTGTCGGAGGGGCAGTACTGAGGGAGTGACGTACTGTCGAAGGGGCAGTACTGAGGGAGTGCCGTACTGTCGGAGGGGCAGTACTGAGGCAGTGACATACTGTCGGAGGGGCAGTACTGAGGGGGTGACGTACTGTCGGAGGGGCAGTACTGAGGGGGTGACGTACTGTCGGAGGGGTAGTACTGAGGGAGTGACGCACTGTCGGAGGGGCAGTACTGAGGGAGTGACGTACTGTCGGAGGGGCAGTACTGAGGGGGTGACGTACTGTCGGAGGGGCAGTACTGAGGGAGTGACGCACTGTCGGAGGGGCAGTACTGAGGGAGTGACGTACTGTCGAAGGGGCAGTACTGAGGGAGTGCCGTACTGTCGGAGGGGCAGTACTGAGGGGGTGACGTACTGTCGGAGGGGTAGTACTGAGGGAGTGACGTACTGTCGGAGGGGCAGTACTGAGGGAGTGCCATACTGTCGGAGGGGCAGTACTGAGGGAGCCCAGTACTGTCGGAGGGGCAGTACTGAGGGAGCGACGTACTGTCGGAGGGGCAGTACTGAGGGAGTGCCATACTGTCGGAGGGGCAGTACTGAGGGAGTGACGTACTGTCGGAGGGGCAGTACTGAGGGAGTGACGTACTGTCGGAGGGGCAGTACTGAGAGAGTGACGTACTGTCGGAGGGGCAGTACTGAGGGAGTGACGTAATGTCGGAGGGGCAGTACTGAGGGAGTGACGTACTGTCGGAGGGGCAGTACTGAGGGAGTGCCGTACTGTCGGAGGGGCAGTACTGAGGGAGTGACGTACTGTCGGACGGGCAGTACTGAGGGAGTGACGTACTGTCGGAGGGGCAGTACTGAGGGAGTGACGTACTGTCGGAGGGGCAGTACTGAGGGAGTGACGTACTGTCGGAGGGGCAGTACTGAGGGAGTGACGCACTGTCGGACGGGCAGTACTGAGGGAGTGACGTACTGTCGGAGGGGCAGTACTGAGGGAGTGACGTACTGTCGGAGGGGCAGTACTGAGGGAGTGACGTACTGGCGGAGGGGCAGTACTGAGGGAGTTCCGTACTGTCGGAGGGGCAGTACTGAGGGAGTGACGTACTGTCGGAGGGGCAGTACTGAGGGAGTGACGTACTGTCGGAGAGGCAGTACTGTCGGAGGGGCAGTAATGAGGGAGTGACGTATTGTCGGAGGGGCAGTACTGAGGGAGTGACGCACTGTCGGAGGGGCAGTACTGAGGGAGTAACGTGCTGTCGGAGGCGCAGTACTGAGGGAGTGACGTACTGTCGGAGAGGCAGTACTGTCGGAGGGGCAGTAATGAGGGAGTGACGTATTGTCGGAGGGGCAGTAATGAGGGAGTGACGTACTGTCGGAGGGGCAGTACTGAGGGAGTGCCGTACTGTCGGAGGGGCAGTACTGAGGGAGTGACGTACTGTCGGAGGGGCAGTACTGAGGGAGTGACGTACTGTCGGAGGGGCAGTACTGAGGGAGTGACGTACTGTCGGAGGGGCAGTACTGAGGGAGTGACGTACTGTCGGAGGGGCAGTACTGAGGGAGTGACGTACTGTCTGAGGGGCAGTACTGAGGGAGTGACGTATTGTCGGAGGGGCAGTACTGAGGGAGTGCCGTACTGTCGGAGGGGCAGTACTGAGGGAGTGACGTACTGTCGGAGGGGCAGTACTGAGGGAGTGACGTACTGTCGGAGGGGCAGTACTGAGGGAGTGACGTACTGTCGGAGGGGCAGTACTGAGGGGGTGACGTACTGTCGGAGGGGCAGTACTGAGGGAGTGACGTATTGTCGGAGGGGCAGTACTGAGGGAGTGACATACTGTCGGAGGGGCAGTACTGAGGGTGTGACGTACTGTCTGAGGGGCAGTACTGAGGGAGTGACGTACTGTCGGAGGGGCAGTACTGAGGGAGTGACGTACTGTCGGAGGGGCAGTACTGAGGGAGTGCCGTACTGTCGGAGGGGCAGTACTGAGGGTGTGACGTACTGTCTGAGGGGCAGTACTGAGGGAGTGACGTACTGTCGGATGGGCAGTACTGAGGGAGTGACGTACTGTCGGAGGGGCAGTACTGAGGGAGTGACGCACTGTTGGAGGGGCAGTACTGAGGGAGTGACGTACTGTCGGAGGGGCAGTACTGAGAGAGTGACGTACTGTCTGAGGGGCAGTACTGAGGGAGTGACGTACTGTCGGAGGGGCAGTACTGAGGGAGTGCCGTACTGTCGGAGGGGCAGTACTGAGGGAGTGACGTACTGTCGGAGGGGCAGTACTGAGGGAGTGCCGTACTGTCGGAGGGGCAGTACTGAGGGAGTGACGTACTGTCGGAGGGGCAGTACTGAGTGAGTGACGTACTGTCGGAGGGGCAGTACTGAGGGAGTGACGTACTGTCGGAGGGGCAGTACTGAGGGAGTGCCGTACTGTCGGAGGGGCAGTACTGAGGGAGTGCCGTACTGTCGGAGGGGCAGTACTGATGGAGTGACGTACTGTCGGAGGGGCAGTACTGAGGGAGTGACGTACTGTCGGAGGGGCAGTACTGAGGGAGTGACGTACTGTCGGAGGTGCAGTACTGAGGGAGTGACGTACTGTCTGAGGGGCAGTACTGAGGGAGTGACGTACTGTCGGAAGGGCAGTACTGAGGGAGTGCCGTACTGTCGGAGGGGCAGTACTGAGGGAGTGACGTACTGTCGGAGCGGCAGTACTGAGGGAGTGCCGTACTGTCGGAGGGGCAGTACTGAGGGAGTGCCGTACTGTCGGAGGGGCAGTACTGAGGGAGTGCCGTACTGTCGAAGGGGCAGTACTGAGGGAGTGACGTACTGTCGGAGGGGCAGTACTGAGGGAGTGACGTACTGTCGGAGGGGCAGTACTGAGGGAGTGACGTACTGTCGGAGGGGCAGTACTGAGGGAGTGCCGTACTGTCGGAGGGGCAGTACTGAGGGAGTGCCGTACTGTCGGAGGGGCAGTACTGAGGGAGTGACGTACTGTCGGAGGGGCAGTACTGAGGGAGTGACGTACTGTCGGAGGGGCAGTACTGAGGGAGTGACGTACTGTCGGAGGGCAGTACTGAGGGAGTGACGTACTGTCGGAGGGGCAGTACTGAGGGAGTGCCGTACTGTCGGAGGGGCAGTACTGAGGGAGTGACGTACTGTCGGAGGGGCAGTACTGAGGGAGTGACGTACTGTCGGAGGGGCAGTACTGAGGGAATGCCGTACTGTCGGAGGGGCAGTACTGAGGGAGTGACGTACTGTCGGAGGGGCAGTACTGAGGGAGTGACGTACTGTCGGAGGGACAGTACTGAGGGAGTGACGTACTGTCGGAGGGGCAGTACTGAGGGAGTGCCGTACTGTCGGAGGGGCAGTACTGAGAGAATGACGTACTGTCGGAGGGGCAGTACTGAGGGAGTGACGTACTGTCGGAGGGGCAGTACTGAAGGAGTGCCGTACTGTAGGAGGGGCAGTACTGAGGGAGTGACGTACTGTCGGAGGGGCAGTACTGAGGGAGTGACGTACTGTCGGAGGGGCAGTACTGAGGGAGAGACGGACTGTCGGAGGGGCAGTACGGAGGGAGTGACGTACTGTCGGAGGGGCAG
Organism: Pristiophorus japonicus; assembly: GCF_044704955.1. Classification (NCBI taxonomy): domain Eukaryota; kingdom Metazoa; phylum Chordata; class Chondrichthyes; family Pristiophoridae; genus Pristiophorus; species Pristiophorus japonicus. The sequence goes on along the minus strand of NC_091983.1, from coordinate 6,406,501 downwards.
TACTGAGGGAGTGACGTACTGTCGGAGGGGCAGTACTGAGGGTGTGAAGTACTGTCTGAGGGGCAGTACTGAGGGAGTGACGTACTGTCTGAGGGGCAGTACTGAGGGAGTGACGTACTGTCGGAGGGGCAGTACTGAGGGTGTGACGTACTGTCTGAGGGGCAGTACTGAGGGAGTGACGTACTGTCGGAAGGGCAGTACTGAGGGAGTGCCGTACTGTCGGAGGGGGAGTACTGAGGGAGTGACGTACTGTCTGAGGGGCAGTACTGAGGGAGTGACGTACTGTCGGAGGGCCAGTACTGAGGGAGTGATGTACTGTCGGAGGGGCCGTACTGAGGGAGTGATGTACTGTCGGAGGGGCAGTACTGAGGGAGTGCCGCACTGTCGGAGGGGCAGTACTGAGGGAGTGCCGTACTGTCGGAGGGGCAGTACTGAGGGAGTGACGTACTGTCGGAGGGGCAGTACTGAGGGAGTGACGTACTGTCGGAGGGGCAGTACTGAGGGAGTGACGTACTGTTGGAGGGGCAGTACTGAGGGAGTGACGTACTGTTGGAGGGGCAGTACTGAGGGAGTGACGTTCTGTCGGAGGGGCAGTACTGAGGGAGTGCCGTACTGTCGGAGGGGCAGTACTGAGGGAGTGCCGCACTGTCGGAGGGGCAGTACTGAGGGAGTGCCGTACTGTCGGAGGGGCAGTACTGAGGGAGTGACGTACTGTCGGAGGGGCAGTACTGAGGGCGTGACGTACTGTCGGAGGGGCAGTACTGAGGGAGTGACGTACTGTCGGAGGGGCAGTACTGAGGGAGTGCCGTACTGTCGGAGGGGCAGTACTGAGGGAGTGACGTACTGTCGGAGGGGCAGTACTGAGGGTGTGACGTACTGTCTGAGGGGCAGTACTGAGGGAGTGACGTACTGTCTGAGGGGCAGTACTGAGGGAGTGACGTACTGTCGGAGGGGCAGTACTGAGGGTGTGACGTACTGTCTGAGGGGCAGTACTGAGGGAGTGACGTACTGTCGGAAGGGCAGTACTGAGGGAGTGCCGTACTGTCGGAGGGGCAGTACTGAGGGAGTGACGTACTGTCGGAGGGGCAGTACTGAGGGAGTGCCGTACTGTCGGAGGGGCAGTACTGAGGGAGTGACGTACTGTCGGAGGGGCAGTACTGAGGGAGTGACGTACTGTCGGTGGGGCAGTACTAAGGGAGTGACGCACTGTTGGAGGGGCAGTACTGAGGGAGTGCCGTACTGTCGGAGGGGCAGTACTGAGGGGGTGACGTACTGTCGGAGGGGTAGTACTGAGGGAGTGACGTACTGTCGGAGGGGCAGTACTGAGGGAGTGCCGTACTGTCGGAGGGGCAGTACTGAGGGAGCCCCGTACTGTCGGAGGGGCAGTACTGAGGGAGTGACGTACTGTCGGAGGGGCAGTACTGAGGGAGTGCCGTACTGTCGGAGGGGCAGTACTGAGGGAGTGACGTACTGTCGGTGGGGCAGTACTGAGGGAGTGACGAACTGTCGGATGGGCAGTACTGAGGGAGTGACGTACTGTCGGAGTCGCAGTACTGAGGGAGTGACGTACTGTCGGAGGGGCAGTAAAGAGGGAGGGACGTACTGTCGGAGGGGCAGTACTGAGGGAGCGACGTACTGTCGGAGGGGCAGTACTGAGGGAGTGCCATACTGTCGGAGGGGCAGTACTGAGGGAGTGACGTACTGTCGGAGGGGCAGTACTGAGGGAGTGACGTACTGTCGGAGGGGCAGTACTGAGAGAGTGACGTACTGTCGGAGGGGCAGTACTGAGGGAGTGACGTACTGTCGGAGGGGCAGTACTGAGGGAGTGACGCACTGTCGGAGGGGCAGTACTGAGGGAGTGACGTACTGTCGGAGGGGCAGTACTGAGGGAGTGCTGTACTGTCTGAGGGGCAGTACTGAGGGAGTGACGTACTGTCGAAGGGGCAGTACTGAGGGAGTGACGTACTGTCGGAGGGGCAATACTGAGGGAGTGCCGTACTGTCGGAGGGGCAGTACTGAGGGAGTGCCGTACTGTCGAAGGGGCAGTACTGAGGGAGTGCCGTACTGTCGGAGGGGCAGTACTGAGGTAGTGCCGTACTGTCGGAGGGGCAGTACTGAGGGAGTGACGTACTGTCGGAGGGGCAGTACTGAGGGAGTGCCGTACTGTCGGAGGGGCAGTACTGAGGGAGTGACGTACTGTCGGAGGGGCAGTACTGAGGGAGTGCCGTACTGTCGGAGGGGCAGTACTGAGGGAGTGCCGTACTGTCGGAGGGGCAGTACTGAGGGAGTGACGTACTGTCGGAGGGGCAGTACTGAGGGAGTGACGTACTGTCGGAGGGTCAGTACTGAGGGAGTGACGTACTGTCGGAGGGGCAGTACTGAGGGAGTGCCGTACTGTCGGAGGGGCAGTACTGAGGGAGTGCCGTACTGTCGGAGGGGCAGTACTGAAGGAGTGACGTACTGTCGGAGGGGCAGTACTGAGGGAGTGACGTACTGTCGGAGGGGCAGTACTGAGGGAGTGACGTACTGTCGGAGGTGCAGTACTGAGGGAGTGACGTACTGTCTGAGGGGCAGTACTGAGGGAGTGACGTACTGTCGGAAGGGCAGTACTGAGGGAGTGCCGTACTGTCGGAGGGGCAGTACTGAGGGAGTGACGTACTGTCGGAGTGGCAGTACTGAGGGAGTGCCGTACTGTCGGAGGGGCAGTACTGAGGGAGTGACGTACTGTCGGAGGGGCAGTACTGAGGGAGTGACGTACTGTCGGAGGGGCAGTACTGAGAGAGTGACGTACTGTCTGAGGGGCAGTACTGAGGGAGTGACGTACTGTCGGAGGGCCGTACTGAGGGAGTGACGTACTGTCGGTGGGGCAGTACTGAGGGAGTGCCGTACTGTCGGAGGGGCAGTACTGAGGGAGTGCCGTACTGTCGGAGGGGCAGTACAGAGGGAGTGACGTACTGTCGGAGGGGCAGTACTGAGGGAGTGACGTACTGTCGGAGGGGCAGTACTGAGGGAGTGACGTACTGTCGGAGGGGCAGTACTGAGGGAGTGACGTACTGTCGGAGGGGCAGTACTGAGGGAGTGACGTACTGTCGGAGGGGCAGTACTGAGGGAGTGCCGTACTGTCGGAAGGGCAGCACTGACGGAATTACCGTACTGTCGGAGGGGCAGTACTGAGGGAGTGCCGTACTGTCGGAGGGGCAGTACTGAGGGAGTGACGTACTGTCGGAGGGGCAGTACTGAGGGAGTGCCGTACTGTCGGAGGGGCAGTACTGAGGGAGTGCCGTACTGTCGGAGGGGCAGTACTGAGGGAGTGACGTACTGTCGGAGGGGCAGTACTGAGGGAGTGACGTACTGTCGGAGGGGCAGTACTGAGGGAGTGACGTACTGTCGGAGGGGCAGTACTGAGGGAGTGACGTACTGTCGGAGGGGCAGTATTGAGGGAGTGACGTACTGTCGGAGGGGCAGTACTGAGGGAGTGACGTACTGTCGGAGGGGCAGTACTGAGGGAGTGACGTACTGTCGGAGGGGCAGTACTGAGGGAGTGCCGTACTGTCGGAGGGGCAGTACTGAGGGAATGACGTACTGTCGGAGGGGCAGTACTGAGGGAGTGACGTACTGTCGGAGGGGCAGTACTGAAGGAGTGCCGTACTGTCGGAGGGGCAGTACTGAGAGAGTGACGTACTGTCTGAGGGGCAGTACTGAGAGAGTGACGTACTGTCTGAGGGGCAGTACTGAGGGAGTGACGTACTGTCGGAGGGGCAGTACTGAGGGAGTGCCGTACTGTCGGAGGGGCAGTACTGAGGGAGTGACGTACTGTCTGAGGGGCAGTACTGAGGGAGTGACGTACTGTCGGAGGGGCAGTACTGAGGGAGTGACGTACTGTCGGAGGGGCAGTACTGAGGGAGTGACGTACTGTCGGAGGGGCAGTACTGAGGGAGTGCCGTACTGTCGGAGGGGCAGTACTGAGGGAGTGACGTACTGTCGGAGGGGCAGTACTGAGTGAGTGACGTACTGTCGGAGGGGCAGTACTGAGGGAGTGACGTACTGTCGGAGGGGCAGTACTGAGGGAGTGCCGTACTGTCGGAGGGGCAGTACTGAGGGAGTGCCGTACTGTCGGAGGGGCAGTACTGAGGGAGTGACGTACTGTCGGAGGGGCAGTACTGAGGGAGTGACGTACTGTCGGAGGGGCAGTACTGAGGGAGTGCCGCACTGTCGGAGGTGCAGTACTGAGGGAGTGACGTACTGTCGGAGGGGCAGTACTGAAGGAGTGCCGTACTGTCGGAGGGGCAGTACTGAGGGAGTGACGTACTGTCGGAGGGGCAGTACTGAGGGAGTGACGTACCGTCGGAGGGGCAGTACTGAGGGAGAGACGGACTGTCGGAGGGGCAGTACTGAGGGAGTGACGTACTGTCGTAGGGGCAGTACTGAGGGAGTGACGTACTGTCGGAGGGGCAGTACTGAGGGAGTGACGTACTGTCGGAGGGGCAGTACTGAGGGAGTGACGTACTGTCGGAGGGGCAGTACTGAGGGAGTGACGTACTGTCGGAGGGGCAGTACTGAGGGAGTGCCGCACTGTCGGAAGGGCAGTACTGAGGGAGTGACGTACTGTTGGAGGGGCAGTACTGAGGGAGTGACGTACTGTCGGCGGGGCAGTACTGAGGGAGTGACGTACTGTCGGAGGGGCAGTACTGAGGGAGTGACGTACTGTCGGAGGGGCAGTACTGAGGGAGTGCCTTACTGTCGGAGGGGCAGTACTGAGGGAGTGACGTACTGTCGGAGGGGCAGTACTGAGGGAGTGACGTACTGTCGGAGGGGCAGTACTGAGGGAGTGCCGTACTGTCGGAGGGGCAGTACTGAGGGAGTGACGTACTGTCGGAGGGGCAGCACTGAGGGAGTGACGCACTGTCGGAGGGGCAGCACTGAGGGTGTGACGTACTGTCGGAGGGGCAGTACTGAGGGAGTGCCGTACTGTCGGAGGGGCAGTACTGAGGGAGCCCCGCACTGTCGGAGGAGCAGTACTGAGGGAGTGCCGTACTGTCGGAGGGGCAGGACTGAGGGAGTGACGTACTGTCGGAGGGGCAGCACTGAGGGAGTGACGCACTGTCGGAGGGGCAGTACTGAGGGAGTGACGTACTGTCGGAGGGGCAGTACTGAGGGAGTGACGTACTGTCGGAGGGGCAGTACTGAGGGAGTGCCGCACTGTCGGAAGGGCAGTACTGAGGGAGTGACGTACTGTCGGATGGTCAGTACTGAGGGAGTGACGTACTGTCGGAGGGCAGTACTGAGGGAGTGACGTACTGTCGGAGAGGCAGTACTGAGGGAGTGCCGTACTGTCGGAGGGCAGTACTGAGGGAGTGACGTACTGTCGGAGGGGCAGTACTGTGGGAGTGATGTACTGTCGGAGGGGCAGTACTGAGGGAGTGACGTACTGTCGGAGGGCAGTACTGAGGGAGTGACGTACTGTCGGAGAGGCAGTACTGAGGGAGTGCCGTACTGTCAGAGGGGCAGTACTGAGGGAGTGACCTACTGTCGGAGGGGCAGTACTGAGGGAGTGACGTACTGTCGGAGGGGCAGTACTGAGGGAGCCCCGCACTGTCGGAAGGGCAGTACTGAGGGAGTGACGCACTGTCGGAGGGGCAATACTGAGGGAGTGACGTACTGTCGGAGAGGCAGTACTGAGGGAGTGACGCATTGTCGGAGGGGCAGTACGGAGGGAGTGACGTACTGTCGGAGGGGCAGTACTGAGGGAGTGACGTACTGTCGGAGGGGCAGTACAGAGGGAGTGACGTACTGTCGGAGGGGCAGTACTGAGGGAGTGACGTATTGTCGGAGGGGCAGTACTGAGGGAGTGACGTACTGTCGGAGGGGCAGTACTGAGGGAGTGCCGCACTGTCGGAAGGGCAGTACTGAGGGAGTGACGTACTGTCGGATGGTCAGTACTGAGGGAGTGACGTACTGTCGGAGGGCAGTACTGAGGGAGTGACGTACTTTCGGAGAGGCAGTACTGAGGGAGTGCCGTACTGTCGGAGGGCAGTACTGAGGGAGTGACGTACTGTCGGAGGGGCAGTACTGAGGGAGTGATGTACTGTCGGAGGGGCAGTACTGAGGGAGTGACGTACTGTCGGAGGGGCAGTACTGTGGGAGTGATGTACTGTCGGAGGGGCAGTACTGAGGGAGTGACGTACTGTCGGAGGGCAGTACTGAGGGAGTGACGTACTGTCGGAGAGGCAGTACTGAGGGAGTGCCGTACTGTCAGAGGGGCAGTACTGAGGGAGTGACCTACTGTCGGAGGGGCAGTACTGAGGGAGTGACGTACTGTCGGAGGGGCAGTACTGAGGGAGCCCCGCACTGTCGGAAGGGCAGTACTGAGGGAGTGACGCACTGTCGGAGGGGCAATACTGAGGGAGTGACGTACTGTCGGAGAGGCAGTACTGAGGGAGTGACGCACTGTCGGAGGGGCAGTACGGAGGGAGTGACGTACTGTCGGAGGGGCAGTACTGAGGGAGTGACGTACTGTCGGAGGGGCAGTACAGAGGGAGTGACGTACTGTCGGAGGGGCAGTACTGAGGGAGTGACGTACTGTCGGAGGGGCAGTACTGAGGGAGTGACGTACTGTCGGAGGGGCAGTACTGAGGGAGTGCCTTACTGTCGGAGGGGCAGTACTGAGGGAGTGACGTACTGTCGGAGGGGCAGTACTGAGGGAGTGACGTACTGTCGGAGGGGCAGTACAGAGGGAGTGCCGTACTGTCGGAGGGGCAGTACTGAGGGAGTGACGTACTGTCGGAGGGGCAGCACTGAGGGAGTGACGCACTGTCGGAGGGGCAGCACTGAGGGTGTGACGTACTGTCGGAGGGGCAGTACTGAGGGAGTGCCGTACTGTCGGAGGGGCAGTACTGAGGGAGCCCCGCACTGTCGGAGGAGCAGTACTGAGGGAGTGCCGTACTGTCGGAGGGGCAGGACTGAGGGAGTGACGTACTGTCGGAGGGGCAGCACTGAGGGAGTGACGCACTGTCGGAGGGGCAGTACTGAGGGAGTGACGTACTGTCGGAGGGGCAGTACTGAGGGAGTGACGTACTGTCGGAGGGGCAGTACTGAGGGAGTGCCGCACTGTCGGAAGGGCAGTACTGAGGGAGTGACGTACTGTCGGATGGTCAGTACTGAGGGAGTGACGTACTGTCGGAGGGCAGTACTGAGGGAGTGACGTACTTTCGGAGAGGCAGTACTGAGGGAGTGCCGTACTGTCGGAGGGCAGTACTGAGGGAGTGACGTACTGTCGGAGGGGCAGTACTGAGGGAGTGATGTACTGTCGGAGGGGCAGTACTGAGGGAGTGACGTACTGTCGGAGGGGCAGTACTGTGGGAGTGATGTACTGTCGGAGGGGCAGTACTGAGGGAGTGACGTACTGTCGGAGGGTAGTACTGAGGGAGTGACGTACTGTCGGAGAGGCAGTACTGAGGGAGTGCCGTACTGTCAGAGGGGCAGTACTGAGGGAGTGACCTACTGTCGGAGGGGCAGTACTGAGGGAGTGACGTACTGTCGGAGGGGCAGTACTGAGGGAGCCCCGCACTGTCGGAAGGGCAGTACTGAGGGAGTGACGCACTGTCGGAGGGGCAATACTGAGGGAGTGACGTACTGTCGGAGAGGCAGTACTGAGGGAGTGACGCACTGTCGGAGGGGCAGTACGGAGGGAGTGACGTACTGTCGGAGGGGCAGTACTGAGGGAGTGACGTACTGTCGGAGGGGCAGTACAGAGGGAGTGACGTACTGTCGGAGGGGCAGTACTGAGGGAGTGACGTATTGTCGGAGGGGCAGTACTGAGTGAGCCCCGCACTGTCGGAGGGGCAGTACTGAGGGAGTGCCGTACTGTCGGAGGGGCAGGACTGAGGGAGTGACGTACTGTCGGAAGGGCAGTACTGAGGGAGTGACGTACTGTCGGAGGGGCAGTACTGAGGGAGTGACGTACTGTCGGATGGTCAGTACTGAGGGAGTGACGTACTGTCGGAGGGCAGTACTGAGGGAGTGACGTACTGTCGGAGAGGCAGTACTGAGGGAGTGCCGTACTGTCGGAGGGCAGTACTGAGGGAGTGACGTACTGTCGGAGGGGCAGTACTGAGGGAGTGATGTACTGTCGGAGGGGCAGTACTGAGGGAGTGACGTACTGTCGGAGGGGCAGTACTGAGAGAGTGCCGCACTGTCGGAGGGCAGTACTGAGGGAGTGACGTACTGTCGGAGAGGCAGTACTGAGGGAGTGCCGTACTGTCAGAGGGGCAGTACTGAGGGAGTGACCTACTGTCGGAGGGGCAGTACTGAGGGAGTGACGTACTGTCGGAGGGGCAGTACTGAGGGAGCCCCGCACTGTCGGAAGGGCAGTACTGAGGGAGTGACGCACTGTCGGAGGGGCAATACTGAGGGAGTGACGTACTGTCGGAGAGGCAGTACTGAGGGAGTGACGCACTGTCGGAGGGGCAGTACGGAGGGAGTGACGTACTGTCGGAGGGGCAGTACTGAGGGAGTGACGTACTGTCGGAGGGGCAGTACAGAGGGAGTGACGTACTGTCGGAGGGGCAGTACTGAGGGAGTGACGTACTGTCGGAGGGGCAGTACTGAGGGAGTGACGTACTGTCGGAGGGGCAGTACAGAGGGAGTGACGTACTGTCGGAGGGGCAGTACTGAGGGAGTGACGCACTGTCGGAGGGGCAGTACTGAGGGAGTGCCGTACTGTCGGAGGGGCAGTACTGAGAGAGCCCCGCACTGTCGGAGGGGCAGTACTGAGGGAGTGCCGTACTGTCGGAGGGGCAGGACTGAGGGAGTGACGTACTGTCGGAAGGGCAGTACTGAGGGAGTGACGTACTGTCGGAGGGGCAGTACTGAGGGAGTGACGTACTGTCGGAGGGGCAGTACTGAGGGAGTGACGTACTGTCGGAGGGGCAGTACTGAGGGAGTGCCGCACTGTCGGAAGGGCAGTACTGAGGGAGTGACGTACTGTTGGAGGGGCAGTACTGAGGGAGTGACGTACTGTCGGAGGGGCAGTACTGAGGGAGTGACGTACTGTCGGAGGGCAGTACTGAGGGAGTGACGTACTGTCGGAGGGGCAGTACTGAGGGAGTGCCGTACTGTCGGAGGGGCAGTACTGAGTGAGTGACGTACTGTCGGAGGGGCAGTACTGAGGGAGTGACGAACTGTCGGAGGGCAGTACTGAGGGAGTGACGAACTGTCGGAGGGGCAGTACTGAGGGAGTGACGTACTGTCGGAGGGGCAGTACTGAGGGAGTGCCGTACTGTCGGAGGGGCAGTACTGAGGGAGTGACGTACTGTCGGCGGGGCAGTACTGAGGGAGTGACGTACTGTCGGAGGGGCAGTACTGAGGGAGTGACGTACTGTCGGATTGGGCAGTACTGAGGGAGTGCCTTACTGTCGGAGGGGCAGTACTGAGGGAGTGACGTACTGTCGGAGGGGCAGTACTGAGGGAGTGCCGTACTGTCGGAGGGGCAGTACTGAGGGAGTGACGTACTGTCGGAGGGGCAGCACTGAGGGAGTGACGCACTGTCGGAGGGGCAGCACTGAGGGTGTGACGTACTGTCGGAGGGGCAGTACTGAGGGAGTGCCGTACTGTCGGAGGGGCAGTACTGAGGGAGCCCCGCACTGTCGGAAGAGCAGTACTGAGGGAGTGACGCACTGTCGGAGGGGCACTACTGAGGGAGTGACGTACTGTCGGAGAGGCAGTACTGAGGGAGTGACGCACTGTCGGAGGGGCAGTACGGAGGGAGTGACGTACTGTCGGAGGGGCAGTACTGTGGGAGTGACGGACTGTCGGAGGGGCAAAACTGAGGGAGTGACGTACTGTCGGAGGGGCAGTACTGAGGGAATGACGTACTGTCGGAGGTGCAGTACTGAGGGAGTGACGCACTGTCGGAGGGGCAGTACTGAGGGAGTGACGTACTGTCGGAGGGGCAGTACTGAGGGAGTGCCGTACTGTCGGAGGGGCAGTACTGAGGGAGTGACGTACTGTCGGAGGGGCAGTACTGAGGGAGTGACGTACTGTCGGAGGGCAGTACTGAGGGAGTGACGTACTGTCGGAGGGGCAGAACTGAGGGAGTGACGTACTGTCGGAGGGGCAGTACTGAGGGAGTGACGCACTGTCGGAGGGGCAGAACTGAGGGAGTGACGTACTGTCGGAGGGGCAGTACTGAGGGAGTGACGTACTGTCGGAGGGGCAGTACTGAGGGAGTGACGTACTGTCGGAGGGGCAGAACTGAGGGAGTGACGTACTGTCGGAGGGGCAGTACTGAGGGAGTGAGTACTGTCGGAGGGGCTGTAGTGAGGGAGTGCCGCACTGTCGGAGGGGCAGTACTGAGGGAGTGACGCACTGTCGGAGCGGCAGTACTGAGGGAGTGACCTACTGTCGGAGGGGCAGTACTGAGGGAGTGAAGTACTGTCGGAGGGTCGTACTGTCGGAGGGACAGTACTGAGGGAGTGACGCACTGTCGCAGGTGCAGTACTGAGGGAGTGATGCACTGTCGGAGGGGCAGTACTGAGGGAGTGACGTACTGTCGGAGGGGCAGTACTGAGGGAGTGCCGTACTGTCGGAGGGGCAGTACTGAGGGAGTGCCGTACTGTCGGAGGTGCAGTACTGAGGGAGTGACGTACTGTCGGAGGGGCAGTACTGAGGGAGTGCCGTACTGTCGGAGGGGCAGTACTGAGGGAGTGACGTACTGTCGGAGGGGCAGTACTGAGGGTGTGACGTACTGTCGGAGGGGCAGTAATGAGGGAGTGCCGTACTGTCGGAGGGGCAGTACTGAGGGAGTGACGTACTGTCGGAGGGGCAGTACTGAGGGAGTGCCGTACTGTCGGAGGGGCAGTAATGAGGGAGTGCCGTACTGTCGGAGGGGCAGTACTGAGGGAGTGACGTACTGTCGGAGGGGCAGTACTGAGGGAGTGACGTACTGTCGGAGGGGCAGTACTGAGGGAGTGACGTACTGTCGGAGGGGCAGTACTGAGGGAGTGCCGTACTGTCGGAGGGGCAGTACTGAGGGAGTGCCGTACTGTTGGAGGGGCAGTACTGAGGGAGTGACGTACTGTCGGAGGGGCAGTACTGAGGGAGTGACGCACTGTCGGAGGGTCAGTACTGAGGGAGTGACGTACTGTCGGAGGGGCAGTACTGAGGGAGTGTCGTACTGTCGGAGATGCAGTACTGAGGGAGTGCCGCACTGTCGGAGGGGCAGTACTGAGGGAGTGACGTACTGTCGGAGGGACAGTACTGAGGGAGTAACGTACTGTCGGAGGGGCAGTACTGAGGGACTGACGTACTGTCGGAGGGACAGTACTGAGGGAGTGACGTACTGAGGGAGTGACGTACTGTCGGAGGGGCAGTACTGAGGGGGTGACGTACTGTCGGAGCGGCTGTACTGAGGGAGTGACGTACTGTCGGAGGGGCAGTACTGAGGGAGTGACGTACTGTCGGAGTGGCAGTACTGAGGGAGTGACGTACTGTCGGAGGGGCAGTACTGAGGGAGTGCCGTACTGTCGGAGGGGCAGTACTGAGGGAGTGACGTACTGTCGGAGGGGCAGTACTGAGGGAGTGACGTACTGTCGGAGGGGCAGTCCTGAGGGAGTGACGTACTGTCGGAGAGGCAGTACTGAGGGAGTGACGCACTGTCGGAGGGGCAGTACGGAGGGAGTGACGTACTGTCGGAGGGGCAGTACTGTGGGAGTGAGGGACTGTCGGAGGGGCAGTACTGAGGGAGTGACGTACTGTCGGAGGGGCAGTACTGAGGGAGTGACGTACTGTCAGAGGGGCAGTACTGAGGGAATGACGTACTGTCGGAGGGGCAGTACTGAGGGAGTGACGTACTGTCGGAGGGGCAGTACTGAGAGAGTGACGTACTGTCGGAGGGCAGTACTGAGGGAGTGACGTACTGTCGGAGGGGCAGAACTGAGGGAGTGACGTACTGTCGGAGGTGCAGTACTGAGGGAGTGACGCACTGTCGGAGGGGCAGAACAGAGGGAGTGACGTACTGTCGGAGGGGCAGTACTGAGGGAGTGCCGTACTGTCGGAGGGGCAGTACTGAGGGAGTGACGTACTGTCGGAGGGGCAGTACTGAGGGAGTGCCGCACTGTCGGAGGGGCAGTACTGAGGGAGTGACGCACTGTCGGAGCGGCAGTACTGAGGGAGTGACGTACTGTCGGAGGGGCAGTACTGAGGGAGTGAAGTACTGTCGGAGGGTCGTACTGTCGGAGGGACAGTACTGAGGGAGTGATGCACTGTCGGAGGTGCAGTACTGAGGGAGTGACGTACTGTCGGAGGGGCAGTACTGAGGGAGTGACGTACTGTCGGAGGGACAGTACTGAGGGAGTGATGTACTGTCGGAGGGGCAGTACTGAGGGAGTGCCGTGCTGTCGGAGGTGCAGTACTGAGGGAGTGCCGCACTGTCGGAGGGGCAGTACTGAGGGAGTGCCGTACTGTATGAGGGGCAGTACTGAGGGAGTGACGTACTGTCGGAGGGGCAGTACTGAGGGAGTGACGTACTGTCGGAGGGGCAGTACTGAGGGAGTGACGCACTGTCGGAGGGGCAGTACTGAGGGAGTGCCGCACTGTCGGAGGGGCAGTACTGAGGGAGTGCCGCACTGTCGGAGGGGCAGTACTGAGGGAGTGCCGTACTGTCGGAGGGGCAGTACTGAGGGAGTGACGTACTGTCGGAGGGCAGTACTGAGGGAGTGACGTACTGTTGGAGGGGCAGTACTGAGGGAGTGCCGTACTGTCGGAGGGGCAGTACTGAGGGAGTGACGTACTGTCGAAGGGGCAGTACTGAGGGAGCGACGTACTGTCGGAGGGGCAGTACTGAGGGAGTGACGTACTGTCGGAGGGGCAGTACTGAGGGAGTGCCGTACTGTCGGAGGGGCAGTACTGAGGGAGTGACGTACTGTCGGCGGGGCAGTACTGAGGGAGTGACGTACTGTCGGAGGGGCAGTACTGAGGGAGTGACGTACTGTCGGATTGGGCAGTACTGAGGGAGTGCCTTACTGTCGGAGGGGCAGTACTGAGGGAGTGACGTACTGTCGGAGGGGCAGTACTGAGGGAGTGACGTACTGTCGGAGGGGCAGTACTGAGGGAGTGCCGTACTGTCGGAGGGGCAGAACTGAGGGAGTGACGTACTGTCGGAGGGGCAGCACTGAGGGAGTGAGGCACTGTCGGAGGGGCAGCACTGAGGGTGTGACGTACTGTCGGAGGGGCAGTACTGAGGGTGTGCCGTACTGTCGGAGGGGCAGTACTGAGGGAGCCCCGCACTGTCGGAGGAGCAGTACTGAGGGAGTGCCGTACTGTCGGAGGGGCAGGACTGAGGGAGTGACGTACTGTCGGAGGGGCAGCACTGAGGGAGTGACGCACTGTCGGAGGGGCAGTACTGAGGGAGTGACGTACTGTCGGAGGGGCAGTACTGAGGGAGTGACCTACTGTCGGAGGGGCAGTACTGAGGGAGTGCCGCACTGTCGGAAGGGCAGTACTGAGGGAGTGACGTACTGTCGGATGGTCAGTACTGAGGGAGTGACGTACTGTCGGAGGGCAGTACTGAGGGAGTGACGTACTGTCGGAGAGGCAGTACTGAGGGAGTGCCGTACTGTCGGAGGGCAGTACTGAGGGAGTGACGTACTGTCGGAGGGGCAGTACTGAGGGAGTGATGTACTGTCGGAGGGGCAGTACTGAGGGAGTGACGTACTGTCGGAGGGGCACTACTGTGGGAGTGATGTACTGTCGGAGGGGCAGTACTGAGGGAGTGACGTATGTCGGAGGGCAGTACTGAGGGAGTGACGTACTGTCGGAGAGGCAGTACTGAGGGAGTGCCGTACTGTCAGAGGGGCAGTACTGAGGGAGTGACCTACTGTCGGAGGGGCAGTACTGAGGGAGTGACGTACTGTCGGAGGGGCAGTACTGAGGGAGCCCCGCACTGTCGGAAGGGCAGTACTGAGGGAGTGACGCACTGTCGGAGGGGCAATACTGAGGGAGTGACGTACTGTCGGAGAGGCAGTACTGAGGGAGTGACGCACTGTCGGAGGGGCAGTACGGAGGGAGTGACGTACTGTCGGAGGGGCAGTACTGAGGGAATGACGTACTGTCGGAGGTGCAGTACTGAGGGAGTGACGCACTGTCGGAGGGGCAGAACTGAGGGAGTGACGTACTGTCGGAGGGGCAGTACTGAGGGAGTGCCGTACTGTCGGAGGGGCAGTACTGAGGGAGTGACGTACTGTCGGAGGGGCAGTACTGAGGGAGTGACGTACTGTCGGAGGGCAGTACTGAGGGAGTGACGTACTGTCGGAGGGGCAGAACTGAGGGAGTGACGTACTGTCGAAGGGGCAGTTCTGAGGGAGTGACGTACTGTCGGAGGGGCAGTACTGAGGTAGTGACGTACTGTCGGAGGGGCAGTACTGAGGGAGTGACGTACTGTCGGAGGGGCAGAACTGAGGGAGTGACGTACTGTCGGAGGGGCAGTACTGAGGGAGTGAGTACTGTCGGAGGGGCAGTACTGAGGGAGTGCCGCACTGTCGGAGGGGCAGTACTGAGGGAGTGACGCACTGTCGGAGCGGCAGTACTGAGGGAGTGCCGTACTGTCGGAGGGGCAGTACTGAGGGAGTGAAGTACTGTCGGAGGGTCGTACTGTCGGAGGGACAGTACTGAGGGAGTGACGCACTGTCGCAGGTGCAGTACTGAGGGAGTGGTGCACTGTCGGAGGGGCAGTACTGAGGGAGTGCCGTACTGTCGGAGGGGCAGTACTGAGGGAGTGCCGTACTGTCGGAGGTGCAGTACTGAGGGAGTGACGTACTGTCGGAGGGGCAGTACTGAGGGAGTGCCGTACTGTCGGAGGGGCAGTAATGAGGGAGTGCCGTACTGTCGGAGGGGCAGTACTGAGGGAGTGACGTACTGTCGGAGGGGCAGTACTGAGGGAGTGCCGTACTGTCGGAGGGGCAGTAATGAGGGAGTGCCGTACTGTCGGAGGGGCAGTACTGAGGAGTGACGTACTGTCGGAGGGGCAGTACTGAGGGAGTGACGTACTGTCGGAGGGGCAGTACTGAGGGAGTGACGTACTGTCGGAGGGGCAGTACTGAGGGAGTGACGTACTGTCGCAGGGGCAGTACTGAGGGAGTGACGTACTGTCGGAGGGGCAGAACTGAGGGAGTGACGTACTGTCGGAGGGGCAGTACTGAGGGAGTGACGCACTGTCGGAGGGTCAGTACTGAGGGAGTGACGTACTGTCGGAGGGGCAGTACTGAGGGAGTGTCGTACTGTCGGAGATGCAGTACTGAGGGAGTGCCGCACTGTCGGATGGGCAGTACTGAGAGAGTGACGTACTGTCGGAGGGACAGTACTGAGGGAGTGACGTACTGTCGGAGGGGCAGTACTGAGGGACTGACGTACTGTCGGAGGGACAGTACTGAGGGAGTGACGTACTGAGGGAGTGACGTACTGTCGGAGGGGCAGTAGTGAGGGAGTGACGTACTGTCGGAGGGGCAGTACTGAGGGAGTGACGCACTGTCGGAGGGGCAGTACTGAGGGAGTGACGTACTGTCGGAGGGGATGTACTGAGGGAGTGACGTACTGTCGGAGGGGCAGTACTGAGGGAGTGACGGACTGTCGGAGTGGCAGTACTGAGGGAGTGACGTACTGTCGGAGGGGCAGTACTGAGGGAGTGCCGTACTGTCGGAGGGGCAGTACTGAGGGAGTGATGTACTGTCGGAGGGGCAGTACTGAGGGAGTGACGTACTGTCGGAGGGGCAGTACTGAGGGAGTGACGTACTGTCGGAGAGGCAGTACTGAGGGAGTGACGCACTGTCGGAGGGGCAGTACGGAGTGAGTGACGCACTGTCGGAGGGGCAGTACGGAGTGAGTGACGTACTGTCGGAGGGGCAGTACTGTGGGAGTGAGGGACTGTCGGAGGGGCAGTACTGAGGGAGTGACGTACTGTCGGAGGGGCAGAACAGAGGGAGTGACGTACTGTCGGAGGGGCAGTACTGAGGGAGTGCCGTACTGTCGGAGGGGCAGTACTGAGGGAGTGACGTACTGTCGGAGGGGCAGTACTGAGGGAGTGCCGCACTGTCGGAGGGGTAGTACTGAGGGAGTGACGCACTGTCGGAGCGGCAGTACTGAGGGAGTGACGTACTGTCGGAGGGGCAGTACTGAGGGAGTGAAGTACTGTCGGAGGGTCGTACTGTCGGAGGGACAGTACTGAGGGAGTGATGCACTGTCGGAGGTGCAGTACTGAGGGAGTGACGTACTGTCGGAGGGGCAGTACTGAGGGAGTGACGTACTGTCGGAGGGACAGTACTGAGGGAGTGACGTACTGTCGGAGGGGCAGTACTGAGGGAGTGCCGTACTGTCGGAGGTGCAGTACTGAGGGAGTGACGTACTGTCGGAGGGGCAGTACTGAGGGAGTGCCGTACTGTATGAGGGGTAGTACTGAGGGAGTGACGTACTGTCGGAGGGGCAGTACTGAGGGAGTGACGTACTGTCGGAGGGGCAGTACTGAGGGAGTGACGCACTGTCGGAGGGGCAGTACTGAGGGAGTGCCGCACTGTCGGAAGGGCAGTACTGAGGGAGTGCCGCACTGTCGGAGGGGCAGTACTGAGGGAGTGCCGTACTGTCGGAGGGGCAGTACTGAGGGAGTGCCGTACTGTCGGAGGGGCAGTACTGAGGGAGTGACGTACTGTCGGAGGGGCAGTACTGAGGGAGTGACGTACTGTCAGAGGGGCAGTACTGAGGGAGTGACGTACTGTCGGAGGGACAGTACTGAGGGAGTGACGTACTGTCGGAGGGGCAGTACTGAGGGACTGACGTACTGTCGGAGGGACAGTACTGAGGGAGTGACGTACTGAGGGAGTGACGTTTTGTCGGAGGGGCAGTACTGAGGGAGTGCCGTACTGTCGGAGGGCAGTACTGAGGGAGTGACGTACTGTCGGAGGGGCAGTACTGAGGGAGTGATGTACTGTCGGAGGGGCAGTACTGAGGGAGTGACGTACTGTCGGAGGGGCAGTACTGTGGGAGTGATGTACTGTCGGAGGGGCAGTACTGAGGGAGTGACGTATGTCGGAGGGCAGTACTGAGGGAGTGACGTACTGTCGGAGAGGCAGTACTGAGGGAGTGCCGTACTGTCAGAGGGGCAGTACTGAGGGAGTGACCTACTGTCGGAGGGGCAGTACTGAGGGAGTGACGTACTGTCGGAGGGGCAGTACTGAGGGAGCCCCGCACTGTCGGAAGGGCAGTACTGAGGGAGTGACGCACTGTCGGAGGGGCAATACTGAGGGAGTGACGTACTGTCGGAGAGGCAGTACTGAGGGAGTGACGCACTGTCGGAGGGGCAGTACGGAGGGAGTGACGTACTGTCGGAGGGGCAGTACTGTGGGAGTGACGGACTGTCGGAGGGGCAGTACTGAGGGAATGACGTACTGTCGGAGGTGCAGTACTGAGGGAGTGACGCACTGTCGGAGGGGCAGAACTGAGGGAGTGACGTACTGTCGGAGGGGCAGTACTGAGGGAGTGCCGTACTGTCGGAGGGGCAGTACTGAGGGAGTGACGTACTGTCGGAGGGGCAGTACTGAGGGAGTGACGTACTGTCGGAGGGCAGTACTGAGGGAGTGACGTACTGTCGGAGGGGCAGAACTGAGGGAGTGACGTACTGTCGAAGGGGCAGTTCTGAGGGAGTGACGTACTGTCGGAGGGGCAGTACTGAGGTAGTGACGTACTGTCGGAGGGGCAGTACTGAGGGAGTGACGTACTGTCGGAGGGGCAGAACTGAGGGAGTGACGTACTGTCGGAGGGGCAGTACTGAGGGAGTGAGTACTGTCGGAGGGGCAGTACTGAGGGAGTGCCGCACTGTCGGAGGGGCAGTACTGAGGGAGTGACGCACTGTCGGAGCGGCAGTACTGAGGGAGTGACGTACTGTCGGAGGGGCAGTACTGAGGGAGTGAAGTACTGTCGGAGGGTCGTACTGTCGGAGGGACAGTACTGAGGGAGTGACGCACTGTCGCAGGTGCAGTACTGAGGGAGTGGTGCACTGTCGGAGGGGCAGTACTGAGGGAGTGCCGTACTGTCGGAGGGGCAGTACTGAGGGAGTGCCGTACTGTCGGAGGTGCAGTACTGAGGGAGTGACGTACTGTCGGAGGGGCAGTACTGAGGGAGTGCCGTACTGTCGGAGGGGCAGTAATGAGGGAGTGCCGTACTGTCGGAGGGGCAGTACTGAGGGAGTGACGTACTGTCGGAGGGGCAGTACTGAGGGAGTGCCGTACTGTCGGAGGGGCAGTAATGAGGGAGTGCCGTACTGTCGGAGGGGCAGTACTGAGGGAGTGACGTACTGTCGGAGGGGCAGTACTGAGGGAGTGACGTACTGTCGGAGGGGCAGTACTGAGGGAGTGACGTACTGTCGGAGGGGCAGTACTGAGGGAGTGACGTACTGTCGCAGGGGCAGTACTGAGGGAGTGACGTACTGTCGGAGGGGCAGTACTGAGGGAGTGACGTACTGTCGGAGGGGCAGTACTGAGGGAGTGACGCACTGTCGGAGGGTCAGTACTGAGGGAGTGACGTACTGTCGGAGGGGCAGTACTGAGGGAGTGTCGTACTGTCGGAGATGCAGTACTGAGGGAGTGCCGCACTGTCGGAGGGGCAGTACTGAGAGAGTGACGTACTGTCGGAGGGACAGTACTGAGGGAGTGACGTACTGTCGGAGGGGCAGTACTGAGGGACTGACGTACTGTCGGAGGGACAGTACTGAGGGAGTGACGTACTGAGGGAGTGACGTACTGTCGGAGGGGCAGTAGTGAGGGAGTGACGTACTGTCGGAGGGGCAGTACTGAGGGAGTGACGCACTGTCGGAGGGGCAGTACTGAGGGAGTGACGTACTGTCGGAGGGGATGTACTGAGGGAGTGACGTACTGTCGGAGGGGCAGTACTGAGGGAGTGACGGACTGTCGGAGTGGCAGTACTGAGGGAGTGACGTACTGTCGGAGGGGCAGTACTGAGGGAGTGCCGTACTGTCGGAGGGGCAGTACTGAGGGAGTGACGTACTGTCGGAGGGGCAGTACTGAGGGAGTGACGTACTGTCGGAGGGGCAGTACTGAGGGAGTGACGTACTGTCGGAGAGGCAGTACTGAGGGAGTGACGCACTGTCGGAGGGGCAGTACGGAGTGAGTGACGCACTGTCGGAGGGGCAGTACGGAGTGAGTGACGTACTGTCGGAGGGGCAGTACTGTGGGAGTGAGGGACTGTCGGAGGGGCAGTACTGAGGGAGTGACGTACTGTCGGAGGGGCAGAACAGAGGGAGTGACGTACTGTCGGAGGGGCAGTACTGAGGGAGTGCCGTACTGTCGGAGGGGCAGTACTGAGGGAGTGACGTACTGTCGGAGGGGCAGTACTGAGGGAGTGCCGCACTGTCGGAGGGGTAGTACTGAGGGAGTGACGCACTGTCGGAGCGGCAGTACTGAGGGAGTGACGTACTGTCGGAGGGGCAGTACTGAGGGAGTGAAGTACTGTCGGAGGGTCGTACTGTCGGAGGGACAGTACTGAGGGAGTGATGCACTGTCGGAGGTGCAGTACTGAGGGAGTGACGTACTGTCGGAGGGGCAGTACTGAGGGAGTGACGTACTGTCGGAGGGACAGTACTGAGGGAGTGACGTACTGTCGGAGGGGCAGTACTGAGGGAGTGCCGTACTGTCGGAGGTGCAGTACTGAGGGAGTGACGTACTGTCGGAGGGGCAGTACTGAGGGAGTGCCGTACTGTATGAGGGGTAGTACTGAGGGAGTGACGTACTGTCGGAGGGGCAGTACTGAGGGAGTGACGTACTGTCGGAGGGGCAGTACTGAGGGAGTGACGCACTGTCGGAGGGGCAGTACTGAGGGAGTGCCGCACTGTCGGAGGGGCAGTACTGAGGGAGTGCCGCACTGTCGGAGGGGCAGTACTGAGGGAGTGCCGTACTGTCGGTGGGGCAGTACTGAGGGAGTGCCGTACTGTCGGAGGGGCAGTACTGAGGGAGTGACGTACTGTCGGAGGGGCAGTACTGAGGGAGTGACGTACTGTCAGAGGGGCAGTACTGAGGGAGTGACGTACTGTCGGAGGGACAGTACTGAGGGAGTGACGTACTGTCGGAGGGGCAGTACTGAGGGACTGACGTACTGTCGGAGGGACAGTACTGAGGGAGTGACGTACTGAGGGAGTGACGTTTTGTCGGAGGGGCAGTACTGAGGGAGTGACGGACTGTCGGAAGGGCAGTACTGAGGGAGTGACGCACTGTCGGAGGGGCAGTACTGAGGGATTGACGTACTGTCGGAGGGGCTGTACTGAGGGAGTGACGTACTGTCGGAGGGGCAGTACTGAGGGAGTGACGTACTGTCGGAGGGGCAGTACTGAGGGAGTGACGTACTGTCGGAGGGGCAGGACTGAGGGAGTGACGTACTGTCGGAGGGGCAGTACTGAGGGACTGACGTACTGTCGGAGGGACAGTACTGAGAGAGTGACGTACTGAGGGAGTGACGTACTGTCGGAGGGGCAGTAGTGAGGGAGTGACGTACTGTCGGAGGGGCAGTACTGAGGGAGTGACGCACTGTCGGAGGGGCAGTACTGAGGGAGTGACGTACTGTCGGAGGGGCTGTACTGAGGGAGTGACGTACTGTCGGAGGGGCAGTACTGTGGGAGTGACGTACTGTCGGAGTGGCAGTACTGAGGGAGTGACGTACTGTCGGAGGGGCAGTACTGAGGGAGTGCCGTACTGTCGGAGGGGCAGTACTGAGGGAGTGACGTACTGTCGGAGGGGCAGTACTGAGGGAGTGACGTACTGTCGGAGGGGCAGTACTGAGGGAGTGACGTACTGTCGGAGAGGCAGTACTGAGGGAGTGACGCACTGTCGGAGGGGCAGTACGGAGGGAGTGACGTACTGTCGGAGGGGCAGTACTGTGGGAGTGAGGGACTGTCGGAGGGGCAGTACTGAGGGAGTGACGTACTGTCGGAGGGGCAGAACAGAGGGAGTGACGTACTGTCGGAGGGGCAGTACTGAGGGAGTGCCGTACTGTCGGAGGGGCAGTACTGAGGGAGTGACGTACTGTCGGAGGGGCAGTACTGAGGGAGTGCCGCACTGTCGGAGGGGCAGTACTGAGGGAGTGACGCACTGTCGGAGCGGCAGTACTGAGGGAGTGACGTACTGTCGGAGGGGCAGTACTGAGGGAGTGAAGTACTGTCGGAGGGTCGTACTGTCGGAGGGACAGTACTGAGGGAGTGATGCACTGTCGGAGGTGCAGTACTGAGGGAGTGACGTACTGTCGGAGGGGCAGTACTGAGGGAGTGACGTACTGTCGGAGGGACAGTACTGAGGGAGTGACGTACTGTCGGAGGGGCAGTACTGAGGGAGTGCCGTACTGTCGGAGGTGCAGTACTGAGGGAGTGACGTACTGTCGGAGGGGCAGTACTGAGGGAGTGCCGTACTGTATGAGGGGTAGTACTGAGGGAGTGACGTACTGTCGGAGGGGCAGTACTGAGGGAGTGACGTACTGTCGGAGGGGCAGTATTGAGGGAGTGCCGTACTGTCGGAGGGGCAGTACTGAGGGAGTGACGTAATGTCGGAGGGTCAGTACTGAGGGAGTGACGCACTGTCGGAGGGGCAGTACTGAGGGAGTGACGTACTGTCGGAGGGGCAGTACTGAGGGAGTGACGTACTGTCGGAGGGGCAGTACTGAGGGAGTGACGTACTGTCGGAGGGGCAGTATTGAGGGAGTGCCGTACTGTCGGAGGGGCAGTACTGAGGGAGTGACGTAATGTCGGAGGGTCAGTACTGAGGGAGTGACGCACTGTCGGAGGGGCAGTACTGAGGGAGTGACGTACTGTCGGTGGGGCAGTACTGAGGGAGTGACGTACTGTCGAAGGGGCAAAACTGAGGGAGTGACGTACTGTCGGAGGGGCAGTACTGAGGGAGTGACGTACTGTCGGAGGGGCAGTACTGAGGGAGTGACGTACTGTCGGAGGGGCAGTACTGAGGGAATGACGTACTGTCGGAGGGGCAGTACTGAGGGAGTGACGTACTGTCTGAGGGCAGTACTGCGGGAGTGACGTACTGTCGGAGGGGCAGTACTGAGGGAGTGACGTACTGTCGGAGGGGCAGAACTGAGGGAGTGACGTACTGTCGGAGGTGCAGTACTGAGGGAGTGACGCACTGTCGGAGGTGCAGTACTGAGGGAGTGACGTACTGTCGGAGGGGCAGTACTGAGGGAGTGACGTACTGTCGGAGGGGCAGTACTGAGGGAGTGCCTAACTGTCGGAGGGGCAGTACTGAGGGAGTGACGTACTGTCGGAGGGGCAGTACTGAGGGAGTGACGTACTGTCGGAGGGGCAGTACTGAGGGAGTGCTGTACTGTCGGAGGGGCAGTACTGAGGGAGTGACGTACTGTCGGAGGGGCAGCACTGAGGGAGTGACGCACTGTCGGAGGGGCAGCACTGAGGGTGTGACGTACTGTCGGAGGGGCAGTACTGAGGGAGTGCCGTACTGTCGGAGGGGCAGTACTGAGGGAGCCCCGCACTGTCGGAGGAGCAGTACTGAGGGAGTGCCGTACTGTCGGAGGGGCAGGACTGAGGGAGTGACGTACTGTCGGAGGGGCAGCACTGAGGGAGTGACGCACTGTCGGAGGGGCAGTACTGAGGGAGTGACGTACTGTCGGAGGGGCAGTACTGAGTGAGTGACGTACTGTCGGAGGGGCAGTACTGAGGGAGTGACGTACTGTCGGAGGGCAGTACTGAGGGAGTGACGCACTGTCGGAGAGGCAGTACTGAGGGAGTGCCGTACTGTCGGAGGGCAGTACTGAGGGAGTGACGTACTGTCGGAGGGGCAGTACTGAGGGAGTGATGTACTGTCGGAGGGGCAGTACTGAGGGAGTGACGTACTGTCGGAGGGGCAGTACTGTGGGAGTGATGTACTGTCGGAGGGGCAGTACTGAGGGAGTGACGTACTGTCGGAGGGCAGTACTGAGGGAGTGACGTACTGTCGGAGAGGCAGTACTGAGGGAGTGCCGTACTGTCAGAGGGGCAGTACTGAGGGAGTGACCTACTGTCGGAGGGGCAGTACTGAGGGAGTGACGTACTGTCGGAGGGGCAGTACTGAGGGAGCCCCGCACTGTCGGAAGGGCAGTACTGAGGGAGTGACGCACTGTCGGAGGGGCATTACTGAGGGAGTGACGTACTGTCGGAGAGGCAGTACTGAGGGAGTGACGCACTGTCGGAGGGGCAGTACGGAGGGAGTGACGTACTGTCGGAGGGGCAGTACTGAGGGAGTGACGTACTGTCGGAGGGGCAGTACAGAGGGAGTGACGTACTGTCGGAGGGGCAGTACTGAGGGAGTGACGTACTGTCGGAGGGGCAGTACTGAGGGAGTGACGTACTGTCGGAGGGGCAGTACAGAGGGAGTGACGTACTGTCGGAGGGGCAGTACTGAGGGAGTGACGCACTGTCGGAGGGGCAGTACTGAGGGAGTGCCGTACTGTCGGAGGGGCAGTACTGAGGGAGCCCCGCACTGTCGGAGGGGCAGTACTGAGGGAGTGCCGTACTGTCGGAGGGGCAGGACTGAGGGAGTGACGTACTGTCGGAAGGGCAGTACTGAGGGAGTGACGTACTGTCGGAGGGGCAGTACTGAGGGAGTGACGTACTGTCGGAGGGGCAGTACTGAGGGAGTGACGTACTGTCGGAGGGGCAGTACTGAGGGAGTGCCGCACTGTCGGAAGGGCAGTACTGAGGGAGTGACGTACTGTTGGAGGGGCAGTACTGAGGGAGTGACGTACTGTCGGAGGGGCAGTCCTGAGGGAGTGACGTACTGTCGGATTGGGCAGTACTGAGGGAGTGCCTTACTGTCGGAGGGGCAGTACTGAGGGAGTGACGTACTGTCGGAGGGGCAGTACTGAGGGAGTGACGTACTGTCGGAGGGGCAGTACTGAGGGAGTGCCGTACTGTCGGAGGGGCAGTACTGAGGGAGCCCCGCACTGTCGGAGGAGCAGTACTGAGGGAGTGCCGTACTGTCGGAGGGCAGTACTGAGGGAGTGCCGTACTGTCGGAGGGCAGTACTGAGGGAGTGACGCACTGTCGGAGGGGCAGTACTGAGGGAGTGACGTACTGTTGGAGGGGCAGTACTGAGGGAGTGACGTACTGTCGGAGGGGCAGTACTGAGGGAGTGCCGCACTGTCGGAAGGGCAGTACTGAGGGAGTGACGTTCTGTCGGATGGTCAGTACTGAGGGAGTGACGTACTGTCGGAGGGCAGTACTGAGGGAGTGACGTACTGTCGGAGAGGCAGTACTGAGGGAGTGCCGTACTGTCGGAGGGCAGTACTGAGGGAGTGACGTACTGTCGGAGGGGCAGTACTGAGGGAGTGATGTACTGTCGGAGGGGCAGTACTGAGGGAGTGACGTACTGTCGGAGGGGCAGTACTGTGGGAGTGATGTACTGTCGGAGGGGCAGTACTGAGGGAGTGACGTACTGTCGGAGGGCAGTACTGAGGGAGTGACGTACTGTCGGAGAGGCAGTACTGAGGGAGTGCCGTACTGTCAGAGGGGCAGTACAGAGGGAGTGACCTACTGTCGGAGGGGCAGTACTGAGGGAGTGACGTACTGTCGGAGGGGCAGTACTGAGGGAGCCCCGCACTGTCAGAAGGGCAGTACTGAGGGAGTGACGCACTGTCGGAGGGGCAATACTGAGGGAGTGACGTACTGTCGGAGAGGCAGTACTGAGGGAGTGACGCACTGTCGGAGGGGCAGTACGGAGGGAGTGACGTACTGTCGGAGGGGCAGTACTGTGGGAGACACGGACTGTCGGAGGGGCAAAACTGAGGGAGTGACGTACTGTCGGAGGGGCAGTACTGAGGGAATGACGTACTGTCGGAGGTGCAGTACTGAGGGAGTGACGCACTGTCGGAGGGGCAGAACTGAGGGAGTGACGTACTGTCGGAGGGGCAGTACTGAGGGAGTGCCGTACTGTCGGAGGGGCAGTACTGAGGGAGTGACGTACTGTCGGAGGGGCAGTACTGAGGGAGTGACGTACTGTCGGAGGGCAGTACTGAGGGAGTGACGTACTGTCGGAGGGGCAGAACTGAGGGAGTGACGTACTGTCGGAGGGGCAGTACTGAGGGAGTGACGCACTGTCGGAGGGGCAGAACTGAGGGATGACGTACTGTCGGAGGGGCAGTACTGAGGGAGTGACGTACTGTCGGAGGGGCAGTACTGAGGGAGTGACGTACTGTCGGTGGGGCAGAACTGAGGGAGTGACGTACTGTCGGAGGGGCAGTACTGAGGGAGTGAGTACTGTCGGAGGGGCAGTACTGAGGGAGTGCCGCACTGTCGGAGGGGCAGTACTGAGGGAGTGACGCACTGTCGGAGGGGCAGTACTGAGGGAGTGAAGTACTGTCGGAGGGTCGTACTGTCGGAGGGGCAGTACTGAGGGAGTGACGTACTGTCGGAGGGGCAGTACTGAGGGAGTGAAGTACTGTCGGAGGGTCGTACTGTCGGAGGGACAGTACTGAGGGAGTGACGCACTGTCGCAGGTGCAGTACTGAGGGAGTGGTGCACTGTCGGAGGGGCAGTACTGAGGGAGTGACGTACTGTCGGAGGGGCAGTACTGAGGGAGTGCCGTACTGTCGGAGGGCAGTACTGAGGGAGTGACGTACTGTCGGAGGGGCAGTACTGAGGGAGTGACGTACTGTCGGAGGTGCAGTACTGAGGGAGTGACGTACTGTCGGAGGGGCAGTACTGAGGGAGTGCCGTACTGTCGGAGGGGCAGTACTGAGGGAGTGACGTACTGTCGGAGGGGCAGTACTGAGGGAGTGACGTACTGTCGGAGGGGCAGTACTGAGGGAGTGACGCACTGTCGGAGGGGCAGTACTCAGGGAGTGACGCACTGTCGGAGGGGCAGTACTGAGGGAGTGCCGCACTGTCGGAGGGGCAGTACTGAGTAAGTGCCGTACTGTCGGTGGGGCAGTACTGAGGGAGTGCCGTACTGTCGGAGGGGCAGTAATGAGGGAGTGCCGTACTGTCGGAGGGGCAGTACTGAGGGAGTGACGTACTGTCGGAGGGGCAGTACTGAGGGAGTGCCGTACTGTCGGAGGGGCAGTACTGAGGGAGTGCCGTACTGTCGGAGGGGCAGTAATGAGGGAGTGCCGTACTGTCGGAGGGGCAGTACTGAGGGAGTGACGTACTGTCGGAGGGGCAGTACTGAGGGAGTGCCGTACTGTCGGAGGGGCAGTAATGAGGGAGTGCCGTACTGTCGGAGGGGCAGAACTGAGGGAGTGACGTACTGTCGGAGGGGCAGTACTGAGGGAGTGACGTACTGTCGGAGGGGCAGTACTGAGGGAGTGACGTACTGTCGGAGGGGCAGTACTGAGGGAGTGACGTACTGTCAAAGGGGCAGTACTGAGGGAGTGACGTACTGTCGGAGGGGCAGTACTGAGGGAGTGACGTACTGTCGGAGGGGCAGTACTGAGGGAGTGACGCACTGTCGGAGGGTCAGTACTGAGGGAGTGACGTACTGTCGGAGGGGCAGTACTGAGGGAGTGTCGTACTGTCGGAGATGCAGTACTGAGGGAGTGCCGCACTGTCGGAGGGGCAGTACTGAGGGAGTGACGTACTGTCGGAGGGACAGTACTGAGGGAGTGACGTACTGTCGGAGGGGCAGTACTGAGGGACTGACGTACTGTCGGAGGGACAGTACTGAGGGAGTGACGTACTGAGGGAGTGACGTACTGTCGGAGGGGCAGTAGTGAGGGAGTGACGTACTGTCGGAGGGGCAGTACTGAGGGAGTGAGGGACTGTCGGAGGGGCAGTACTGAGGGAATGACGTACTGTCGGAGGGGCAGAACAGAGGGAGTGACGTACTGTCGGAGGGGCAGTACTGAGGGAGTGCCGTACTGTCGGAGGGGCAGTACTGAGGGAGTGACGTACTGTCGGAGGGGCAGTACTGAGGGAGTGCCGCACTGTCGGAGGGGCAGTACTGAGGGAGTGACGTACTGTCGGAGGGGCAGTACTGAGGGAGTGATGTACTGTCGGAGGGGCAGTACTGAGGGAGTGACGTACTGTCGGAGGGGCAGTACTGTGGGAGTGATGTACTGTCGGAGGGGCAGTACTGAGGGAGTGACGTACTGTCGGAGGGCAGTACTGAGGGAGTGACGTACTGTCGGAGAGGCAGTACTGAGGGAGTGCCGTACTGTCAGAGGGGCAGTACTGAGGGAGTGACCTACTGTCGGAGGGGCAGTACTGAGGGAGTGACGTACTGTCGGAGGGGCAGTACTGAGGGAGCCCCGCACTGTCAGAAGGGCAGTACTGAGGGAGTGACGCACTGTCGGAGGGGCAATACTGAGGGAGTGACGTACTGTCGGAGAGGCAGTACTGAGGGAGTGACGCACTGTCGGAGGGGCAGTACGGAGGGAGTGACGTACTGTCGGAGGGGCAGTACTGTGGGAGACACGGACTGTCGGAGGGGCAAAACTGAGGGAGTGACGTACTGTCGGAGGGGCAGTACTGAGGGAATGACGTACTGTCGGAGGTGCAGTACTGAGGGAGTGACGCACTGTCGGAGGGGCAGAACTGAGGGAGTGACGTACTGTTGGAGGGGCAGTACTGAGGGAGTGCCGTACTGTCGGAGGGGCAGTACTGAGGGAGTGACGTACTGTCGGAGGGGCAGTACTGAGGGAGTGACGTACTGTCGGAGGGCAGTACTGAGGGAGTGACGTACTGTCGGAGGGGCAGAACTGAGGGAGTGACGTACTGTCGGAGGGGCAGTACTGAGGGAGTGACGCACTGTCGGAGGGGCAGAACTGAGGGATGACGTACTGTCGGAGGGGCAGTACTGAGGGAGTGACGTACTGTCGGAGGGGCAGAACTGAGGGAGTGACGTACTGTCGGAGGGGCAGTACTGAGGGAGTGACGTACTGTCGGTGGGGCAGAACTGAGGGAGTGACGTACTGTCGGAGGGGCAGTACTGAGGGAGTGCCGTACTGTCGGAGGGGCAGTACTGAGGGAGTGACGCACTGTCGGAGCGTCAGTACTGAGGGAGTGACGTACTGTCGGAGGGGCAGTACTGAGGGAGTGAAGTACTGTCGGAGGGTCGTACTGTCGGAGGGACAGTACTGAGGGAGTGACGCACTGTCGCAGGTGCAGTACTGAGGGAGTGGTGCACTGTCGGAGGGGCAGTACTGAGGGAGTGACGTACTGTCGGAGGGGCAGTACTGAGGGAGTGCCGTACTGTCGGAGGGCAGTACTGAGGGAGTGCCGTACTGTCGGAGGTGCAGTACTGAGGGAGTGACGTACTGTCGGAAGGGCAGTACTGAGGGAGTGACGCACTGTCGGAGGGGCAGTACTGAGGGAGTGCCGTACTGTCGGAGGGGCAGTAATGAGGGAGTGCCGTACTGTCGGAGGGGCAGTACTGAGGGAGTGACGTACTGTCGGAGGGGCAGTACTGAGGGAGTGCCGTACTGTCGGAGGGGCAGTACTGAGGGAGTGCCGTACTGTCGGAGGGGCAGTAATGAGGGAGTACCGTACTGTCGGAGGGGCAGTACTGAGGGAGTGACGTACTGTCGGAGGGGCAGTACTGAGGGAGTGCCGTACTGTCGGAGGGGCAGTAATGAGGGAGTGCCGTACTGTCGGAGGGGCAGTACTGAGGGAGTGACGTACTGTCGGAGGGGCAGTACTGAGGGAGTGACGTACTGTCGGAGGGGCAGTACTGAGGGAGTGACGTACTGTCGGAGGGGCAGTACTGAGGGAGTGACGTACTGTCGAAGGGGCAGTACTGAGGGAGTGACGTACTGTCGGAGGGGCAGTACTGAGGGAGTGACGTACTGTCGGAGGGGCAGTACTGAGGGAGTGACGCACTGTCGGAGGGTCAGTACTGAGGGAGTGACGTACTGTCGGAGGGGCAGTACTGAGGGAGTGTCGTACTGTCGGAGATGCAGTACTGAGGGAGTGCCGCACTGTCGGAGGGGCAGTACTGAGGGAGTGACGTACTGTCGGAGGGACAGTACTGAGGGAGTGACGTACTGTCGGAGGGGCAGTACTGAGGGACTGACGTACTGTCGGAGGGAGAGTACTGAGGGAGTGACGTACTGAGGGAGTGACGTACTGTCGGAGGGGCAGTAGTGAGGGAGTGACGTACTGTCGGAGGGGCAGTACTGAGGGAGTGAGGGACTGTCGGAGGGGCAGTACTGAGGGAATGACGTACTGTCGGAGGGGCAGAACAGAGGGAGTGACGTACTGTCGGAGGGGCAGTACTGAGGGAGTGCCGTACTGTCGGAGGGGCAGTACTGAGGGAGTGACGTACTGTCGGAGGGGCAGTACAGAGGGAGTGCCGCACTGTCGGAGGGGCAGTACTGAGGGAGTGACGCACTGTCGGAGCGGCAGTACTGAGGGAGTGACGTACTGTCGGAGGGGCAGTACTGAGGGAGTGAAATACTGTCGGAGGGTCGTACTGTCGGAGGGACAGTACTGAGGGAGTGATGCACTGTCGGAGGTGCAGTACTGAGGGAGTGACGTACTGTCGGAGGGGCAGTACTGAGGGAGTGACGTACTGTCGGAGGGACAGTACTGAGGGAGTGACGTACTGTCGGAGGGGCAGTACTGAGGGAGTGCCGTACTGTCGGAGGTGCAGTACTGAGGGAGTGACGTACTGTCGGAGGGGCAGTACTGAGGGAGTGCCGTACTGTATGAGGGGTAGTACTGAGGGAGTGACGTACTGTCGGAGGGGCAGTACTGAGGGAGTGACGTACTGTCGGAGGGGCAGTACTGAGGGAGTGACGCACTGTCGGAGGGGCAGTACTGAGGGAGTGCCGCACTGTCGGAGGGGCAGTACTGACGGAGTGCCGCACTGTCGGAGGGGCAGTACTGAGGGAGTGCCGTACTGTCGGAGGGGCAGTACTGAGGGAGTGCCGTACTGTCGGAGGGGCAGTACTGAGGGAGTGACGTACTGTCGGAGGGGCAGTACTGAGGGAGTGCCGTACTGTCGGAGGGGCAGTAATGAGGGAGTGCCGTACTGTCGGAGGGGCAGTACTGAGGGAGTGACGTACTGTCAGAGGGGCAGTACTGAGGGAGTGACGTACTGTCGGAGGGGCAGTACTGAGGGAGTGACGTACTGTCGGAGGGGCAGTAATGAGGGAGTGCCGTACTGTCGGAGGGGCAGTACTGAGGGAGTGACGTACTGTCAGAGGGGCAGTACTGAGGGAGTGACGTACTATCGGAGGGGCAGTACTGAGGGAGTGACGTACTGTCGAAGGGGCAGTACTGAGGGAGTGACGTACTGTCGGAGATGCAGTACTGAGGGAGTGCCGCACTGTCGGAGGGGCAGTACTGAGGGAGTGACGTACTGTCGGAGGGGCAGTACTGAGGGAGTGACGTACTGTCAGAGGGGCAGTACTGAGGGAGTGACGTACTGTCGGAGGGACAGTACTGAGGGAGTGACGTACTGTCGGAGGGGCAGTACTGAGGGACTGACGTACTGTCGGAGGGACAGTACTGAGGGAGTGACGTACTGAGGGAGTGACGTACTGTCGGAGGGGCAGTACTGAGGGAGTGACGTACTGTCGGAAGGGCAGTACTGAGGGAGTGACGCACTGTCGGAGGGGCAGTACTGAGGGATTGACGTACTGTCGGAGGGGCTGTACTGAGGGAGTGACGTACTGTCGGAGGGGCAGTACTGAGGGAGTGACGTACTGTCGGAGGGGCAGTACCGAGGGAGTGACGTACTGTCGGAGGGGCAGTACTGAGGGAGTGACGTACTGTCGGAGGGGCAGTACTGAGGGAGTGACGTACTGTCGGAGGGGCAGTATTGAGGGAGTGCCGTACTGTCGGAGGGGCAGTACTGAGGGTGTGACGTAATGTCGGAGGGTCAGTACTGAGGGAGTGACGCACTGTCGGAGGGGCAGTACTGAGGGAGTGACGTACTGTCGGTGGGGCAGTACTGAGGGAGTGACGTACTGTCGGAGGGGCAGTACTGAGGGAGTGACGTACTGTCGGAGGGACAGTACTGAGGGAGTGACGTACTGTCGGAGGGGCAGTACTGAGGGAGTGCCGTACTGTCGGAGGTGCAGTACTGAGGGAGTGACGTACTGTCGGAGGGGCAGTACTGAGGGAGTGCCGTACTGTATGAGGGGTAGTACTGAGGGAGTGACGTACTGTCGGAGGGGCAGTACTGAGGGAGTGACGTACTGTCGGAGGGGCAGTACTGAGGGAGTGACGCACTGTCGGAGGGGCAGTACTGAGGGAGTGCCGCACTGTCGGAGGGGCAGTACTGACGGAGTGCCGCACTGTCGGAGGGGCAGTACTGAGGGAGTGCCGTACTGTCGGAGGGGCAGTACTGAGGGAGTGCCGTACTGTCGGAGGGGCAGTACTGAGGGAGTGACGTACTGTCGGAGGGGCAGTACTGAGGGAGTGCCGTACTGTCGGAGGGGCAGTAATGAGGGAGTGCCGTACTGTCGGAGGGGCAGTACTGAGGGAGTGACGTACTGTCAGAGGGGCAGTACTGAGGGAGTGACGTACTGTCGGAGGGGCAGTACTGAGGGAGTGACGTACTGTCGGAGGGGCAGTAATGAGGGAGTGCCGTACTGTCGGAGGGGCAGTACTGAGGGAGTGACGTACTATCGGAGGGGCAGTACTGAGGGAGTGACGTACTGTCGAAGGGGCAGTACTGAGGGAGTGACGTACTGTCGGAGATGCAGTACTGAGGGAGTGCCGCACTGTCGGAGGGGCAGTACTGAGGGAGTGACGTACTGTCGGAGGGGCAGTACTGAGGGAGTGACGTACTGTCGGAGGGACAGTACTGAGGGACTGACGTACTGTCGGAGGGACAGTACTGAGGGAGTGACGTACTGAGGGAGTGACGTACTGTCGGAGGGGCAGTACTGAGGGAGTGACGTACTGTCGGAAGGGCAGTACTGAGGGAGTGACGCACTGTCGGACGGGCAGTACTGAGGGATTGACGTACTGTCGGAGGGGCTGTACTGAGGGAGTGACGTACTGTCGGAGGGGCAGTACTGAGGGAGTGACGTACTGTCGGAGGGGCAGTACCGAGGGAGTGACGTACTGTCGGAGGGGCAGTACTGAGGGAGTGACGTACTGTCGGAGGGGCAGTACTGAGGGAGTGACGTACTGTCGGAGGGGCAGTATTGAGGGAGTGCCGTACTGTCGGAGGGGCAGTACTGAGGGTGTGACGTAATGTCGGAGGGTCAGTACTGAGGGAGTGACGCACTGTCGGAGGGGCAGTACTGAGGGAGTGACGTACTGTCGGTGGGGCAGTACTGAGGGAGTGACGTACTGTCGAAGGGGCAAAACTGAGGGAGTGACGTACTGTCGGAGGGGCAGTACTGAGGGAGCGACGTACTGTCGGAGGGGCAGTACTGAGGGAGTGACGTACTGTCGGAGGGGCAGTACTGAGGGAATGACGTACTGTCGGAGGGGCAGTACTGAGGGAGTGACGTACTGTCGGCGGGGCAGTACTGAGGGAGTGACGTACTGTCTGAGGGCAGTACTGCGGGAGTGACGTACTGTCGGAGGGGCAGAACTGAGGGAGTGACGTACTGTCGGAGGTGCAGTACTGAGGGAGTGACGCACTGTCGGAGGTGCAGTACTGAGGGAGTGACGTACTGTCGGAGGGGCAGAACTGAGGGAGTGATGCACTGTCGGAGGGGCAGAACTGAGGGAGTGACGTACTGTCGGAGGGGCAGTACTGAGGGAGTGATCTACTGTCGGAGGGGCAGTATTGAGGGAGTGACGCACTGTCGGAGGGGCAGAACTGAGGGAGTGACGTACTGTCGGAGGGGCAGTACTGAGGGAGTGCCGTACTGTCGGAGGGGCAGTACTGAGGGAGTGACGTACTGTCGGAGGGGCAGAACTGAGGGAGTGACGTACTGTCGGAGGGGCAGTACTGAGGGAGTGACCTACTGTCGGAGGGGCAGTATTGAGGGAGTGACGCACTGTCGGAGGGAAGAACTGAGGGATTGACGTACTGTCGGAGGGGCAGTACTGAGGGAGTGACGTACTGTCGGAGGGGCAGTACTGAGGGAGTGCCGTACTGTCGGAGGGGCAGTACTGAGGGAGCGACGTACTGTCTGAGGGGCAGTACTGAGGGAGTGACGCACTGTCGGAGCGGCAATACTGAGGGAGTGAAGTACTGTCGGAGGGGCAGTACTGAGGGAGTGAAGTACTGTCGGAGGGTCGTACTGTCGGAGGGACAGTATTGAGGGAGTGACGCACTGTCGGAGGGGCAGTACTGAAGGAGTGCTGCACTGTCGGAGGGGCAGTACTGAGGGAGTGACGTACTGTCGGAGGGGCAGTACTGAGGGAGTGACGTACTGTCGGAGGGACAGTACTGAGGGAGTGACGTACTGTCGGAGGGGCAGTACTGAGGGATTGACGTACTGTCGGAGGGGCAGTACTGAGGGAGTGCCGTACTGACGGAGGTGCAGTACTGAGGGAGTGACGTACTGTCGGAGGGGCAATACTGAGGGAGTGCCGTACTGTCGGAGGGGCAGTACTGAGGGAGTGACGTACTGTCGGAGGGGCAGTACTGAGGGAGTGACGTACTGTCGGAAGGGCAGTACTGAGGGAGTGACGCACTGTCGGAGGGGCAGTACTGAGGGAGTGCCGCACTGTCGGAGGGGCAGTACTGAGGGAGTGACGTACTGTCGGAGGGGCAGTACTGAGGGAGTGCTGCACTGTCGGAGGGGCAGTACTGAGGGAGTGCCGTACTGTCGGAGGGGCAGTACTGAGGGAGTGACGTACTGTCGGCGGGCCAGTACTGAGGGAGTGACGTACTGTCGAAGGGCCAGTACTGAGGGAGTGACGTACTTTCGGAGGGGCAGTACTGAGGGAGTGACGTACTGTCGGAGGGGCAGTACTGAGGGAGTGCCGTATTGTCGGCGGGGCAGTACTGAGGGAGTGAGCTACTTTCGGAGGGGCAGTACTGAGGGAGTGACGTACTGTCGGAGGGGCAGTACTGAGGGAGTGACGTACTGTCGGAGGGGCAGTACTGAGGGAGTGACGTACTGTCGGCGGGCCAGTACTGAGGGAGTGACGTACTGTCGAAGGGGCAGTACTGAGGGAGTGAGGTACTGTCGGAGGGCAGTCCTGAGGGAGTGACGTACTGTCGGAGGGGCAGAACTGAGGGAGTGACGTACTGTCGGAGGGGCAGTACTGAGGGAGTGACGCACTGTCGGAGGGGCAGTACGGAGGGAGTGACGTACTGTCGGAGGGGCAGTACTGAGGGAGTGACGTACTGTCGGAGGGGCAGTACTGAGGGAGTGACGTACTGTCGGAGGGGCAGTACTGAGGGAGTGACCTACTGTCGGAGGGGCAGTACTGAGGGAGTGACGTACTGTCGGAGGGGCAGTACTGAGGGAGTGACGTACTGTCGGAGGGGCAGTACTGAGGGAGTGACGTACTGTCGGAGGGGCAGTACTGAGGGAGTGACGTACTGTCGGAGGGGCAGTACTGAGAGAGTGACGTACTGTCGGAGGGCAGTACTGAGGGAGTGACGTACTGTCGGAGGGGCAGAACTGAGGGAGTGACGTACTGTCGGAGGTGCAGTACTGAGGGAGTGACGCACTGTCGGAGGGGCAGAACAGAGGGAGTGACGTACTGTCGGAGGGGCAGTACTGAGGGAGTGCCGTACTGTCGGAGGGGCAGTACTGAGGGAGTGACGTACTGTCGGAGGGGCAGTACTGAGGGAGTGCCGCACTGTCGGAGGGGCAGTACTGAGGGAGTGACGCACTGTCGGAGCGGCAGTACTGAGGGAGTGACGTACTGTCGGAGGGGCAGTACTGAGGGAGTGAAGTACTGTCGGAGGGTCGTACTGTCGGAGGGACAGTACTGAGGGAGTGACGCACTGTCGGAGGTGCAGTACTGAGGGAGTGACGTACTGTCGGAGGGGCAGTACTGAGGGAGTGACGTACTGTCGGAGGGACAGTACTGAGGGAGTGACGTACTGTCGGAGGTGCAGTACTGAGGGAGTGACGCACTGTCGGAGGGGCAGTACTGAGGGAGTGCCGCACTGTCGGAGGGGCAGTACTGAGGGAGTGCCGCACTGTCGGAGGGGCAGTACTGAGGGAGTGACGTACTGTCGGAGGGGCAGTAATGAGGGAGTGCCGTACTGTCGGAGGGGCAGTACTGAGGGAGTGACGTACTGTCAGAGGGGCAGTACTGAGGGAGTGACGTACTGTCGGAGGGGCAGTACTGAGGGAGTGACGTACTGTCGAAGGGGCAGTACTGAGGGAGTGACGTACTGTCGGAGATGCAGTACTGAGGGAGTGCCGTACTGTCGGAGGGGCAGTACTGAGGGAGTGACGTACTGTCAGAGGGGCAGTACTGAGGGAGTGACGTACTGTCGGAGGGATAGTACTGAGGGAGTGACGTACTGTCGGAGGGGCAGTACTGAGGGACTGACGTACTGTCGGAGGGACAGTACTGAGGGAGTGACGTACTGAGGGAGTGACGTACTGTCGGAGGGGCAGTACTGAGGGAGTGACGCACTGTCGGAGGGGCAGTACTGAGGGAGTGACGTCCTGTCGGAAGGGCAGTACTGAGGGAGTGACGCATTGTCGGAGGGGCAGTACTGAGGGAGTGACGTACTGTCGGAGGGGCAGAACAGAGGGAGTGACGTACTGTCGGAGGGGCAGTACTGAGGGAGTGCCGTACTGTCGGAGGGGCAGTACTGAGGGAGTGACGTACTGTCGGAGGGGCAGTACTGAGGGAGTGCCGCACTGTCGGAGGGGTAGTACTGAGGGAGTGACGCACTGTCGGAGCGGCAGTACTGAGGGAGTGACGTACTGTCGGAGGGGCAGTACTGAGGGAGTGAAGTACTGTCGGAGGGTCGTACTGTCGGAGGGACAGTACTGAGGGAGTGACGTACTGTCGGAGGGACAGTACTGAGGGAGTGACGTACTGTCGGAGGGGCAGTACTGAGGGAGTGCCGTACTGTCGGAGGTGCAGTACTGAGGGAGTGACGTACTGTCGGAGGGGCAGTACTGAGGGAGTGCCGTACTGTATGAGGGGTAGTACTGAGGGAGTGACGTACTGTCGGAGGGGCAGTACTGAGGGAGTGACGTACTGTCGGAGGGGCAGTACTGAGGGAGTGACGCACTGTCGGAGGGGCAGTACTGAGGGAGTGCCGCACTGTCGGAGGGGCAGTACTGAGGGAGTGCCGCACTGTCGGAGGGGCAGTACTGAGGGAGTGCCGTACTGTCGGAGGGGCAGTACTGAGGGAGTGCCGTACTGTCGGAGGGGCAGTACTGAGGGAGTGACGTACTGTCGGAGGGGCAGTACTGAGGGAGTGACGTACTGTCAGAGGGGCAGTACTGAGGGAGTGACGTACTGTCGGAGGGACAGTACTGAGGGAGTGACGTACTGTCGGAGGGGCAGTACTGAGGGACTGACGTACTGTCGGAGGGACAGTACTGAGGGAGTGACGTACTGAGGGAGTGACGTTTTGTCGGAGGGGCAGTACTGAGGGAGTGACGGACTGTCGGAAGGGCAGTACTGAGGGAGTGACGCACTGTCGGAGGGGCAGTACTGAGGGATTGACGTACTGTCGGAGGGGCTGTACTGAGGGAGTGACGTACTGTCGGAGGGGCAGTACTGAGGGAGTGACGTACTGTCGGAGGGGCAGTACTGAGGGAGTGACGTACTGTCGGAGGGGCAGGACTGAGGGAGTGACGTACTGTCGGAGGGGCAGTACTGAGGGACTGACGTACTGTCGGAGGGACAGTACTGAGAGAGTGACGTACTGAGGGAGTGACGTACTGTCGGAGGGGCAGTAGTGAGGGAGTGACGTACTGTCGGAGGGGCAGTACTGAGGGAGTGACGCACTGTCGGAGGGGCTGTACTGAGGGAGTGACGTACTGTCGGAGGGGCAGTACTGAGGGAGTGACGTACTGTCGGAGTGGCAGTACTGAGGGAGTGACGTACTGTCGGAGGGGCAGTACTGAGGGAGTGCCGTACTGTCGGAGGGGCAGTACTGAGGGAGTGACGTACTGTCGGAGGGGCAGTACTGAGGGAGTGACGTACTGTCGGAGGGGCAGTACTGAGGGAGTGACGTACTGTCGGAGAGGCAGTACTGAGGGAGTGACGCACTGTCGGAGGGGCAGTACGGAGGGAGTGACGTACTGTCGGAGGGGCAGTACTGTGGGAGTGAGGGACTGTCGGAGGGGCAGTACTG
This sequence comes from Pristiophorus japonicus, assembly GCF_044704955.1. NCBI lineage: Eukaryota > Metazoa > Chordata > Chondrichthyes > Pristiophoridae > Pristiophorus > Pristiophorus japonicus. Next base: position 6,369,317 of record NC_091983.1, on the reverse strand, counting down.
AGGGAGTGACGTACTGTCGGAGGGGCAGAACAGAGGGAGTGACGTACTGTCGGAGGGGCAGTACTGAGGGAGTGCCGTACTGTCGGAGGGGCAGTACTGAGGGAGTGACGTACTGTCGGAGGGGCAGTACTGAGGGAGTGCCGCACTGTCGGAGGGGCAGTACTGAGGGAGTGACGCACTGTCGGAGCGGCAGTACTGAGGGAGTGACGTACTGTCGGAGGGGCAGTACTGAGGGAGTGAAGTACTGTCGGAGGGTCGTACTGTCGGAGGGACAGTACTGAGGGAGTGATGCACTGTCGGAGGTGCAGTACTGAGGGAGTGACGTACTGTCGGAGGGGCAGTACTGAGGGAGTGACGTACTGTCGGAGGGACAGTACTGAGGGAGTGACGTACTGTCGGAGGGGCAGTACTGAGGGAGTGCCGTACTGTCGGAGGTGCAGTACTGAGGGAGTGACGTACTGTCGGAGGGGCAGTACTGAGGGAGTGCCGTACTGTATGAGGGGTAGTACTGAGGGAGTGACGTACTGTCGGAGGGGCAGTACTGAGGGAGTGACGTACTGTCGGAGGGGCAGTACTGAGGGAGTGACGCACTGTCGGAGGGGCAGTACTGAGGGAGTGCCGCACTGTCGGAGGGGCAGTACTGAGGGAGTGCCGCACTGTCGGAGGGGCAGTACTGAGGGAGTGCCGTACTGTCGGAGGGGCAGTACTGAGGGAGTGCCGTACTGTCGGAGGGGCAGTACTGAGGGAGTGACGTACTGTCGGAGGGGCAGTACTGAGGGAGTGACGTACTGTCAGAGGGGCAGTACTGAGGGAGTGACGTACTGTCGGAGGGACAGTACTGAGGGAGTGACGTACTGTCGGAGGGGCAGTACTGAGGGAGTGACGTACTGTCGGAGGGGCAGTACTGAGGGAGTGACGTACTGTCGGAGGGGCAGTATTGAGGGAGTGCCGTACTGTCGGAGGGGCAGTACTGAGGGAGTGACGTAATGTCGGAGGGTCAGTACTGAGGGAGTGACGCACTGTCGGAGGGGCAGTACTGAGGGAGTGACGTACTGTCGGTGGGGCAGTACTGAGGGAGTGACGTACTGTCGAAGGGGCAAAACTGAGGGAGTGACGTACTGTCGGAGGGGCAGTACTGAGGGAGTGACGTACTGTCGGAGGGGCAGTACTGAGGGAGTGACGTACTGTCGGAGGGGCAGTACTGAGGGAATGACGTACTGTCGGAGGGGCAGTACTGAGGGAGTGACGTACTGTCTGAGGGCAGTACTGCGGGAGTGACGTACTGTCGGAGGGGCAGTACTGAGGGAGTGACGTACTGTCGGAGGGGCAGAACTGAGGGAGTGACGTACTTTCGGAGGTGCAGTACTGAGGGAGTGACGCACTGTCGGAGGTGCAGTACTGAGGGAGTGACGTACTGTCGGAGGGGCAGTACTGAGGGAGTGACGTACTGTCGGAGGGGCAGTACTGAGGGAGTGCCTAACTGTCGGAGGGGCAGTACTGAGGGAGTGACGTACTGTCGGAGGGGCAGTACTGAGGGAGTGACGTACTGTCGGAGGGGCAGTACTGAGGGAGTGCTGTACTGTCGGAGGGGCAGTACTGAGGGAGTGACGTACTGTCGGAGGGGCAGCACTGAGGGAGTGACGCACTGTCGGAGGGGCAGCACTGAGGGTGTGACGTACTGTCGGAGGGGCAGTACTGAGGGAGTGCCGTACTGTCGGAGGGGCAGTACTGAGGGAGCCCCGCACTGTCGGAGGAGCAGTACTGAGGGAGTGCCGTACTGTCGGAGGGGCAGGACTGAGGGAGTGACGTACTGTCGGAGGGGCAGCACTGAGGGAGTGACGCACTGTCGGAGGGGCAGTACTGAGGGAGTGACGTACTGTCGGAGGGGCAGTACTGAGTGAGTGACGTACTGTCGGAGGGGCAGTACTGAGGGAGTGACGTACTGTCGGAGGGCAGTACTGAGGGAGTGACGCACTGTCGGAGAGGCAGTACTGAGGGAGTGCCGTACTGTCGGAGGGCAGTACTGAGGGAGTGACGTACTGTCGGAGGGGCAGTACTGAGGGAGTGATGTACTGTCGGAGGGGCAGTACTGAGGGAGTGACGTACTGTCGGAGGGGCAGTACTGTGGGAGTGATGTACTGTCGGAGGGGCAGTACTGAGGGAGTGACGTACTGTCGGAGGGCAGTACTGAGGGAGTGACGTACTGTCGGAGAGGCAGTACTGAGGGAGTGCCGTACTGTCAGAGGGGCAGTACTGAGGGAGTGACCTACTGTCGGAGGGGCAGTACTGAGGGAGTGACGTACTGTCGGAGGGGCAGTACTGAGGGAGCCCCGCACTGTCGGAAGGGCAGTACTGAGGGAGTGACGCACTGTCGGAGGGGCATTACTGAGGGAGTGACGTACTGTCGGAGAGGCAGTACTGAGGGAGTGACGCACTGTCGGAGGGGCAGTACGGAGGGAGTGACGTACTGTCGGAGGGGCAGTACTGAGGGAGTGACGTACTGTCGGAGGGGCAGTACAGAGGGAGTGACGTACTGTCGGAGGGGCAGTACTGAGGGAGTGACGTACTGTCGGAGGGGCAGTACTGAGGGAGTGACGTACTGTCGGAGGGGCAGTACAGAGGGAGTGACGTACTGTCGGAGGGGCAGTACTGAGGGAGTGACGCACTGTCGGAGGGGCAGTACTGAGGGAGTGCCGTACTGTCGGAGGGGCAGTACTGAGGGAGCCCCGCACTGTCGGAGGGGCAGTACTGAGGGAGTGCCGTACTGTCGGAGGGGCAGGACTGAGGGAGTGACGTACTGTCGGAAGGGCAGTACTGAGGGAGTGACGTACTGTCGGAGGGGCAGTACTGAGGGAGTGACGTACTGTCGGAGGGGCAGTACTGAGGGAGTGACGTACTGTCGGAGGGGCAGTACTGAGGGAGTGCCGCACTGTCGGAAGGGCAGTACTGAGGGAGTGACGTACTGTTGGAGGGGCAGTACTGAGGGAGTGACGTACTGTCGGAGGGGCAGTCCTGAGGGAGTGACGTACTGTCGGATTGGGCAGTACTGAGGGAGTGCCTTACTGTCGGAGGGGCAGTACTGAGGGAGTGACGTACTGTCGGAGGGGCAGTACTGAGGGAGTGACGTACTGTCGGAGGGGCAGTACTGAGGGAGTGCCGTACTGTCGGAGGGGCAGTACTGAGGGAGCCCCGCACTGTCGGAGGAGCAGTACTGAGGGAGTGCCGTACTGTCGGAGGGCAGTACTGAGGGAGTGCCGTACTGTCGGAGGGCAGTACTGAGGGAGTGACGCACTGTCGGAGGGGCAGTACTGAGGGAGTGACGTACTGTTGGAGGGGCAGTACTGAGGGAGTGACGTACTGTCGGAGGGGCAGTACTGAGGGAGTGCCGCACTGTCGGAAGGGCAGTACTGAGGGAGTGACGTTCTGTCGGATGGTCAGTACTGAGGGAGTGACGTACTGTCGGAGGGCAGTACTGAGGGAGTGACGTACTGTCGGAGAGGCAGTACTGAGGGAGTGCCGTACTGTCGGAGGGCAGTACTGAGGGAGTGACGTACTGTCGGAGGGGCAGTACTGAGGGAGTGATGTACTGTCGGAGGGGCAGTACTGAGGGAGTGACGTACTGTCGGAGGGGCAGTACTGTGGGAGTGATGTACTGTCGGAGGGGCAGTACTGAGGGAGTGACGTACTGTCGGAGGGCAGTACTGAGGGAGTGACGTACTGTCGGAGAGGCAGTACTGAGGGAGTGCCGTACTGTCAGAGGGGCAGTACAGAGGGAGTGACCTACTGTCGGAGGGGCAGTACTGAGGGAGTGACGTACTGTCGGAGGGGCAGTACTGAGGGAGCCCCGCACTGTCAGAAGGGCAGTACTGAGGGAGCCCCGCACTGTCAGAAGGGCAGTACTGAGGGAGTGACGTACTGTCGGAGGGGCAGTACTGAGGGAGTGACGTACTGTCGGAGGGGCAGTACTGAGGGAGTGACGCACTGTCGGAGGGTCAGTACTGAGGGAGTGACGTACTGTCGGAGGGGCAGTACTGAGGGAGTGTCGTACTGTCGGAGATGCAGTACTGAGGGAGTGCCGCACTGTCGGAGGGGCAGTACTGAGGGAGTGACGTACTGTCGGAGGGACAGTACTGAGGGAGTGACGTACTGTCGGAGGGGCAGTACTGAGGGACTGACGTACTGTCGGAGGGACAGTACTGAGGGAGTGACGTACTGAGGGAGTGACGTACTGTCGGAGGGGCAGTAGTGAGGGAGTGACGTACTGTCGGAGGGGCAGTACTGAGGGAGTGAGGGACTGTCGGAGGGGCAGTACTGAGGGAATGACGTACTGTCGGAGGGGCAGAACAGAGGGAGTGACGTACTGTCGGAGGGGCAGTACTGAGGGAGTGCCGTACTGTCGGAGGGGCAGTACTGAGGGAGTGACGTACTGTCGGAGGGGCAGTACTGAGGGAGTGCCGCACTGTCGGAGGGGCAGTACTGAGGGAGTGACGTACTGTCGGAGGGGCAGTACTGAGGGAGTGATGTACTGTCGGAGGGGCAGTACTGAGGGAGTGACGTACTGTCGGAGGGGCAGTACTGTGGGAGTGATGTACTGTCGGAGGGGCAGTACTGAGGGAGTGACGTACTGTCGGAGGGCAGTACTGAGGGAGTGACGTACTGTCGGAGAGGCAGTACTGAGGGAGTGCCGTACTGTCAGAGGGGCAGTACTGAGGGAGTGACCTACTGTCGGAGGGGCAGTACTGAGGGAGTGACGTACTGTCGGAGGGGCAGTACTGAGGGAGCCCCGCACTGTCAGAAGGGCAGTACTGAGGGAGTGACGCACTGTCGGAGGGGCAATACTGAGGGAGTGACGTACTGTCGGAGAGGCAGTACTGAGGGAGTGACGCACTGTCGGAGGGGCAGTACGGAGGGAGTGACGTACTGTCGGAGGGGCAGTACTGTGGGAGACACGGACTGTCGGAGGGGCAAAACTGAGGGAGTGACGTACTGTCGGAGGGGCAGTACTGAGGGAATGACGTACTGTCGGAGGTGCAGTACTGAGGGAGTGACGCACTGTCGGAGGGGCAGAACTGAGGGAGTGACGTACTGTTGGAGGGGCAGTACTGAGGGAGTGCCGTACTGTCGGAGGGGCAGTACTGAGGGAGTGACGTACTGTCGGAGGGGCAGTACTGAGGGAGTGACGTACTGTCGGAGGGCAGTACTGAGGGAGTGACGTACTGTCGGAGGGGCAGAACTGAGGGAGTGACGTACTGTCGGAGGGGCAGTACTGAGGGAGTGACGCACTGTCGGAGGGGCAGAACTGAGGGATGACGTACTGTCGGAGGGGCAGTACTGAGGGAGTGACGTACTGTCGGAGGGGCAGAACTGAGGGAGTGACGTACTGTCGGAGGGGCAGTACTGAGGGAGTGACGTACTGTCGGTGGGGCAGAACTGAGGGAGTGACGTACTGTCGGAGGGGCAGTACTGAGGGAGTGCCGTACTGTCGGAGGGGCAGTACTGAGGGAGTGAGTACTGTCGGAGGGGCAGTACTGAGGGAGTGCCGCACTGTCGGAGGGGCAGTACTGAGGGAGTGACGCACTGTCGGAGCGTCAGTACTGAGGGAGTGACGTACTGTCGGAGGGGCAGTACTGAGGGAGTGAAGTACTGTCGGAGGGTCGTACTGTCGGAGGGACAGTACTGAGGGAGTGACGCACTGTCGCAGGTGCAGTACTGAGGGAGTGGTGCACTGTCGGAGGGGCAGTACTGAGGGAGTGACGTACTGTCGGAGGGGCAGTACTGAGGGAGTGCCGTACTGTCGGAGGGCAGTACTGAGGGAGTGCCGTACTGTCGGAGGTGCAGTACTGAGGGAGTGACGTACTGTCGGAAGGGCAGTACTGAGGGAGTGACGCACTGTCGGAGGGGCAGTACTGAGGGAGTGCCGTACTGTCGGAAGGGCAGTAATGAGGGAGTGCCGTACTGTCGGAGGGGCAGTACTGAGGGAGTGACGTACTGTCGGAGGGGCAGTACTGAGGGAGTGCCGTACTGTCGGAGGGGCAGTACTGAGGGAGTGCCGTACTGTCGGAGGGGCAGTAATGAGGGAGTACCGTACTGTCGGAGGGGCAGTACTGAGGGAGTGACGTACTGTCGGAGGGGCAGTACTGAGGGAGTGCCGTACTGTCGGAGGGGCAGTAATGAGGGAGTGCCGTACTGTCGGAGGGGCAGTACTGAGGGAGTGACGTACTGTCGGAGGGGCAGTACTGAGGGAGTGACGTACTGTCGGAGGGGCAGTACTGAGGGAGTGACGTACTGTCGGAGGGGCAGTACTGAGGGAGTGACGTACTGTCGAAGGGGCAGTACTGAGGGAGTGACGTACTGTCGGAGGGGCAGTACTGAGGGAGTGACGTACTGTCGGAGGGGCAGTACTGAGGGAGTGACGCACTGTCGGAGGGTCAGTACTGAGGGAGTGACGTACTGTCGGAGGGGCAGTACTGAGGGAGTGTCGTACTGTCGGAGATGCAGTACTGAGGGAGTGCCGCACTGTCGGAGGGGCAGTACTGAGGGAGTGACGTACTGTCGGAGGGACAGTACTGAGGGAGTGACGTACTGTCGGAGGGGCAGTACTGAGGGACTGACGTACTGTCGGAGGGAGAGTACTGAGGGAGTGACGTACTGAGGGAGTGACGTACTGTCGGAGGGGCAGTAGTGAGGGAGTGACGTACTGTCGGAGGGGCAGTACTGAGGGAGTGAGGGACTGTCGGAGGGGCAGTACTGAGGGAATGACGTACTGTCGGAGGGGCAGAACAGAGGGAGTGACGTACTGTCGGAGGGGCAGTACTGAGGGAGTGCCGTACTGTCGGAGGGGCAGTACTGAGGGAGTGACGTACTGTCGGAGGGGCAGTACAGAGGGAGTGCCGCACTGTCGGAGGGGCAGTACTGAGGGAGTGACGCACTGTCGGAGCGGCAGTACTGAGGGAGTGACGTACTGTCGGAGGGGCAGTACTGAGGGAGTGAAATACTGTCGGAGGGTCGTACTGTCGGAGGGACAGTACTGAGGGAGTGATGCACTGTCGGAGGTGCAGTACTGAGGGAGTGACGTACTGTCGGAGGGGCAGTACTGAGGGAGTGACGTACTGTCGGAGGGACAGTACTGAGGGAGTGACGTACTGTCGGAGGGGCAGTACTGAGGGAGTGCCGTACTGTCGGAGGTGCAGTACTGAGGGAGTGACGTACTGTCGGAGGGGCAGTACTGAGGGAGTGCCGTACTGTATGAGGGGTAGTACTGAGGGAGTGACGTACTGTCGGAGGGGCAGTACTGAGGGAGTGACGTACTGTCGGAGGGGCAGTACTGAGGGAGTGACGCACTGTCGGAGGGGCAGTACTGAGGGAGTGCCGCACTGTCGGAGGGGCAGTACTGACGGAGTGCCGCACTGTCGGAGGGGCAGTACTGAGGGAGTGCCGTACTGTCGGAGGGGCAGTACTGAGGGAGTGCCGTACTGTCGGAGGGGCAGTACTGAGGGAGTGACGTACTGTCGGAGGGGCAGTACTGAGGGAGTGCCGTACTGTCGGAGGGGCAGTAATGAGGGAGTGCCGTACTGTCGGAGGGGCAGTACTGAGGGAGTGACGTACTGTCAGAGGGGCAGTACTGAGGGAGTGACGTACTGTCGGAGGGGCAGTACTGAGGGAGTGACGTACTGTCGGAGGGGCAGTAATGAGGGAGTGCCGTACTGTCGGAGGGGCAGTACTGAGGGAGTGACGTACTGTCAGAGGGGCAGTACTGAGGGAGTGACGTACTATCGGAGGGGCAGTACTGAGGGAGTGACGTACTGTCGAAGGGGCAGTACTGAGGGAGTGACGTACTGTCGGAGATGCAGTACTGAGGGAGTGCCGCACTGTCGGAGGGGCAGTACTGAGGGAGTGACGTACTGTCGGAGGGGCAGTACTGAGGGAGTGACGTACTGTCAGAGGGGCAGTACTGAGGGAGTGACGTACTGTCGGAGGGACAGTACTGAGGGAGTGACGTACTGTCGGAGGGGCAGTACTGAGGGACTGACGTACTGTCGGAGGGACAGTACTGAGGGAGTGACGTACTGAGGGAGTGACGTACTGTCGGAGGGGCAGTACTGAGGGAGTGACGTACTGTCGGAAGGGCAGTACTGAGGGAGTGACGCACTGTCGGAGGGGCAGTACTGAGGGATTGACGTACTGTCGGAGGGGCTGTACTGAGGGAGTGACGTACTGTCGGAGGGGCAGTACTGAGGGTGTGACGTAATGTCGGAGGGTCAGTACTGAGGGAGTGACGCACTGTCGGAGGGGCAGTACTGAGGGAGTGACGTACTGTCGGTGGGGCAGTACTGAGGGAGTGACGTACTGTCGGAGGGGCAGTACTGAGGGAGTGACGTACTGTCGGAGGGACAGTACTGAGGGAGTGACGTACTGTCGGAGGGGCAGTACTGAGGGAGTGCCGTACTGTCGGAGGTGCAGTACTGAGGGAGTGACGTACTGTCGGAGGGGCAGTACTGAGGGAGTGCCGTACTGTATGAGGGGTAGTACTGAGGGAGTGACGTACTGTCGGAGGGGCAGTACTGAGGGAGTGACGTACTGTCGGAGGGGCAGTACTGAGGGAGTGACGCACTGTCGGAGGGGCAGTACTGAGGGAGTGCCGCACTGTCGGAGGGGCAGTACTGACGGAGTGCCGCACTGTCGGAGGGGCAGTACTGAGGGAGTGCCGTACTGTCGGAGGGGCAGTACTGAGGGAGTGCCGTACTGTCGGAGGGGCAGTACTGAGGGAGTGACGTACTGTCGGAGGGGCAGTACTGAGGGAGTGCCGTACTGTCGGAGGGGCAGTAATGAGGGAGTGCCGTACTGTCGGAGGGGCAGTACTGAGGGAGTGACGTACTGTCAGAGGGGCAGTACTGAGGGAGTGACGTACTGTCGGAGGGGCAGTACTGAGGGAGTGACGTACTGTCGGAGGGGCAGTAATGAGGGAGTGCCGTACTGTCGGAGGGGCAGTACTGAGGGAGTGACGTACTGTCAGAGGGGCAGTACTGAGGGAGTGACGTACTATCGGAGGGGCAGTACTGAGGGAGTGACGTACTGTCGAAGGGGCAGTACTGAGGGAGTGACGTACTGTCGGAGATGCAGTACTGAGGGAGTGCCGCACTGTCGGAGGGGCAGTACTGAGGGAGTGACGTACTGTCGGAGGGGCAGTACTGAGGGAGTGACGTACTGTCGGAGGGACAGTACTGAGGGACTGACGTACTGTCGGAGGGACAGTACTGAGGGAGTGACGTACTGAGGGAGTGACGTACTGTCGGAGGGGCAGTACTGAGGGAGTGACGTACTGTCGGAAGGGCAGTACTGAGGGAGTGACGCACTGTCGGAGGGGCAGTACTGAGGGATTGACGTACTGTCGGAGGGGCTGTACTGAGGGAGTGACGTACTGTCGGAGGGGCAGTACTGAGGGAGTGACGTACTGTCGGAGGGGCAGTACCGAGGGAGTGACGTACTGTCGGAGGGGCAGTACTGAGGGAGTGACGTACTGTCGGAGGGGCAGTACTGAGGGAGTGACGTACTGTCGGAGGGGCAGTATTGAGGGAGTGCCGTACTGTCGGAGGGGCAGTACTGAGGGTGTGACGTAATGTCGGAGGGTCAGTACTGAGGGAGTGACGCACTGTCGGAGGGGCAGTACTGAGGGAGTGACGTACTGTCGGTGGGGCAGTACTGAGGGAGTGACGTACTGTCGAAGGGGCAAAACTGAGGGAGTGACGTACTGTCGGAGGGGCAGTACTGAGGGAGCGACGTACTGTCGGAGGGGCAGTACTGAGGGAGTGACGTACTGTCGGAGGGGCAGTACTGAGGGAATGACGTACTGTCGGAGGGGCAGTACTGAGGGAGTGACGTACTGTCGGCGGGGCAGTACTGAGGGAGTGACGTACTGTCTGAGGGCAGTACTGCGGGAGTGACGTACTGTCGGAGGGGCAGAACTGAGGGAGTGACGTACTGTCGGAGGTGCAGTACTGAGGGAGTGACGCACTGTCGGAGGTGCAGTACTGAGGGAGTGACGTACTGTCGGAGGGGCAGAACTGAGGGAGTGATGCACTGTCGGAGGGGCAGAACTGAGGGAGTGACGTACTGTCGGAGGGGCAGTACTGAGGGAGTGACCTACTGTCGGAGGGGCAGTATTGAGGGAGTGACGCACTGTCGGAGGGGCAGAACTGAGGGAGTGACGTACTGTCGGAGGGGCAGTACTGAGGGAGTGCCGTACTGTCGGAGGGGCAGTACTGAGGGAGTGACGTACTGTCGGAGGGGCAGAACTGAGGGAGTGACGTACTGTCGGAGGGGCAGTACTGAGGGAGTGACCTACTGTCGGAGGGGCAGTATTGAGGGAGTGACGCACTGTCGGAGGGAAGAACTGAGGGATTGACGTACTGTCGGAGGGGCAGTACTGAGGGAGTGACGTACTGTCGGAGGGGCAGTACTGAGGGAGTGCCGTACTGTCGGAGGGGCAGTACTGAGGGAGCGACGTACTGTCTGAGGGGCAGTACTGAGGGAGTGACGCACTGTCGGAGCGGCAATACTGAGGGAGTGAAGTACTGTCGGAGGGGCAGTACTGAGGGAGTGAAGTACTGTCGGAGGGTCGTACTGTCGGAGGGACAGTATTGAGGGAGTGACGCACTGTCGGAGGGGCAGTACTGAAGGAGTGCTGCACTGTCGGAGGGGCAGTACTGAGGGAGTGACGTACTGTCGGAGGGGCAGTACTGAGGGAGTGACGTACTGTCGGAGGGACAGTACTGAGGGAGTGACGTACTGTCGGAGGGGCAGTACTGAGGGATTGACGTACTGTCGGAGGGGCAGTACTGAGGGAGTGACGTACTGTCGGAGGGGCAGTACTGAGGGAGTGACGTACTGTCGGAGGGGCAGTACTGAGGGAGTGCTGCACTGTCGGAGGGGCAGTACTGAGGGAGTGCCGTACTGTCGGAGGGGCAGTACTGAGGGAGTGACGTACTGTCGGCGGGCCAGTACTGAGGGAGTGACGTACTGTCGAAGGGGCAGTACTGAGGGAGTGACGTACTTTCGGAGGGGCAGTACTGAGGGAGTGACGTACTGTCGGAGGGGCAGTACTGAGGGAGTGCCGTATTGTCGGCGGGGCAGTACTGAGGGAGTGACCTACTTTCGGAGGGGCAGTACTGAGGGAGTGACGTACTGTCGGAGGGGCAGTACTGAGGGAGTGACGTACTGTCGGAGGGGCAGTACTGAGGGAGTGACGTACTGTCGGCGGGCCAGTACTGAGGGAGTGACGTACTGTCGAAGGGGCAGTACTGAGGGAGTGAGGTACTGTCGGAGGGCAGTCCTGAGGGAGTGACGTACTGTCGGAGGGGCAGAACTGAGGGAGTGACGTACTGTCGGAGGGGCAGTACTGAGGGAGTGACGCACTGTCGGAGGGGCAGTACGGAGGGAGTGACGTACTGTCGGAGGGGCAGTACTGAGGGAGTGACGTACTGTCGGAGGGGCAGTACTGAGGGAGTGACGTACTGTCGGAGGGGCAGTACTGAGGGAGTGACCTACTGTCGGAGGGGCAGTACTGAGGGAGTGACGTACTGTCGGAGGGGCAGTACTGAGGGAGTGACGTACTGTCGGAGGGGCAGTACTGAGGGAGTGACGTACTGTCGGAGGGGCAGTACTGAGGGAGTGACGTACTGTCGGAGGGGCAGTACTGAGAGAGTGACGTACTGTCGGAGGGCAGTACTGAGGGAGTGACGTACTGTCGGAGGGGCAGAACTGAGGGAGTGACGTACTGTCGGAGGTGCAGTACTGAGGGAGTGACGCACTGTCGGAGGGGCAGAACAGAGGGAGTGACGTACTGTCGGAGGGGCAGTACTGAGGGAGTGCCGTACTGTCGGAGGGGCAGTACTGAGGGAGTGACGTACTGTCGGAGGGGCAGTACTGAGGGAGTGCCGCACTGTCGGAGGGGCAGTACTGAGGGAGTGACGCACTGTCGGAGCGGCAGTACTGAGGGAGTGACGTACTGTCGGAGGGGCAGTACTGAGGGAGTGAAGTACTGTCGGAGGGTCGTACTGTCGGAGGGACAGTACTGAGGGAGTGACGCACTGTCGGAGGTGCAGTACTGAGGGAGTGACGTACTGTCGGAGGGGCAGTACTGAGGGAGTGACGTACTGTCGGAGGGACAGTACTGAGGGAGTGACGTACTGTCGGAGGTGCAGTACTGAGGGAGTGACGCACTGTCGGAGGGGCAGTACTGAGGGAGTGCCGCACTGTCGGAGGGGCAGTACTGAGGGAGTGCCGCACTGTCGGAGGGGCAGTACTGAGGGAGTGACGTACTGTCGGAGGGGCAGTAATGAGGGAGTGCCGTACTGTCGGAGGGGCAGTACTGAGGGAGTGACGTACTGTCAGAGGGGCAGTACTGAGGGAGTGACGTACTGTCGGAGGGGCAGTACTGAGGGAGTGACGTACTGTCGAAGGGGCAGTACTGAGGGAGTGACGTACTGTCGGAGATGCAGTACTGAGGGAGTGCCGTACTGTCGGAGGGGCAGTACTGAGGGAGTGACGTACTGTCAGAGGGGCAGTACTGAGGGAGTGACGTACTGTCGGAGGGATAGTACTGAGGGAGTGACGTACTGTCGGAGGGGCAGTACTGAGGGACTGACGTACTGTCGGAGGGACAGTACTGAGGGAGTGACGTACTGAGGGAGTGACGTACTGTCGGAGGGGCAGTACTGAGGGAGTGACGCACTGTCGGAGGGGCAGTACTGAGGGAGTGACGTCCTGTCGGAAGGGCAGTACTGAGGGAGTGACGCATTGTCGGAGGGGCAGTACTGAGGGAGTGACGTATTGTCGGAGGGGCTGTACTGAGGGAGTGACGTACTGTCGGAGGGGCAGTACTGAGGGAGTGCCGTACTGTCGGAGGGGCAGTACTGAGGGAGTGACGTAATGTCGGAGGGTCAGTACTGAGGGAGTGACGCACTGTCGGAGGGGCAGTACTGAGGGAGTGACGGACTGTCGGTGGGGCAGTACTGAGGGAGTGACGTACTGTCGAAGGGGCAAAACTGAGGGAGTGACGTACTGTCGGAGGGGCAGTACTGACGGAGTGACGTACTGTCGGAGGGGCAGTACTGAGGGAGTGACGTACTGTCGGAGGGGCAGTACTGAGGGAATGACGTACTGTCGGAGGGGCAGTACTGAGGGAATGATGTACTGTCGGAGGGGCAGTACTGAGGGAGTGACGTACTGTCGGAGGGGCAGTACTGAGGGAGTGACGCACTGTCTGAGGGCAGTACTGCGGGAGTGACGTACTGTCGGAGGGGCAGAACTGAGGGAGTGACGTACTGTCGGAGGTGCAGTACTGAGGGAGTGACGCACTGTCGGAGGTGCAGTACTGAGGGAGTGACGTACTGTCGGAGGGGCAGAACTGAGGGAGTGACGCACTGTCGGAGGGGCAGAACTGAGGGAGTGACGTACTGTCGAAGGGGCAGTACTGAGGGAGTGACCTACTGTCGGAGGGGCAGTATTGAGGGAGTGACGCACTGTCGGAGGGGCAGAACTGAGGGAGTGACGTACTGTCGGAGGGGCAGTACTGAGGGAGTGCCGTACTGTCGGAGGGGCAGTACTGAGGGAGTGACGTACTGTCGGAGGGGCAGAACTGAGGGAGTGACGTACTGTCGGAGGGGCAGTACTGAGGGAGTGACCTACTATCGGAGGGGCAGTATTGAGGGAGTGACGCACTGTCGGAGGGAAGAACTGAGGGATTGACGTACTGTCGGAGGGGCAGTACTGAGGGAGTGACGTACTGTCGGAGGGGCAGTACTGAGGGAGTGCCGTACTGTCGGAGGGGCAGTACTGAGGGAGCGACGTACTGTCTGAGGGGCAGTACTGAGGGAGTGACGCACTGTCGGAGCGGCAGTACTGAGGGAGTGAAGTACTGTCGGAGGGGCAGTACTGAGGGAGTGAAGTACTGTCGGAGGGTCGTACTGTCGGAGGGACAGTATTGAGGGAGTGACGCACTGTCAGAGGGGCAGTACTGAGGGAGTGCTGCACTGTCGGAGGGGCAGTACTGAGGGAGTGACGTACTGTCGGAGGGGCAGTACTGAGGGAGTGACGTACTGTCGGAGGGACAGTACTGAGGGAGTGACGTACTGTCGGAGGGGCAGTACTGAGGGAGTGACGTACTGTCGGAGGGGCAGTACTGAGGGAGTGCCGTACTGTCGGAGGGGCAGTACTGAGGGAGTGACGTACTGTCGGAGGGGCAGTACTGAGGGAGTGACGTACTGTCGGAAGGGCAGTACTGAGGGAGTGACGCACTGTCGGAGGGGCAGTACTGAGGGAGTGCCGCACTGTCGGAGGGGCAGTACTGAGGGAGTGACGTACTGTCGGAAGGGCAGTACTGAGGGAGTGACGCACTGTCGGAGGGGCAGTACTGAGGGAGTGCCGCACTGTCGGAGGGGCAGTACTGAGGGAGTGACGTACTGTCGGCGGGTCAGTACTGAGGGAGTGACCTACTTTCGGAGGGGCAGTACTGAGGGAGTGACGTACTGTCGGAGGGGCAGTACTGAGGGAGTGACGTACTGTCGGAGGGGCAGTACTGAGGGAGTGACGTACTGTCGGAGGGGCAGTACTGAGGGAGTGACGTACTGTCGGAGGGGCAGTACTGAGGGAGTGACGTACTGTCGGAGGGGCAGTACTGAGGGAGTGACGTACTGTCGGAGGGGCAGTACTGAGGGAGTGACGTACTGTCGGAGGGGCAGTACTGAGGGAGTGACGTACTGTCGGAGGGGCAGTACTGAGGGAGTGACGTACTGTCGGAGGGGCAGTACTGAGGGAGTGACGTACTGTCGGAGGGCCAGTACTGAGGGAGTGCCGCACTGTCGGAGGGGCAGTACTGAGGGAGTGACGGACTGTCGGAGGGGCAGTACTGTGGGAGTGACTGACTGTCGGAGGGGCAGTACTGAGGGAGTGACGCACTGTCGGAGGGGCAGAACTGAGGGAGTGACGTACTGTCGGAGGGGCAGTACTGAGGGAGTGACGTACTGTCGGAGGGGCTGTACTGAGGGAGTGACGTACTGTCGGAGGGGCAGTACTGAGGGAGTGACGTACTGTCGGAGGGGCAGTACTGAGGGAGTGACGTACTGTCGGAGGGGCAGTACTGAGGGAGTGACGTACTGTCGGAGGGGCAGTACTGAGGGAGTGACGTACTGTCGGAGGGGCAGTACTGAGGGAGTGACGTACTGTCGGAGGGGCAGTACTGAGGGAGTGCCGTACTGTCGGAGGGGCAGTACTGAGGGAGTGACGTACTGTCGGAGGGGCAGTACTGAGGGAGTGACGTACTGTCGGAGGGGCAGAACTGAGGGAGTGACGTACTGTCGGAGGGGCAGTACTGAGGGAGTGACCTACTATCGGAGGGGCAGTATTGAGGGAGTGACGCACTGTCGGAGGGAAGAACTGAGGGATTGACGTACTGTCGGAGGGGCAGTACTGAGGGAGTGACGTACTGTCGGAGGGGCAGTACTGAGGGAGTGACGTACTGTCGGAGGGGCAGTACTGAGGGAGTGCCGTACTGTCGGAGGGGCAGTACTGAGGGAGTGACGTACTGTCGGAGGGCAGTACTGAGGGAGTGATGTACTGTCGGAGGGGCAGTACTGAGGGAGTGACGTACTGTCGGAGGGTCAGTACTGAGGGAGTGACGTACTGTCGGAGGGGCAGTACTGAGGGAGTGACGTACTGTCGGAGGGGCAGTACTGAGGGAGTGAAGTACTGTCGGAGGGGCAGTACTGAGGGAGTGACGTACTGTCGGAGTGGCAGTACTGAGGGAGTGACGTACTGTCGGAGGGGCAGTACTGAGGGAATGACGTACTGTCGGAGTGGCAGTACTGCGGGAGTGACGTACTGTCGGAGGGGCAGTACTGAGGGAGTGACGTACTGTCGGAGGACCAGTACTGAGGGAGTGCCGCACTGTCGGAGGGGCAGTACTGAGGGAGTGACGTACTGTCGGAGGGGCAGTACTGTGGGAGTGACGTACTGTCGGAGGGACAGTACTGAGGGAGTGACGTACTGTCGGAGGGGCAGAACTGAGGGAGTGACGTACTGTCGGAGGGGCAGTACTGAGGGAGTGACGTACTGTCGGAGGGGCAGTACTGAGGGAGTGACGTACTGTCGGAGGGGCAGAACTGAGGGAGTGACGTACTGTCGCATGGGCAGTACTGAGGGAGTGACGTACTGTCGGAGGGCAGTACTGAGGGAGTGACGTACTGTCGGAGGGGCAGTACTGAGGGAGTGACGTACTGTCGGAGGGCCAGTACTGAGGGAGTGCCGCACTGTCGGAGGGGCAGTACTGAGGGAGTGACGTACTGTCGGAGGGGCAGTACTGAGGGAGTGCTGCACTGTCGGAGGGGCAGTACTGAGGGAGTGACGCACTGTCGGAGCGGCAGTACTGAGGGAGTGAAGTACTGTCGGAGGGGCAGTACTGAGGGAGTGACGTACTGTCGGAGGGGCAGTACTGAGGGAGTGCTGCACTGTCGGAGGGGCAGTACTGAGGGAGTGCTGCACTGTCGGAGGGGCAGTACTGAGGGAGTGACGTACTGTCGGAGGGGCAGTACTGAGGGAGTGACGTACTGTAGGAGGGGCAGTACTGAGGGCGTGCCGTACTGTCGGAGGTGCAGTACTGAGGGAGTGACGTACTGTCTGAGGGGCAGTACTGAGGGAGTGACCTACTGTCGGAGGGGCAGTACTGAGGGAGTGACGTACTGTCGGAGGGGCAGTACTGAGGGAGTGCCGTACTGTCGGAGGGGCAGTACTGAGGGAGTGACGTACTGTCGGAGGGCAGTACTGAGGGAGTGACGCACTGTCGGAGGGGCAGTACTGTGGGAGTGACGTACTGTCGGAGGGTCAGTACTGAGGGAGTGACGTACTGTCGGAGGGGCAGTACTGAGGGAGTGACGTACTGTCGGAGGGGCAGTACTGAGGGAGTGACGTACTGTAGGAGGGGCAGTACTGAGGGAGTGACGTACTGTCGGAGGGGCAGTACTGAGGGAGTGACGTACTGTCGGAGGGGCAGTACTGAGCGAGTGCCGTACTGTCGGAGGGGCAGTACTGAGGGAGTGCCGTACTGTCGGAGGGGCAGTAGTGAGGGAGTGACGTACTGTCGGAGGGGCAGTACTGAGGGAGCCCCGCACTGTCGGAGGGGCAGTACTGAGGGAGTGACGCACTGTCGGAGGGGCAGTACTGAGGGAGCCCCGCACTGTCGGAGGGGCAGTACTGAGGGAGTGACGTAGTGTCGGAGGGGCAGTACTGAGGGAGTGACGTACTGTCGGAGGGGCAGTACTGAGGGAGTGACGTACTGTCGGAGGGGCAGTACTGAGGGAGTGACACACTGTCGGAGGGGCTGTACTGAGGGAGTCACGTACTGTCGGAGGGGCAGTACTGAGGGAGTGACGCACTGTCGGAGGGGCAGTACTGAGGGAGTGACGTACTGTCGGAGGGGCAGTACTGAGGGAGTGCCGCACTGTCGGAGGGGCAGTACTGAGGGAGTGCCGCACTGTCGGAGGGGCAGTACTGAGGGAGTGACCTACTGTCGAAGGGGCAGAATTGAGGGAGTGACGTACTGTCGGAGATCAGTACTGAGGGAGTGACGTACTGTTGGAGGGGCAGTACTGAGGGAATGACGTACTGTCGGAGGGGCAGTACTGAGGGAATGACGTACTGTCGGAGGGGCAGTACTGAGGGAATGACGTACTGTCGGAGGGGCAGTACTGTCGGAGGGGCAAAACTGAGGGAGTGACGTACTGTCGGAGGGGCAGTACTGAGGGAGTGACGTACTGTCGGAGGGGCAGTACTGAGGGAATGACGTACTGTCGGAGGGGCAGTACTGAGGGAGTGCCGCACTGTCGGATGGGCAGTACTGAGGGAGTGACGTACTGTCGGAGGGGCAGTACTGAGGGAGTGACGTACTGTCGGAGGGGCAGTACTGAGGGAGTGACGTACTGTCGGAGGGGCAGTACTGAGAGAGTGACGTACTGTCGGAGGGCAGTACTGAGGGAGTGACGTACTGTCGGAGGGGCAGAACTAAGGGAGTGACGTACTGTCGGAGGTGCAGTACTGAGGGAGTGACGCACTGTCGGAGGGGCAGAACTGAGGGAGTGACGTACTGTCGGAGGGGCAGTACTGAGGGAGTGCCGTACTGTCGGAGGGGCAGTACTGAGGGAGTGACGTACTGTCGGAGGGGCAGAACTGAGGGAGTGACGTACTGTCGGAGGGGCAGTACTGAGGGAGTGACGTACTGTCGGAGGGGCAGTACTGAGGGAGTGCCGCACTGTCGGAGGGGCAGTACTGAGGGAGTGACACACTGTCGGAGCGGCAGTACTGAGGGAGTGACGTACTGTCGGAGGGGCAGTACTGAGGGAATGAAGTACTGTCGGAGGGTCGTACTGTCGGAGGGACAGTACTGAGGGAGTGACGCACTGTCGGAGGTGCAGTACTGAGGGCGTGCTGCACTGTCGGAGGGGCAGTACTGAGGGAGTGACGTACTGTCGGAGGGGCAGTACTGAGGGAGTGACGTACTGTCGGAGGGACAGTACTGAGGGAGTGACGTACTGTCGGAGGGGCAGTACTGAGGGAGTGCCGTACTGTCGGAGGTGCAGTACTGAGGGAGTGACGTACTGTCGGAGGGGCAGTACTGAGGGAGTGCCGTACTGTCGGAGGGGCAGTACTGAGGGAGTGCCGTACTGTCGGAGGGGCAGTACTGAGGGAGTGACGTACTGTCGGAGGGGCAGTACTGAGAGAGTGACGTACTGTCGGAGGGGCAGTACTGAGAGAGTGACGTACTGTCGGAGGGCAGTACTGAGGGAGTGACGTACTGTCGGAGGGGCAGAACTGAGGGAGTGACGTACTGTCGGAGGTGCAGAACTGAGGGAGTGACGCACTGTCGGAGGGGCAGAACTGAGGGAGTGCCGCACTGCGCTGTCGGAGGGGCAGTACTGAGGGAGTGACGTACTGTCGGAGGGGCAGTACTGAGGGAGTGCCGCACTGTCGGAGGGTCAGTACTGAGGGAGTGACTTACTGTCGGAGGGGCAGTACTGAGGGAGTGACGTACTGTCGGAGGGGCAGTACTGAGGGAGTGACGTACTGTCGGAGGGGCAGTACTGAGGGAGTGCCGCACTGCGCTGTCGGAGGGGCAGAACTGAGGGAGTGACGTACTGTCGGAGG
This sequence comes from Pristiophorus japonicus, assembly GCF_044704955.1. Taxonomy (NCBI): domain Eukaryota; kingdom Metazoa; phylum Chordata; class Chondrichthyes; family Pristiophoridae; genus Pristiophorus; species Pristiophorus japonicus. Next base: position 6,350,126 of record NC_091983.1, on the reverse strand, counting down.
GGCAGTACTGAGGGAGTGCCGTACTGTCGGAGGGGCAGTACTGAGAGAGTGCCGCACTGCACTGTCGGAGGGGCAGTACTGCGGGAGTGCCATACTGTCGGAGGGGCAGTACTGAGGGAGTGACGTACTGTCGGAGGGGCAGTACTGAGGGAGTGACGTACTGTCGGAGGGCAGTACTGAGGGAGTGACGTACTGTCGGAGGGGCAGAACTGAGGGAGTGACGTACTGTCGGAGGGGCAGTACTGAGGGAGTGACGCACTGTCGGAGGGGCAGAACTGAGGGAGTGACGCACTGTCGGAGGTGCAGTACTGAGGGAGTGCTGCACTGTCGGAGGGGCAGTACTGAGGGAGTGACGTACTGTCGGAGGGGCAGTACTGAGGGAGTGACGTACTGTCGGAGGGACAGTACTGAGGGAGTGACGTACTGTCGGAGTGGCAGTACTGAGGGAGTGCCGTACTGTCGGAGGTGCAGTACTGAGGGAGTGACGTACTGTCGGAGGTGCAGTACTGAGGGAGTGCCGTACTGTCGGAGGGGCAGTACTGAGGGAGTTCTGCACTGTCGGAGGGGCAGTACTGAGGGACTGCCGCACTGTCGGAGGGGCAGTACTGAGGGAGTGCCGCACTGTCGGAGGGGCAGTACTGAGGGAGTGACGTACTGTCGGAGGGACAGTACTGAGGGAGTGACGTACTGTCGGAGGGGCAGTACTGAGGGAGTGACGTACAGTAGGAGGGGCAGTACTGAGGGAGTGCCGTACTGTCGGAGGTGCAGTACTGAGGGAGTGACGTACTGTCTGAGGGGCAGTACTGAGGGAGTGACGTACTGTCGGAGGGGCAGTACTGAGGGAGTGACGTACTGTCGGAGGGGCAGTACTGAGGGAGTGCCGTACTGTCGGAGGGGCAGTACTGAGGGAGTGACGTACTGTCGGAGGGCAGTACTGAGGGAGTGACGTACTGTCGGAGGGGCAGTACTGTGGGAGTGACGTACTGTCGGAGGGTCAGTACTGAGGGAGTGACGTACTGTCGGAGGGGCAGTACTGAGGGAGTGACGTACTGTCGGAGGGGCAGTACTGAGGGAGTGACGTACTTTTGGAGGGGCAGTACTGAGGGAGTGACCTACTGTCGGAGGGGCAGTACTGAGGGAGTGACGTACTGTCGGAGGGGCAGTACTGAGCGAGTGCCGTACTGTCGGAGGGGCAGTACTGAGGGAGTGCCGTACTGTCGGAGGGGCAATACTGTGGGAGTGACGTACTGTCGGAGGGGCAGTACTGAGGGAGCCCCGCACTGTCGGAGGGGCAGTACTGAGGGAGTGACGCATTGTCGGAGGGGCAGCACTGAGGGAGCCCCGCACTGTCGGAGGGGCAGTACTGAGGGAGTGACGTAGTGTCGGAGGGGCAGCACTGAGGGAGTGACGTACTGTCGGAGGGGCAGTACTGAGGGAGTGCCGTACTGTCGGAGGGGCAGTACTGAGGGAGTGACGTACTGTCGGAGGGGCAGTACTGAGGGAGTGACCTACTGTCGGAGGGGCAGTACTGAGGGAGTGACGTACTGTCGGAGGGGCAGTACTGAGGGAGTGACGTACTGTCGGAGGGGCAGTACTGAGGGAGTGACGTACTGTCGGAGGGGCAGTACTGAGGGAGTGACGTACTGTCGGAGGGGCAGTACTGAGCGAGTGCCGTACTGTCGGAGGGGCAGTACTGAGGGAGCGCCGTACTGTCGGATGGGCAGTACTGAGAGAGTGACGTACTGTCGGAGGGGCAGTACTGAGGGAGTGCCGTACTGTCGGAGGGGCAGTACTGAGGGAGCCCCGCACTGTCGGAGGGGCAGTACTGAGGGAGTGACGCACTGTCGGAGGGACAGTACTGAGGGAGTGACGTACTGTCGGAGGGGCAGTACTGAGGGAGTGACGTACAGTAGGAGGGGCAGTACTGAGGGAGTGCCGTACTGTCGGAGGTGCAGTACTGAGGGAGTGACGTACTGTCTGAGGGGCAGTACTGAGGGAGTGACGTACTGTCGGAGGGGCAGTACTGAGGGAGTGACGTACTGTCGGAGGGGCAGTACTGAGGGAGTGCCGTACTGTCGGAGGGGCAGTACTGAGGGAGTGACGTACTGTCGGAGGGCAGTACTGAGGGAGTGACGTACTGTCGGAGGGGCAGTACTGTGGGAGTGACGTACTGTCGGAGGGTCAGTACTGAGGGAGTGACGTACTGTCGGAGGGGCAGTACTGAGGGAGTGACGTACTGTCGGAGGGGCAGTACTGAGGGAGTGACGTACTGTCGGAGGGGCAGTACTGAGGGAGTGACGTACTGTCGGAGGGGCAGTACTGAGGGAGTGACGTACTGTCGGAGGGGCAGTACTGAGCGAGTGCCGTACTGTCGGAGGGGCAGTACTGAGGGAGTGCCGTACTGTCGGAGGGGCAATACTGTGGGAGTGACGTACTGTCGGAGGGGCAGTACTGAGGGAGCCCCGCACTGTCGGAGGGGCAGTACTGAGGGAGTGACGCATTGTCGGAGGGGCAGTACTGAGGGAGCCCCGCACTGTCGGAGGGGCAGTACTGAGGGAGTGACGTAGTGTCGGAGGGGCAGTACTGAGGGAGTGACGTACTGTCGGAGGGGCAGTACTGAGGGAGTGACGTACTGTCGGAGGGGCAGTACTGAGGGAGTGCCGTACTGTCGGAGGGGCAGTACTGAGGGAGTGACGTACTGTCGGAGGGGCAGTACTGAGGGAGTGACCTACTGTCGGAGGGGCAGTACTGAGGGAGTGACGTACTGTCGGAGGGGCAGTACTGAGGGAGTGACGTACTGTCGGAGGGGCAGTACTGAGGGAGTGACGTACTGTCGGAGGGGCAGTACTGAGGGAGTGACGTACTGTCGGAGGGGCAGTACTGAGCGAGTGCCGTACTGTCGGAGGGGCAGTACTGAGGGAGCGCCGTACTGTCGGATGGGCAGTACTGAGAGAGTGACGTACTGTCGGAGGGGCAGTACTGAGGGAGCCCCGCACTGTCGGAGGGGCAGTACTGAGGGAGTGACGCACTGTCGGAGGGACAGTACTGAGGGAGTGACGTACTGTCGGAGGGGCAGTACTGAGGGAGTGACGTACTGTAGGAGGGGCAGTACTGAGGGAGTGCCGTACTGTCGGAGGTGCAGTACTGAGGGAGTGACGTACTGTCTGAGGGGCAGTACTGAGGGAGTGACGTACTGTCGGAGGGGCAGTACTGAGGGAGTGATGTACTGTCGGAGGGGCAGTACTGAGGGAGTGCCGTACTGTCGGAGGGGCAGTACTGAGGGAGTGACGTACTGTCGGAGGGCAGTACTGAGGGAGTGACGTACTGTCGGAGGGGCAGTACTGTGGGAGTGACGTACTGTCGGAGTGTCAGTACTGAGGGAGTGACGTACTGTCGGAGGGGCAGTACTGAGGGAGTGACGTACTGTCGGAGGGGCAGTACTGAGGGAGTGACGTACTGTCGGAGGGGCAGTACTGAGGGAGTGACGTACTGTCGGAGGGGCAGTACTGAGGGAGTGACGTACTGTCGGAGGGGCAGTACTGAGGGAGTGACGTACTGTCGGAGGGGCAGTACTGAGGGAGTGACGTACTGTCGGAGGGGCAGTACTGAGGGAGTGACGTACTGTCGGAGGGGCAGTACTGAGCGAGCGCCGTACTGTCGGAGGGGCAGTACTGAGCGAGCGCCGTACTGTCGGAGGGGCAGTCCTGAGGGAGTGACGTACTGTCGGAGGGGCAGTACTGAGGGAGCCCCGCACTGTCGGAGGGGCAGTACTGAGGGAGTGACGCACTGTCGGAGGGGGAGTACTGAGGGAGCCCCGCACTGTCGGAGGGGCAGTACTGAGGGAGTGACGTAGTGTCGGAGGGGCAGTACTGAGGGAGTGACGTACTGTCGGAGGGGCAGTACTGAGGGAGTCACGTACTGTCGGAGGGGCAGTACTGAGGGAGTGACGCATTGTCGGAGGGGCAGTACTGAGGGAGTGACGTACTGTCGGAGGGGCAGTACTGAGGGAGTGACGTACTGTCGGAGAGGCAGTACTGAGGGAGTGACGCACTGTCGGAGGGGCAGTACGGAGGGAGTGACGTACTGTCGGAGGGGCAGTACTGTGGGAGTGACGGACTGTCGGAGGGGCAAAACTGAGGGAGTGACGTGCTGTCGGAGGGGCAGTACTGAGGGAGTGACGTACTGTCGGAGGGGAGGTACTGAGGGAGTGACGTACTGTCGGAGGGGCAGTACTGAGGGAGTGACGTACTGTCGGAGGGGCAGTACTGAGGGAGTGACGTACTGTCGGAGGGCAGTACTGAGGGAGTGACGTACTGTCGGAGGGGCAGTACTGAGGGAGTGACGTACTGTCGGAGGGCAGTACTGAGGGAGTGACGTACTGTCGGAGGGGCAGAACTGAGGGAGTGACGTACTGTCGGAGGGGCAGTACTGAGGGAGTGACGCACTGTTGGAGGGGCAGAACTGAGGGAGTGACGTACTGTCGGAGGGGCAGTACTGAGGGAGTGACGTACTGTCGGAGGGGCAGTATTGAGGGAGTGACGTACTGTCGGAGGGGCAGAACTGAGGGAGTGAAGTACTGTCGGAGGGTCGTACTGTCGGAGGGACAGTACTGAGGGAGTGAAGCACTGTCGGAGGTGCAGTACTGAGGGAGTGCTGCACTGTCGGAGGGGCAGTACTGAGGGAGTGACGTACTGTCGGAGGGGCAGTACTGAGGGAGTGACGTACTGTCGGAGGGACAGTACTGAGGGAGTGACGTACTGTCGGAGGGGCAGTACTGAGGGAGTGACGTACTGTCGGAGGGGCAGTACTGAGGGAGTGCCGTACTGTCGGAGGGGCAGTACTGAGGGAGTGCCGTACTGTCGGAGGGGCAGTACTGAGGGACTGACGTACTGTCGGAGGGGCAGTACTGAGGGAGTGACCTACTGTCGGAGGGGCAGTACTGAGGGAGTGACGTACTGTCGGAGGGGCAGTACTGAGGGAGTGACGTACTGTCGGAGGGGCAGTACTGAGGGAGTGACGTACTGTCGGAGGGGCAGTACTGAGGGAGTGACGTACTGTCGGAGGGGCAGTACTGAGCGAGTGCCGTACTGTCGGAGGGGCAGTACTGAGGGAGCGCCGTACTGTCGGATGGGCAGTACTGAGAGAGTGACGTACTGTCGGAGGGGCAGTACTGAGGGAGCCCCGCACTGTCGGAGGGGCAGTACTGAGGGAGTGACGTACTGTCGGAGGGGCAGTACTGAGGGAGTGATGTACTGTCGGAGGGGCAGTACTGAGGGAGTGCCGTACTGTCGGAGGGGCAGTACTGAGGGAGTGACGTACTGTCGGAGGGCAGTACTGAGGGAGTGACGTACTGTCGGAGGGGCAGTACTGTGGGAGTGACGTACTGTCGGAGGGTCAGTACTGAGGGAGTGACTTACTGTCGGAGGGGCAGTACTGAGGGAGTGACGTACTGTCGGAGGGGCAGTACTGAGGGAGTGACGTACTGTCGGAGGGGCAGTACTGAGGGAGTGACGTACTGTCGGAGGGGCAGTACTGAGGGAGCCCCGCACTGTCGGAGGGGCAGTACTGAGGGAGTGACGTAGTGTCGGAGGGGCAGTACTGAGGGAGTGACGTACTGTCGGAGGGGCAGTACTGAGGGAGTGACGTACTGTCGGAGGGGCAGTACTGAGGGAGTGCCGTACTGTCGGAGGGGCAGTACTGAGGGAGTGACGTACTGTCGGAGGGGCAGTACTGAGGGAGTGACCTACTGTCGGAGGGGCAGTACTGAGGGAGTGACGTACTGTCGGAGGGGCAGTACTGAGGGAGTGACGTACTGTCGGAGGGGCAGTACTGAGGGAGTGACGTACTGTCGGAGGGGCAGTACTGAGGGAGTGACGTACTGTCGGAGGGGCAGTACTGAGCGAGTGCCGTACTGTCGGAGGGGCAGTACTGAGGGAGCGCCGTACTGTCGGATGGGCAGTACTGAGAGAGTGACGTACTGTCGGAGGGGCAGTACTGAGGGAGCCCCGCACTGTCGGAGGGGCAGTACTGAGGGAGTGACGCACTGTCGGAGGGACAGTACTGAGGGAGTGACGTACTGTCGGAGGGGCAGTACTGAGGGAGTGACGTACTGTAGGAGGGGCAGTACTGAGGGAGTGACGTACTGTCGGAGGGGCAGTACTGAGGGAGTGACGTACTGTCGGAGGGGCAGTACTGAGGGAGTGACGTACTGTCGGAGGGGCAGTACTGAGGGAGTGACGTACTGTCGGAGGGACAGTACTGAGGGAGTGACGTACTGTCGGAGGGGCAGTACTGAGGGAGTGACGTACTGTCGGAGGGGCAGTACTGAGGGAGTGACGTACTGTCGGAGGGGCAGTACTGAGCGAGCGCCGTACTGTCGGAGGGGCAGTACTGAGGGAGCGCCGTACTGTCGGAGGGGCAGTACTGAGGGAGTGACGTACTGTCGGAGGGGCAGTACTGAGGGAGCCCCGCACTGTCGGAGGGGCAGTACTGAGGGAGTGACGCACTGTCGGAGGGGGAGTACTGAGGGAGCCCCGCACTGTCGGAGGGGCAGTACTGAGGGAGTGACGTAGTGTCGGAGGGGCAGTACTGAGGGAGTGACGTACTGTCGGAGGGGCAGTACTGAGGGAGTCACGTACTGTCGGAGGGGCAGTACTGAGGGAGTGACGCACTGTCGGAGGGGCAGTACTGAGGGAGTGACGTACTGTCGGAGGGGCAGTACTGAGGGAGTGACGTACTGTCGGAGGGGCAGTACTGAGGGAGTGACGTACTGTCGGAGAGGCAGTACTGAGGGAGTGACGCACTGTCGGAGGGGCAGTACGGAGGGAGTGACGTACTGTCGGAGAGGCAGTGCTGTGGGAGTGACGGACTGTCGGAGGGGCAAAACTGAGGGAGTGACGTGCTGTCGGAGGGGCAGTACTGAGGGAGTGACGTACTGTCGGAGGGGAGGTACTGAGGGAGTGACGTACTGTCGGAGGGGCAGTACTGAGGGAGTGACGTACTGTCGGAGGGGCAGTACTGAGGGAGTGACGTACTGTCGGAGGGCAGTACTGAGGGAGTGACGTACTGTCGGAGGGGCAGTACTGAGGGAGTGACGTACTGTCGGAGGGCAGTACTGAGGGAGTGACGTACTGTCGGAGGGGCAGAACTGAGGGAGTGACGTACTGTCGGAGGGGCAGTACTGAGGGAGTGACGCACTGTCGGAGGGGCAGAACTGAGGGAGTGACGTACTGTCGGAGGGGCAGTACTGAGGGAGTGACGTACTGTCGGAGGGGCAGTATTGAGGGAGTGACGAACTGTCGGAGGGGCAGAACTGAGGGAGTGAAGTACTGTCGGAGGGTCGTACTGTCGGAGGGACAGTACTGAGGGAGTGAAGCACTGTCGGAGGTGCAGTACTGAGGGAGTGCTGCACTGTCGGAGGGGCAGTACTGAGGGAGTGACGTACTGTCGGAGGGGCAGTACTGAGGGAGTGACGTACTGTCGGAGGGGCAGTACTGAGGGAGTGACGTACTGTCGGAGGGGCAGTACTGAGGGAGTGCCGTACTGTCGGAGGGGCAGTACTGAGGGAGTGCCGTACTGTCGGAGGGGCAGTACTGAGGGAGTGACGTACTGTCGGAGGGGCAGTACTGAGGGAGTGACCTACTGTCGGAGGGGCAGTACTGAGGGAGTGACGTACTGTCGGAGGGGCAGTACTGAGGGAGTGACGTACTGTCGGAGGGGCAGTACTGAGGGAGTGACGTACTGTCGGAGGGGCAGTACTGAGAGAGTGACGTACTGTCGGAGGGGCAGTACTGAGGGAGCCCCGCACTGTCGGAGGGGCAGTACTGAGGGAGTGACGTACTGTCGGAGGGGCAGTACTGAGGGAGTGACGTACTGTAGGAGGGGCAGTACTGAGGGAGTGCCGTACTGTCGGAGGTGCAGTACTGAGGGAGTGACGTACTGTCTGAGGGGCAGTACTGAGGGAGTGACGTACTGTCGGAGGGGCAGTACTGAGGGAGTGAAGTACTGTCGGAGGGGCAGTACTGAGGGAGTGCCGTACTGTCGGAGGGGCAGTACTGAGGGAGTGACGTACTGTCGGAGGGCAGTACTGAGGGAGTGACGTACTGTCGGAGGGGCAGTACTGTGGGAGTGACGTACTGTCGGAGGGTCAGTACTGAGGGAGTGACGTACTGTCGGAGGGGCAGTACTGAGGGAGTGACGTACTGTCGGAGGGGCAGTACTGAGGGAGTGACGTACTGTCGGAGGGGCAGTACTGAGGGAGTGACGTACTGTCGGAGGGGCAGTACTGAGGGAGTGACGTACTGTCGGAGGGGCAGTACTGAGGGAGTGACGTACTGTCGGAGGGGCAGTACTGAGGGAGTGACGTACTGTCGGAGGGGCAGTACTGAGCGAGCGCCGTACTGTCGGAGGGGCAGTACTGAGGGAGCGCCGTACTGTTGGAGGGGCAGTACTGAGGGAGTGACGTACTGTCGAAGGGGCAGTACTGAGGGAGCCCCGCACTGTCGGAGGGGCAGTACTGAGGGAGTGACGCACTGTCGGAGGGGGAGTACTGAGGGAGCCCCGCACTGTCGGAGGGGCAGTACTGAGGGAGTGACGTAGTGTCGGAGGGGCAGTACTGAGGGAGTGACGTACTGTCGGAGGGGCAGTACTGAGGGAGTCACGTACTGTCGGAGGGGCAGTACTGAGGGAGTGACGCACTGTCGGAGGGGCAGTACTGAGGGAGTGACGTACTGTCGGAGGGGCAGTACTGAGGGAGTGACGTACTGTCGGAGGTGCAGTACTGAGGGAGTGACGTACTGTCGGAGAGGCAGTACTGAGGGAGTGACGCACTGTCGGAGGGGCAGTACGGAAGGAGTGACGTACTGTCGGAGGGGCAGTACTGTGGGAGTGACGGACTGTCGGAGGGGCAAAACTGAGGAAGTGACGTGCTGTCGGAGGGGCAGTTCTGAGGGAGTGACGTACTGTCGGAGGGGAGGTACTGAGGGAGTGACGTACTGTCGGAGGGGCAGTACTGAGGGAGTGACGTGCTGTCGGAGGGGCAGTACTGAGGGAGTGACGTACTGTCGGAGGGCAGTACTGAGGGAGTGACGTACTGTCGGAGGGGCAGTACTGAGGGAGTGACGTACTGTCGGAGGGCAGTACTGAGGGAGTGACGTACTGTCGGAGGGGCAGAACTGAGGGAGTGACGTACTGTCGGAGGGGCAGTACTGAGGGAGTGACGCACTGTCGGAGGGGCAGAACTGAGGGAGTGACGTACTGTCGGAGGGGCAGTACTGAGGGAGTGACGTACTGTCGGAGGGGCAGTATTGAGGGAGTGACGTACTGTCGGAGGGGCAGAACTGAGGGAGTGAAGTACTGTCGGAGGGTCGTACTGTCGGAGGGACAGTACTGAGGGAGTGAAGCACTGTCGGAGGTGCAGTACTGAGGGAGTGCTGCACTGTCGGAGGGGCAGTACTGAGGGAGTGACGTACTGTCGGAGGGGCAGTACTGAGGGAGTGACGTACTGTCGGAGGGACAGTACTGAGGGAGTGACGTACTGTCGGAGGGGCAGTACTGAGGGAGTGACGTACTGTCGGAGGGGCAGTACTGAGGGAGTGCCGTACTGTCGGAGGGGCAGTACTGAGGGAGTGCTGCACTGTCGGAGGTGCAGTACTGAGGGAGTGACGTACTGTCGGAGGGGCAGTACTGAGGGAGTGACGTACTGTCGGAGGGGCAGTACTGAGGGAGTGACGTACTGTCGGAGGGGCAGTACTGAGGGAGTGACGTACTGTCGGAGGGATAGTACTGAGGGAGTGACGTACTGTCGGAGGGGCAGTACTGAGGGAGTGACGTACTGTCGGAGGGGCAGTACTGAGGGAGCCCCGCACTGTCGGAGGGGCAGTACTGAGGGAGTGACGCACTGTCGGAGGGGCAGTACTGAGGGAGCCCCGCACTGTCGGAGGGGCAGCACTGAGGGAGTGACGTAGTGTCGGAGGGGCAGTACTGATGGAGTGCCGTACTGTCGGAGGGGCAGTACTGAGGGAGTCACGTACTGTCGGAGGGGCAGTACTGAGGGAGTGACGTACTGTCGGAGGGGCAGAACTGAGGGAGTGATGTTCTGTCGGAGGGGCAGTACTGAGGGAGTGCCGTACTGTCGGAGGGGTAGTACTGAGGGAGTGACGTACTGTCGGAGGGGCAGTACTGAGGGAGTGACGTAGTGTCGGAGGGGCAGTACTGAGGGAGTGACGTACTGTCGGAGGGCAGTACTGAGGGAGTGACGTACTGTCGGAGGAGCAGTACTGAGGGAGTGACGTACTGTCGGAGGGCAGTACTGAGGGAGTGACGTACTGTCGGAGGGGCAGAACTGAGGGAGTGACGTACTGTCGGAGGGGCAGAACTGAGGGAGTGACGTACTGTCGGAGGGGCAGTACTGAGGGAGTGACGTACTGTCGGAGGGGCAGTATTGAGGGAGTGACGTACTGTCGGATGGGCAGAACTGAGGGAGTGAAGTACTGTCGGAGGGTCGTACTGTCGGAGGGACAGTACTGAGGGAGTGAAGCACTGTCGGAGGTGCAGTACTGAGGGAGTGCTGCACTGTCGGAGGGGCAGTACTGAGGGAGTGACGTACTGTCGGAGGGGCAGTACTGAGGGAGTGACGTACTGTCGGAGGGACAGTACTGAGGGAGTGACGTACTGTCGGAGGGGCAGTACTGAGGGAGTGACGTACTGTCGGAGGGATAGTACTGAGGGAGTGACGTACTGTCGGAGGGGCAGTACTGAGGGAGTGACGTACTGTCGGAGGGGCAGTACTGAGGGAGCCCCGCACTGTCGGAGGGGCAGTACTGAGGGAGTGACGTAATGTCGGAGGGGCAGTACTGAGGGAGTGCCGTACTGTCGTAGGGGCAGTACTGAGGGAGTGCTGCACTGTCGGAGGTGCAGTACTGAGGGAGTGACGTACTGTCGGAGGGGCAGTACTGAGGGAGTGACGTACTGTCGGAGGGGCAGTACTGAGGGAGTGACGTACTGTCGGAGGGGCAGTACTGAGGGAGTGACGTACTGTCGGAGGGATAGTACTGAGGGAGTGACGTACTGTCGGAGGGGCAGTACTGAGGGAGTGACGTACTGTCGGAGGGGCAGTACTGAGGGAGCCCCGCACTGTCGGAGGGGCAGTACTGAGGGAGTGACGCACTGTCGGAGGGGCAGTACTGAGGGAGCCCCGCACTGTCGGAGGGGCAGTACTGAGGGAGTGACGTAGTGTCGGAGGGGCAGTACTGATGGAGTGCCGTACTGTCGGAGGGGCAGTACTGAGGGAGTCACGTACTGTCGGAGGGGCAGTACTGAGGGAGTGACGTACTGTCGGAGGGGCAGAACTGAGGGAGTGACGTACTGTCGGAGGGGCAGTACTGAGGGAGTGCCGTACTGTCGGAGGGGTAGTACTGAGGGAGTGACGTACTGTCGGAGGGGCAGTACTGAGGGAGTGACGTAGTGTCGGAGGGCAGTACTGAGGGAGTGACGTACTGTCGGAGGGGCAGAACTGAGGGAGTGACGTACTGTCGGAGGGGCAGTACTGAGGGAGTGACGCACTGTCGGAGGGGCAGAACTGAGGGAGTGACCTACTGTCGGAGGGGCAGTACTGAGGGAGTGACGTACTGTCGGAGGGGAGGTACTGAGGGAGTGACGTACTGTCGGAGGGGCAGTTCTGAGGGAGTGACGTACTGTCGGAGGGGCAGTACTGAGGGAGTGACGTACTGTCGGAGGGCAGTACTGAGTAGTGACGTACTGTCGGAGGGGCAGTACTGAGGGAGTGACGTACTGTCGGAGGGCAGTACTGAGGGAGTGACGTACTGTCGGAGGGGCAGAACTGAGGGAGTGACGTACTGTCGGAGGGGCAGTACTGAGGGAGTGACGCACTGTCGGAGGGGCAGAACTGAGGGAGTGACGTACTGTCGGAGGGGCAGTACTGAGGGAGTGACGTACTGTCGGAGGGGCAGTATTGAGGGAGTGACGTACTGTCGGAGGGGCAGAACTGAGGGAGTGAAGTACTGTCGGAGGGTCGTACTGTCGGAGGGACAGTACTAAGGGAGTGCTGCACTGTCGGAGGGGCAGTACTGAGGGAGTGACGTACTGTCGGAGGGGCAGTACTGAGGGAGTGACGTACTGTCGGAGGGACAGTACTGAGGGAGTGACGTACTGTCGGAGGGGCAGTACTGAGGGAGTGCCGTACTGTCGGAGGTGCAGTACTGAGGGAGTGACGTACTGTCGGAGGGGCATTACTGAGGGAGTGCCGTACTGTCGGAGGGGCAGTACTGAGGGAGTGCTGCACTGTCGGAGGTGCAGTACTGAGGGAGTGACGTACTGTCGGAGGGGCAGTACTGAGGGAGTGACGTACTGTCGGAGGGGCAGTACTGAGGGAGTGACGTACTGTCGGAGGGGCAGTACTGAGGGAGTGACGTACTGTCGGAGGGATAGTACTGAGGGAGTGACGTACTGTCGGAGGGGCAGTACTGAGGGAGTGACGTACTGTCGGAGGGGCAGTACTGAGGGAGCCCCGCACTGTCGGAGGGGCAGTACTGAGGGAGTGACGCACTGTCGGAGGGGCAGTACTGAGGGAGCCCCGCACTGTCGGAGGGGCAGTACTGAGGGAGTGACGTAGTGTCGGAGGGGCAGTACTGAGGGAGTGACGTACTGTCGGAGGGCAGTACTGAGGGAGTGACGTACTGTCGGAGGGGCAGTACTGTGGGAGTGACGTACTGTCGGAGGGTCAGTACTGAGGGAGTGACGTACTGTCGGAGGGGCAGTACTGAGGGAGTGACGTACTGTCGGAGGGGCAGTACTGAGGGAGTGACGTACTGTCGGAGGGGCAGTACTGAGGGAGTGACGTACTGTCGGAGGGGCAGTACTGAGGGAGTGACGTACTGTCGGAGGGGCAGTACTGAGGGAGTGACGTACTGTCGGAGGGGCAGTACTGAGGGAGTGACGTACTGTCGGAGGGGCAGTACTGAGCGAGCGCCGTACTGTCGGAGGGGCAGTACTGAGGGAGCGCCGTACTGTTGGAGGGGCAGTACTGAGGGAGTGACGTACTGTCGAAGGGGCAGTACTGAGGGAGCCCCGCACTGTCGGAGGGGCAGTACTGAGGGAGTGACGCACTGTCGGAGGGGGAGTACTGAGGGAGCCCCGCACTGTCGGAGGGGCAGTACTGAGGGAGTGACGTAGTGTCGGAGGGGCAGTACTGAGGGAGTGACGTACTGTCGGAGGGGCAGTACTGAGGGAGTCACGTACTGTCGGAGGGGCAGTACTGAGGGAGTGACGCACTGTCGGAGGGGCAGTACTGAGGGAGTGACGTACTGTCGGAGGGGCAGTACTGAGGGAGTGACGTACTGTCGGAGGTGCAGTACTGAGGGAGTGACGTACTGTCGGAGAGGCAGTACTGAGGGAGTGACGCACTGTCGGAGGGGCAGTACGGAGGGAGTGACGTACTGTCGGAGGGGCAGTACTGTGGGAGTGACGGACTGTCGGAGGGGCAAAACTGAGGGAGTGACGTGCTGTCGGAGGGGCAGTTCTGAGGGAGTGACGTACTGTCGGAGGGGAGGTACTGAGGGAGTGACGTACTGTCGGAGGGGCAGTACTGAGGGAGTGACGTGCTGTCGGAGGGGCAGTACTGAGGGAGTGACGTACTGTCGGAGGGCAGTACTGAGGGAGTGACGTACTGTCGGAGGGGCAGTACTGAGGGAGTGACGTACTGTCGGAGGGCAGTACTGAGGGAGTGACGTACTGTCGGAGGGGCAGAACTGAGGGAGTGACGTACTGTCGGAGGGGCAGTACTGAGGGAGTGACGCACTGTCGGAGGGGCAGAACTGAGGGAGTGACGTACTGTCGGAGGGGCAGTACTGAGGGAGTGACGTACTGTCGGAGGGGCAGTATTGAGGGAGTGACGTACTGTCGGAGGGGCAGAACTGAGGGAGTGAAGTACTGTCGGAGGGTCGTACTGTCGGAGGGACAGTACTGAGGGAGTGAAGCACTGTCGGAGGTGCAGTACTGAGGGAGTGCTGCACTGTCGGAGGGGCAGTACTGAGGGAGTGACGTACTGTCGGAGGGACAGTACTGAGGGAGTGACGTACTGTCGGAGGGGCAGTACTGAGGGAGTGACGTACTGTCGGAGGGGCAGTACTGAGGGAGTGCCGTACTGTCGGAGGGGCAGTACTGAGGGAGTGCTGCACTGTCGGAGGTGCAGTACTGAGGGAGTGACGTACTGTCGGAGGGGCAGTACTGAGGGAGTGACGTACTGTCGGAGGGGCAGTACTGAGGGAGTGCCGTACTGTCGGAGGGGCAGTACTGAGGGAGTGACGTACTGTCGGAGGGATAGTACTGAGGGAGTGACGTACTGTCGGAGGGGCAGTACTGAGGGAGTGACGTACTGTCGGAGGGGCAGTACTGAGGGAGCCCCGCACTGTCGGAGGGGCAGTACTGAGGGAGTGACGCACTGTCGGAGGGGCAGTACTGAGGGAGCCCCGCACTGTCGGAGGGGCAGCACTGAGGGAGTGACGTAGTGTCGGAGGGGCAGTACTGATGGAGTGCCGTACTGTCGGAGGGGCAGTACTGAGGGAGTCACGTACTGTCGGAGGGGCAGTACTGAGGGAGTGACGTACTGTCGGAGGGGCAGAACTGAGGGAGTGATGTTCTGTCGGAGGGGCAGTACTGAGGGAGTGCCGTACTGTCGGAGGGGTAGTACTGAGGGAGTGACGTACTGTCGGAGGGGCAGTACTGAGGGAGTGACGTAGTGTCGGAGGGCAGTACTGAGGGAGTGACGTACTGTCGGAGGGGCAGTACTGAGGGAGTGACGTACTGTCGGAGGGGCAGTACTGAGGGAGTGACGTACTGTCGGAGGGCAGTACTGAGGGAGTGACGTACTGTCGGAGGAGCAGTACTGAGGGAGTGACGTACTGTCGGAGGGCAGTACTGAGGGAGTGACGTACTGTCGGAGGGGCAGAACTGAGGGAGTGACGTACTGTCGGAGGGGCAGTACTGAGGGAGTGACGCACTGTCGGAGGGGCAGAACTGAGGGAGTGACGTACTGTCGGAGGGGCAGTACTGAGGGAGTGACGTACTGTCGGAGGGGCAGTATTGAGGGAGTGACGTACTGTCGGATGGGCAGAACTGAGGGAGTGAAGTACTGTCGGAGGGTCGTACTGTCGGAGGGACAGTACTGAGGGAGTGAAGCACTGTCGGAGGTGCAGTACTGAGGGAGTGCTGCACTGTCGGAGGGGCAGTACTGAGGGAGTGACGTACTGTCGGAGGGGCAGTACTGAGGGAGTGACGTACTGTCGGAGGGACAGTACTGAGGGAGTGACGTACTGTCGGAGGGGCAGTACTGAGGGAGTGACGTACTGTCGGAGGGATAGTACTGAGGGAGTGACGTACTGTCGGAGGGGCAGTACTGAGGGAGCGACGTACTGTCGGAGGGGCAGTACTGAGGGAGCCCCGCACTGTCGGAGGGGCAGTACTGAGGGAGTGACGTACTGTCGGAGGGGCAGTACTGAGGGAGTGCCGTACTGTCGGAGGGGCAGTACTGAGGGAGTGCTGCACTGTCGGAGGTGCAGTACTGAGGGAGTGACGTACTGTCGGAGGGGCAGTACTGAGGGAGTGACGTACTGTCGGAGGGGCAGTACTGAGGGAGTGACGTACTGTCGGAGGGGCAGTACTGAGGGAGTGACGTACTGTCGGAGGGATAGTACTGAGGGAGTGACGTACTGTCGGAGGGGCAGTACTGAGGGAGTGACGTACTGTCGGAGGGGCAGTACTGAGGGAGCCCCGCACTGTCGGAGGGGCAGTACTGAGGGAGTGACGCACTGTCGGAGGGGCAGTACTGAGGGAGCCCCGCACTGTCGGAGGGGCAGTACTGAGGGAGTGACGTAGTGTCGGAGGGGCAGTACTGATGGAGTGCCGTACTGTCGGAGGGGCAGTACTGAGGGAGTCACGTACTGTCGGAGGGGCAGTACTGAGGGAGTGACGTACTGTCGGAGGGGCAGAACTGAGGGAGTGACGTACTGTCGGAGGGGCAGTACTGAGGGAGTGCCGTACTGTCGGAGGGGTAGTACTGAGGGAGTGACGTACTGTCGGAGGGGCAGTACTGAGGGAGTGACGTAGTGTCGGAGGGCAGTACTGAGGGAGTGACGTACTGTCGGAGGGGCAGAACTGAGGGAGTGACGTACTGTCGGAGGGGCAGTACTGAGGGAGTGACGCACTGTCGGAGGGGCAGAACTGAGGGAGTGACCTACTGTCGGAGGGGCAGTACTGAGGGAGTGACGTACTGTCGGAGGGGAGGTACTGAGGGAGTGACGTACTGTCGGAGGGGCAGTTCTGAGGGAGTGACGTACTGTCGGAGGGGCAGTACTGAGGGAGTGACGTACTGTCGGAGGGCAGTACTGAGTGAGTGACGTACTGTCGGAGGGGCAGTACTGAGGGAGTGACGTACTGTCGGAGGGCAGTACTGAGGGAGTGACGTACTGTCGGAGGGGCAGAACTGAGGGAGTGACGTACTGTCGGAGGGGCAGTACTGAGGGAGTGACGCACTGTCGGAGGGGCAGAACTGAGGGAGTGACGTAGTGTCGGAGGGGCAGTACTGAGGGAGTGACGTACTGTCGGAGGGGCAGTACTGAGGGAGTGACGTACTGTCGGAGGGGCAGAACTGAGGGAGTGAAGTACTGTCGGAGGGTCGTACTGTCGGAGGGACAGTACTGAGGGAGTGCTGCACTGTCGGAGGGGCAGTACTGAGGGAGTGACGTACTGTCGGAGGGGCAGTACTGAGGGAGTGACGTACTGTCGGAGGGACAGTACTGAGGGAGTGACGTACTGTCGGAGGGGCAGTACTGAGGGAGTGCCGTACTGTCGGAGGTGCAGTACTGAGGGAGTGACGTACTGTCGGAGGGGCATTACTGAGGGAGTGCCGTACTGTCGGAGGGGCAGTACTGAGGGAGTGCTGCACTGTCGGAGGTGCAGTACTGTCGGAGGGGCAGTACTGAGGGAGTGACGTACTGTCGGAGGGGCAGTACTGAGGGAGTGACGTACTGTCGGAGGGGCAGTACTGAGGGAGTGACGTACTGTCGGAGGGATAGTACTGAGGGACTGACGTACTGTCGGAGGGGCAGTACTGAGGGAGTGACGTACTGTCGGAGGGGCAGTACTGAGGGAGCCCCGCACTGTCGGAGGGGCAGTACTGAGGGAGTGACGCACTGTCGGAGGGGCAGTACTGAGGGAGCCCCGCACTGTCGGAGGGGCAGTACTGAGGGAGTGACGTAGTGTCGGAGGGGCAGTACTGATGGAGTGCCGTACTGTCGGAGGGGCAATACTGAGGGAGTCACGTACTGTCGGAGGGGCAGTACTGAGGGAGTGACGTACTGTCGGAGGGGCAGAACTGAGGGAGTGACGTACTGTCGGAGGGGCAGTACTGAGGGAGTGCCGTACTGTCGGAGGGGTAGTACTGAGGGAGTGACGTACTGTCGGAGGGGCAGTACTGAGGGAGTGACGTACTGTCGGAGGGCAGTACTGAGGGAGTGACGTACTGTCGGAGGGGCAGAACTGAGGGAGTGACGTACTGTCGGAGGGGCAGTACTGAGGGAGTGACGCACTGTCGGAGGGGCAGAACTGAGGGAGTGACGTACTGTCGGAGGGGCAGTACTGAGGGAGTGACGTACTGTCGGAGGGGCGGTACTGAGGGAGTGACGTACTGTCGGAGGGGCAGAACTGAGGGAGTGACGTACTGTCGGAGGGGCAGTACTGAGGGAGTGACGTACTGTCGGAGGGGCAATACTGAGGGAGTGCCGCATTGTCGGAGGGGCAGTACTGAGGGAGTGACGCACTGTCGGAGCGGCAGTACTGAGGGAGTGACGTACTGTCGGAGGGGCAGTACTGAGGGAGTGAAGTACTGTCGGAGGGTCGTACTGTCGGAGGGGCAGAACTGAGGGAGTGACGTACTGTCGGAGGGGCAGTACTGAGGGAGTGACGTACTGTCGGAGGGTTAATACTGAGGGAGTGCCGCATTGTCGGAGGGGCAGTACTGAGGGAGTGACGCACTGTCGGAGCGGCAGTACTGAGGGAGTGACGTACTGTCGGAGGGGCAGTACTGAGGGAGTGAAGTACTGTCGGAGGGTCGTACTGTCGGAGGGACAGTACTGAGGGAGTGACGCACTGTCGGAGGTGCAGTACTGAGGGAGTGCTGCACTGTCGGAGGGGCAGTACTGAGGGAGTGACGTACTGTCGGAGGGGCAGTACTGAGGGAGTGACGTACTGTCGGACGGACAGTACTGAGGGAGTGACGTACTGTCGGAGGGGCAGTACTGAGGGAGTGCCGTACTGTCGGAGGTGCAGTACTGAGGGAGTGACGTACTGTCGGAGGGGCAGTACTGAGGGAGTGCCGTACTGTCGGAGGGGCAGTAATGAGGGAGTGCCGTACTGTCGGAGGGGCAGTACTGAGGGAGTGCCGTACTGTCGGAGGGGCAGTACTGAGGGAGTGACGTACTGTCGGAGGGCAGTACTGAGGGAGTGACGTACTGTCGGAGGGGCAGTACTGTGGGAGTGACGTACTGTCGGAGGGTCAGTACTGAGGGAGTGACGTACTGTCGGAGGGGCAGTACTGAGGGAGTGACGTACTGTCGGAGGGGCAGTACTGAGGGAGTGACGTACTGTCGGAGGGGCAGTACTGAGGGAGTGACGTACTGTCGGAGGGGCAGTACTGAGGGAGTGACGTACTGTCGGAGGGGCAGTACTGAGGGAGTGACGTACTGTCGGAGGGGCAGTACTGAGGGAGTGACGTACTGTCGGAGGGGCAGTACTGAGGGAGTGACGTACTGTCGGAGGGGCAGTACTGAGCGAGCGCCGTACTGTCGGAGGGGCAGTACTGAGGGAGCGCCGTTCTGTCGGAGGGGCAGTACTGAGGGAGTGACGTACTGTCGGAGGGGCAGTACTGAGGGAGCCCCGCACTGTCGGAGGGGCAGTACTGAGGGAGTGACGCACTGTCGGAGGGGGAGTACTGAGGGAGCCCCGCACTGTCGGAGGGGCAGTACTGAGGGAGTGACGTAGTGTCAGAGGGGCAGTACTGAGGGAGTGACGTACTGTCGGAGGGGCAGTACTGAGGGAGTCACGTACTGTCGGAGGGGCAGTACTGAGGGAGTGACGCACTGTCGGAGGGGCAGTACTGAGGGAGTGACGTACTGTCGGAGGGGCAGTACTGAGGGAGTGACGTACTGTCGGAGGGGCAGTACTGAGGGAGTGACGTACTGTCGGAGAGGCAGTACTGAGGGAGTGACGCACTGTCGGAGGGGCAGTACGGTGGGAGTGACGTACTGTCGGAGGGGCAGTACTGTGGGAGTGACGGACTGTCGGAGGGGCAAAACTGAGGGAGTGACGTGCTGTCGGAGGGGCAGTACTGAGGGAGTGACGTACTGTCGGAGGGGAGGTACTGAGGGAGTGACGTACTGTCGGAGGGGCAGTACTGAGGGAGTGACGTACTGTCGGAGGGGCAGTACTGAGGGAGTGACGTACTGTCGGAGGGCAGTACTGAGGGAGTGACGTACTGTCGGAGGGGCAGAACTGAGGGAGTGACGTACTGTCGGAGGGGCAGTACTGAGGGAGTGACGCACTGTCGGAGGGGCAGAACTGAGGGAGTGACGTACTGTCGGAGGGGCAGTACTGAGGGAGTGACGTACTGTCGGAGGGGCAGTATTGAGGGAGTGACGTACTGTCGGATGGGCAGAACTGAGGGAGTGAAGTACTGTCGGAGGGTCGTACTGTCGGAGGAACAGTACTGAGGGAGTGAAGCACTGTCGGAGGTGCAGTACTGAGGGAGTGCTGCACTGTCGGAGGGGCAGTACTGAGGGAGTGACGTACTGTCGGAGGGGCAGTACTGAGGGAGTGACGTACTGTCGGAGGGACAGTACTGAGGGAGTGACGTACTGTCGGAGGGGCAGTACTGAGGGAGTGACGTACTGTCGGAGGGGCAGTACTGAGGGAGTGCCGTACTGTCGGAGGGGCAGTACTGAGGGAGTGCTGCACTGTCGGAGGTGCAGTACTGAGGGAGTGACGTACTGTCGGAGGGGCAGTACTGAGGGAGTGACGTACTGTCGGAGGGGCAGTACTGAGGGAGTGACGTACTGTCGGAGGGGCAGTACTGAGGGAGCCCCGCACTGTCGGAGGGGCAGTACTGAGGGAGTGACGCACTGTCGGAGGGGCAGTACTGAGGGAGCCCCGCACTGTCGGAGGGGCAGTACTGAGGGAGTGACGTAGTGTCGGAGGGGCAGTACTGATGGAGTGCCGTACTGTCGGAGGGGCAGTACTGAGGGAGTCACGTACTGTCGGAGGGGCAGTACTGAGGGAGTGACGTACTGTCGGAGGGGCAGAACTGAGGGAGTGACGTACTGTCGGAGGGGCAGTACTGAGGGAGTGCCGTACTGTCGGAGGGGTAGTACTGAGGGAGTGACGTACTGTCGGAGGGGCAGTACTGAGGGAGTGACGTAGTGTCGGAGGGCAGTACTGAGGGAGTGACGTACTGTTGGAGGGGCAGAACTGAGGGAGTGACGTACTGTCGGAGGGGCAGTACTGAGGGAGTGACGCACTGTCGGAGGGGCAGAACTGAGGGAGTGACGTACTGTCGGAGGGGCAGTACTGAGGGAGTGACGTACTGTCGGAGGGGAGGTACTGAGGGAGTGACGTACTGTCGGAGGGGCAGTTCTGAGGGAGTGACGTACTGTCGGAGGGGCAGTACTGAGGGAGTGACGTACTGTCGGAGGGCAGTACTGAGGGAGTGACGTACTGTCGGAGGGGCAGTACTGAGGGAGTGACGTACTGTCGGAGGGCAGTACTGAGGGAGTGACGTACTGTCGGAGGGGCAGAACTGAGGGAGTGCTGCACTGTCGGAGGGGCAGTACTGAGGGAGTGACGTACTGTCGGAGGGGCAGTACTGAGGGAGTGACGTACTGTCGGAGGGACAGTACTGAGGGAGTGACGTACTGTCGGAGGGGCAGTACTGAGGGAGTGACGTACTGTCGGAGGGATAGTACTGAGGGAGTGACGTACTGTCGGAGGGGCAGTACTGAGGGAGTGACGTACTGTCGGAGGGGCAGTACTGAGGGAGCCCCGCACTGTCGGAGGGGCAGTACTGAGGGAGTGACGTACTGTCGGAGGGGCAGTACTGAGGGAGTGCCGTACTGTCGGAGGGGCAGTACTGAGGGAGTGCTGCACTGTCGGAGGTGCAGTACTGAGGGAGTGACGTACTGTCGGAGGGGCAGTACTGAGGGAGTGACGTACTGTCGGAGGGGCAGTACTGAGGGAGTGACGTACTGTCGGAGGGGCAGTACTGAGGGAGTGACGTACTGTCGGAGGGATAGTACTGAGGGAGTGACGTACTGTCGGAGGGGCAGTACTGAGGGAGTGACGTACTGTCGGAGGGGCAGTACTGAGGGAGCCCCGCACTGTCGGAGGGGCAGTACTGAGGGAGTGACGCACTGTCGGAGGGGCAGTACTGAGGGAGCCCCGCACTGTCGGAGGGGCAGTACTGAGGGAGTGACGTAGTGTCGGAGGGGCAGTACTGATGGAGTGCCGTACTGTCGGAGGGGCAGTACTGAGGGAGTCACGTACTGTCGGAGGGGCAGTACTGAGGGAGTGACGTACTGTCGGAGGGGCAGAACTGAGGGAGTGACGTACTGTCGGAGGGGCAGTACTGAGGGAGTGCCGTACTGTCGGAGGGGTAGTACTGAGGGAGTGACGTACTGTCGGAGGGGCAGTACTGAGGGAGTGACGTAGTGTCGGAGGGTAGTACTGAGGGAGTGACGTACTGTCGGAGGGGCAGAACTGAGGGAGTGACGTACTGTCGGAGGGGCAGTACTGAGGGAGTGACGCACTGTCGGAGGGGCAGAACTGAGGGAGTGACGTACTGTCGGAGGGGCAGTACTGAGGGAGTGACGTACTGTCGGAGGGGAGGTACTGAGGGAGTGACGTACTGTCGGAGGGGCAGTTCTGAGGGAGTGACGTACTGTCGGAGGGGCAGTACTGAGGGAGTGACGTACTGTCGGAGGGCAGTACTGAGGGAGCGACGTACTGTCGGAGGGGCAGTACTGAGGGAGTGACGTACTGTCGGAGGGCAGTACTGAGGGAGTGACGTACTGTCGGAGGGGCAGAACTGAGGGAGTGACGTACTGTCGGAGGGGCAGTACTGAGGGAGTGACGCACTGTCGGAGGGGCAGAACTGAGGGAGTGACGTACTGTCGGAGGGGCAGTACTGAGGGAGTGACGTACTGTCGGAGGGGCAGTATTGAGGGAGTGACGTACTGTCGGAGGGGCAGAACTGAGGGAGTGAAGTACTGTCGGAGGGTCGTACTGTCGGAGGGACAGTACTGAGGGAGTGCTGCACTGTCGGAGGGGCAGTACTGAGGGAGTGACGTACTGTCGGAGGGGCAGTACTGAGGGAGTGACGTACTGTCGGAGGGACAGTACTGAGGGAGTGACGTACTGTCGGAGGGGCAGTACTGAGGGAGTGCCGTACTGTCGGAGGTGCAGTACTGAGGGAGTGACGTACTGTCGGAGGGGCATTACTGAGGGAGTGCCGTACTGTCGGAGGGGCAGTACTGAGGGAGTGCTGCACTGTCGGAGGTGCAGTACTGAGGGAGTGACGTACTGTCGGAGGGGCAGTACTGAGGGAGTGACGTACTGTCGGAGGGGCAGTACTGAGGGAGTGACGTACTGTCGGAGGGGCAGTACTGAGGGAGTGACGTACTGTCGGAGGGATAGTACTGAGGGAGTGACGTACTGTCGGAGGGGCAGTACTGAGGGAGTGACGTACTGTCGGAGGGGCAGTACTGAGGGAGCCCCGCACTGTCGGAGGGGCAGTACTGAGGGAGTGACGCACTGTCGGAGGGGCAGTACTGAGGGAGCCCCGCACTGTCGGAGGGGCAGTACTGAGGGAGTGACGTAGTGTCGGAGGGGCAGTACTGATGGAGTGCCGTACTGTCGGAGGGGCAGTACTGAGGGAGTCACGTACTGTCGGAGGGGCAGTACTGAGGGAGTGACGTACTGTCGGAGGGGCAGAACTGAGGGAGTGACGTACTGTCGGAGGGGCAGTACTGAGGGAGTGCCGTACTGTCGGAGGGGTAGTACTGAGGGAGTGACGTACTGTCGGAGGGGCAGTACTGAGGGATTGACGTACTGTCGGAGGGCAGTACTGAGGGAGTGACGTACTGTCGGAGGGGCAGAACTGAGGGAGTGACGTACTGTCGGAGGGGCAGTACTGAGGGAGTGACGCACTGTCGGAGGGGCAGAACTGAGGGAGTGACGTACTGTCGGAGGGGCAGTACTGAGGGAGTGACGTACTGTCGGAGGGGCGGTACTGAGGGAGTGACGTACTGTCGGAGGGGCAGAACTGAGGGAGTGACGTACTGTCGGAGGGGCAGTACTGAGGGAGTGACGTACTGTCGGAGGGGCAATACTGAGGGAGTGCCGCATTGTCGGAGGGGCAGTACTGAGGGAGTGACGCACTGTCGGAGCGGCAGTACTGAGGGAGTGACGTACTGTCGGAGGGGCAGTACTGAGGGAGTGAAGTACTGTCGGAGGGTCGTACTGTCGGAGGGGCAGAACTGAGGGAGTGACGTACTGTCGGAGGGGCAGTACTGAGGGAGTGACGTACTGTCGGAGGGGCAATACTGAGGGAGTGCCGCATTGTCGGAGGGGCAGTACTGAGGGAGTGACGCACTGTCGGAGCGGCAGTACTGAGGGAGTGACGTACTGTCGGAGGGGCAGTACTGAGGGAGTGAAGTACTGTCGGAGGGTCGTACTGTCGGAGGGACAGTACTGAGGGAGTGACGCACTGTCGGAGGTGCAGTACTGAGGGAGTGCTGCACTGTCGGAGGGGCAGTACTGAGGGAGTGACGTACTGTCGGAGGGGCAGTACTGAGGGAGTGACGTACTGTCGGAGGGACAGTACTGAGGGAGTGACGTACTGTCGGAGGGGCAGTACTGAGGGAGTGCCGTACTGTCGGAGGTGCAGTACTGAGGGAGTGACGTACTGTCGGAGGGG
Source organism: Pristiophorus japonicus (assembly GCF_044704955.1). Classification (NCBI taxonomy): domain Eukaryota; kingdom Metazoa; phylum Chordata; class Chondrichthyes; family Pristiophoridae; genus Pristiophorus; species Pristiophorus japonicus. Next base: position 6,326,089 of record NC_091983.1, on the reverse strand, counting down.
CAGTACTGAGGGAGTGCCGTACTGTCGGAGGGGCAGTACTGAGGGAGTGCTGCACTGTCGGAGGTGCAGTACTGAGGGAGTGACGTACTGTCGGAGGGGCAGTACTGAGGGAGTGACGTACTGTCGGAGGGGCAGTACTGAGGGAGTGACGTACTGTCGGAGGGGCAGTACTGAGGGAGTGACGTACTGTCGGAGGGATAGTACTGAGGGAGTGACGTACTGTCGGAGGTGCAGTACTGAGGGAGTGACGTACTGTCGGAGGGGCAGTACTGAGGGAGCCCCGCACTGTCGGAGGGGCAGTACTGAGGGAGTGACGCACTGTCGGAGGGGCAGTACTGAGGGAGTCCCGCACTGTCGGAGGGGCAGTACTGAGGGAGTGACGTAGTGTCGGAGGGGCAGTACTGATGGAGTGCCGTACTGTCGGAGGGGCAGTACTGAGGGAGTCACGTACTGTCGGAGGGGCAGTACTGAGGGAGTGACGTACTGTCGGAGGGGCAGAACTGAGGGAGTGACGTACTGTCGGAGGGGCAGTACTGAGGGAGTGCCGTACTGTCGGAGGGGTAGTACTGAGGGAGTGACGTACTGTCGGAGGGGCAGTACTGAGGGAGTGACGTAGTGTCGGAGGGCAGTACTGAGGGAGTGACGTACTGTCGGAGGGGCAGAACTGAGGGAGTGACGTACTGTCGGAGGGGCAGTACTGAGGGAGTGACGCACTGTCGGAGGGGCAGAACTGAGGGAGTGACGTACTGTCGGAGGGGCAGTACTGAGGGAGTGACGTACTGTCGGAGGGGAGGTACTGAGGGAGTGACGTACTGTCGGAGGGGCAGTTCTGAGGGAGTGACGTACTGTCGGAGGGGCAGTACTGAGGGAGTGACGTACTGTCGGAGGGCAGTACTGAGTGAGTGACGTACTGTCGGAGGGGCAGTACTGAGGGAGTGACGTACTGTCGGAGGGCAGTACTGAGGGAGTGACGTACTGTCGGAGGGGCAGAACTGAGGGAGTGACGTACTGTCGGAGGGGCAGTACTGAGGGAGTGACGCACTGTCGGAGGGGCAGAACTGAGGGAGTGACGTACTGTCGGAGGGGCAGTACTGAGGGAGTGACGTACTGTCGGAGGGGCAGTATTGAGGGAGTGACGTACTGTCGGAGGGGCAGAACTGAGGGAGTGAAGTACTGTCGGAGGGTCGTACTGTCGGAGGGACAGTACTGAGGGAGTGCTGCACTGTCGGAGGGGCAGTACTGAGGGAGTGACGTACTGTCGGAGGGGCAGTACTGAGGGAGTGACGTACTGTCGGAGGGACAGTACTGAGGGAGTGGCGTACTGTCGGAGGGGCAGTACTGAGGGAGTGCCGTACTGTCGGAGGTGCAGTACTGAGGGAGTGACGTACTGTCGGAGGGGCATTACTGAGGGAGTGCCGTACTGTCGGAGGGGCAGTACTGAGGGAGTGCTGCACTGTCGGAGGTGCAGTACTGAGGGAGTGACGTACTGTCGGAGGGGCAGTACTGAGGGAGTGACGTACTGTCGGAAGGGCAGTACTGAGGGAGTGACGTACTGTCGGAGGGGCAGTACTGAGGGAGTGACGTACTGTCGGAGGGATAGTACTGAGGGAGTGACGTACTGTCGGAGGGGCAGTACTGAGGGAGTGACGTACTGTCGGAGGGGCAGTACTGAGGGAGCCCCGCACTGTCGGAGGGGCAGTACTGAGGGAGTGACGCACTGTCGGAGGGGCAGTACTGAGGGAGCCCCGCACTGTCGGAGGGGCAGTACTGAGGGAGTGACGTAGTGTCGGAGGGGCAGTACTGATGGAGTGCCGTACTGTCGGAGGGGCAGTACTGAGGGAGTCACGTACTGTCGGAGGGGCAGTACTGAGGGAGTGACGTACTGTCGGAGGGGCAGAACTGAGGGAGTGACGTACTGTCGGAGGGGCAGTACTGAGGGAGTGCCGTACTGTCGGAGGGGTAGTACTGAGGGAGTGACGTACTGTCGGAGGGGCAGTACTGAGGGAGTGACGTACTGTCGGAGGGCAGTACTGAGGGAGTGACGTACTGTCGGAGGGGCAGAACTGAGGGAGTGACGTACTGTCGGAGGGGCAGTACTGAGGGAGTGACGCACTGTCGGAGGGGCAGAACTGAGGGAGTGACGTACTGTCGGAGGGGCAGTACTGAGGGAGTGACGTACTGTCGGAGGGGCGGTACTGAGGGAGTGACGTACTGTCGGAGGGGCAGAACTGAGGGAGTGACGTACTGTCGGAGGGGCAGTACTGAGGGAGTGACGTACTGTCGGAGGGGCAATACTGAGGGAGCGCCGCATTGTCGGAGGGGCAGTACTGAGGGAGTGACGCACTGTCGGAGCGGCAGTACTGAGGGAGTGACGTACTGTCGGAGGGGCAGTACTGAGGGAGTGAAGTACTGTCGGAGGGTCGTACTGTCGGAGGGGCAGAACTGAGGGAGTGACGTACTGTCGGAGGGGCAGTACTGAGGGAGTGACGTACTGTCGGAGGGGCAATACTGAGGGAGTGCCGCATTGTCGGAGGGGCAGTACTGAGGGAGTGACGCACTGTCGGAGCGGCAGTACTGAGGGAGTGACGTACTGTCGGACGGGCAGTACTGAGGGAGTGAAGTACTGTCGGAGGGTCGTACTGTCGGAGGGACAGTACTGAGGGAGTGACGCACTGTCGGAGGTGCAGTACTGAGGGAGTGCTGCACTGTCGGAGGGGCAGTACTGAGGGAGTGACGTACTGTCGGAGGGGCAGTACTGAGGGAGTGACGTACTGTCGGAGGGACAGTACTGAGGGAGTGACGTACTGTCGGAGGGGCAGTACTGAGGGAGTGCCGTACTGTCGGAGGTGCAGTACTGAGGGAGTGACGTACTGTCGGAGGGGCAGTACTGAGGGAGTGACGTACTGTCGGAGGGCAGTACTGAGGGAGTGACGTACTGTCGGAGGGGCAGTACTGTGGGAGTGACGTACTGTCGGAGGGTCAGTACTGAGGGAGTGACGTACTGTCGGAGGGGCAGTACTGAGGGAGTGACGTACTGTCGGAGGGGCAGTACTGAGGGAGTGACGTAATGTCGGAGGGGCAGTACTGAGGGAGTGACGTACTGTCGGAGGGGCAGTACTGAGGGAGTGACGTACTGTCGGAGGGGCAGTACTGAGGGAGTGACGTACTGTCGGAGGGGCAGTACTGAGGGAGTGACGTACTGTCGGAGGGGCAGTACTGAGGGAGTGACGTACTGTCGGAGGGGCAGTACTGAGGGAGCCCCGCACTGTCGGAGGGGCAGTACTGAGGGAGTGACGCACTGTCGGAGGGGGAGTACTGAGGGAGCCCCGCACTGTCGGAGGGGCAGTACTGAGGGAGTGACGTAGTGTCAGAGGGGCAGTACTGAGGGAGTGACGTACTGTCGGAGGGGCAGTACTGAGGGAGTGACGTACTGTCGGAGGGGCAGTACTGAGGGAGTGACGTACTGTCGGAGAGGCAGTACTGAGGGAGTGACGCACTGTCGGAGGGGCAGTACGGTGGGAGTGACGTACTGTCGGAGGGGCAGTACTGTGGGAGTGACGGACTGTCGGAGGGGCAAAACTGAGGGAGTGACGTGCTGTCGGAGGGGCAGTACTGAGGGAGTGACGTACTGTCGGAGGGGCAGTACTGAGGGAGTGACGTACTGTCGGAGGGGCAGAACTGAGGGAGTGACGTACTGTCGGAGGGGCAGTACTGAGGGAGTGACGTACTGTCGGAGGGGCAGTACTGAGGGAGTGACGTACTGTCGGAGGGATAGTACTGAGGGAGTGACGTACTGTCGGAGGGGCAGTACTGAGGGAGTGACGTACTGTCGGAGGGGCAGTACTGAGGGAGCCCCGCACTGTCGGAGGGGCAGTACTGAGGGAGTGACGCACTGTCGGAGGGGCAGTACTGAGGGAGCCCCGCACTGTCGGAGGGGCAGTACTGAGGGAGTGACGTAGTGTCGGAGGGGCAGTACTGATGGAGTGCCGTACTGTCGGAGGGGCAGTACTGAGGGAGTCACGTACTGTCGGAGGGGCAGTACTGAGGGAGTGACGTACTGTCGGAGGGGCAGAACTGAGGGAGTGACGTACTGTCGGAGGGGCAGTACTGAGGGAGTGCCGTACTGTCGGAGGGGTAGTACTGAGGGAGTGACGTACTGTCGGAGGGGCAGTACTGAGGGAGTGACGCACTGTCGGAGGGGCAGAACTGAGGGAGTGACGTACTGTCGGAGGGGCAGTACTGAGGGAGTGACGTACTGTCGGAGGGCAGTACTGAGGGAGTGACGTACTGTCGGAGGGGCAGTACTGAGGGAGTGACGTACTGTCGGAGGGCAGTACTGAGGGAGTGACGTACTGTCGGAGGGGCAGAACTGAGGGAGTGACGTACTGTCGGAGGGGCAGTACTGAGGGAGTGACGCACTGTCGGAGGGGCAGAACTGAGGGAGTGACGTACTGTCGGAGGGGCAGTACTGAGGGAGTGACGTACTGTCGGAGGGGCAGTATTGAGGGAGTGACGTACTGTCGGAGGGGCAGAACTGAGGGAGTGAAGTACTGTCGGAGGGTCGTACTGTCGGAGGGACAGTACTGAGGGAGTGAAGCACTGTCGGAGGTGCAGTACTGAGGGAGTGCTGCACTGTCGGAGGGGCAGTACTGAGGGAGTGACGTACTGTCGGAGGGGCAGTACTGAGGGAGTGACGTACTGTCGGAGGGGCAGTACTGAGGGAGTGACGTACTGTCGGAGGGGCAGTACTGAGGGAGTGCCGTACTGTCGGAGGTGCAGTACTGAGGGAGTGACGTACTGTCGGAGGGGCATTACTGAGGGAGTGCCGTACTGTCGGAGGGGCAGTACTGAGGGAGTGCTGCACTGTCGGAGGTGCAGTACTGAGGGAGTGACGTACTGTCGGAGGGGCAGTACTGAGGGAGTGACGTGCTGTCGGAGGGGCAGTACTGAGGGAGTGACGTACTGTCGGAGGGGCAGTACTGAGGGAGTGACGTACTGTCGGAGGGATAGTACTGAGGGAGTGACGTACTGTCGGAGGGGCAGTACTGAGGGAGTGACGTACTGTCGGAGGGGCAGTACTGAGGGAGCCCCGCACTGTCGGAGGGGCAGTACTGAGGGAGTGACGCACTGTCGGAGGGGCAGTACTGAGGGAGCCCCGCACTGTCGGAGGGGCAGTACTGAGGGAGTGACGTAGTGTCGGAGGGGCAGTACTGATGGAGTGCCGTACTGTCGGAGGGGCAGTACTGAGGGAGTCACGTACTGTCGGAGGGGCAGTACTGAGGGAGTGACGTACTGTCGGAGGGGCAGAACTGAGGGAGTGACGTACTGTCGGAGGGGCAGTACTGAGGGAGTGCCGTACTGTCGGAGGGGTAGTACTGAGGGAGTGACGTACTGTCGGAGGGGCAGTACTGAGGGAGTGACGTACTGTCGGAGGGCAGTACTGAGGGAGTGACGTACTGTCGGAGGGGCAGAACTGAGGGAGTGACGTACTGTCGGAGGGGCAGTACTGAGGGAGTGACGCACTGTCGGAGGGGCAGAACTGAGGGAGTGACGTACTGTCGGAGGGGCAGTACTGAGGGAGTGACGTACTGTCGGAGGGGCGGTACTGAGGGAGTGACGTACTGTCGGAGGGGCAGAACTGAGGGAGTGACGTACTGTCGGAGGGGCAGTACTGAGGGAGTGACGTACTGTCGGAGGGGCAATACTGAGGGAGTGCCGCATTGTCGGAGGGGCAGTACTGAGGGAGTGACGCACTGTCGGAGCGGCAGTACTGAGGGAGTGACGTACTGTCGGAGGGGCAGTACTGAGGGAGTGAAGTACTGTCGGAGGGTCGTACTGTCGGAGGGACAGTACTGAGGGAGTGACGCACTGTCGGAGGTGCAGTACTGAGGGAGTGCTGCACTGTCGGAGGGGCAGTACTGAGGGAGTGACGTACTGTCGGAGGGGCAGTACTGAGGGAGTGACGTACTGTCGGAGGGACAGTACTGAGGGAGTGACGTACTGTCGGAGGGGCAGTACTGAGGGAGTGCCGTACTGTCGGAGGTGCAGTACTGAGGGAGTGACGTACTGTCGGAGGGGCAGTACTGAGGGAGTGCCGTACTGTCGGAGGGGCAGTAATGAGGGAGTGCCGTACTGTCGGAGGGGCAGTACTGAGGGAGTGACGTACTGTCGGAGGGGCAGTACTGAGGGAGTGACGTACTGTCGGAGGGGCAGTACTGAGGGAGTGACGTACTGTCGGAGGGGCAGTACTGAGGGAGTGACGCACTGTCGGAGGGGCAGTACTGAGTGAGTGCCGCACTGTCGGAGGGGCAGTACTGAGGGAGTGCCGCACTGTCGGAGGGGCAGTACTGAGGGAGTGCCGTACTGTCGCAGGGGCAGTACTGAGGGAGTGACGTACTGTCGGAGGGGCAGTACTGAGGGAGTGACGTACTGTCGGAGGGGCAGTACTGAGGGAGTGCCGTACTGTCGGAGGGGCAGTAATGAGGGAGTGAGGTACTGTCGGAGGGGCAGTACTGAGGGAGTGACGTACTGTCGGAGGGGCAGTACTGAGGGAGTGACGTACTGTCGGAGGGGCAGTACTGAGGGAGTGACGTACTGTCGGAGGGGCAGTACTGAGGGAGTGACGTACTGTCGGAGGGGCAGTACTGAGGGAGTGACGTACTGTCGGAGGGGCAGTACTGAGGGAGTGACGTACTGTCGGAGGAGCAGTACTGAGGGAATGACGTACTGTCGGAGGGGCAGTACTGAGGGAGTGACGTACTGTCGGAGGGGCAGTACTGAGGGAGTGACGTACTGTCGGAGGGCAGTACTGAGGGAGTGACGTACTGTCGGAGGGCAGTACTGAGGGAGTGACGTACTGTCGGAGGGGCAGTACTGAGGGAGTGCCGTACTGTCGGAGGGGCAGTACTGAGGGAGTGACGCACTGTCGGAGGGGCAGAACTGAGGGAGTGACGTACTGTCGGAGGGGCAGTACTGATGGAGTGACGTACTGTCGGAGGGGCCGTACTGAGGGAGTGACGTACTGTCGGAGGGGCAGAACTGAGGGAGTGACGTACTGTCGGAGGGGCAGTACTGAGGGAGTGACGTACTGTCGGAGGGGCAGTACTGAGGGAGTGCCGCACTGTCGGAGGGGCAGTACTGAGGGAGTGACTTACTGTCGGAGGGACAGTACTGAGCGAGTGACGTACTGTCGGAGGTGCAGTACTGAGGGAGTGCCGTACTGTCGGAGGGGCAGTACTGAGGGAGTGCCGTACTGTCGGAGGGGCAGTAATGAGGGAGTGCCGTACTGTCGGAGGGGCAGTACTGAGGGAGTGACGTACTGTCGGAGGGGCAGTACTGAGGGAGTGACGTACTGTCGGAGGGGCAGTACTGAGGGAGTGACGTACTGTCGGAGGGGCAGTACTGAGGGAGTGACGCACTGTCGGAGGGGCAGTACTGAGGGAGTGCCGCACTGTCGGAGGGGAAGTACTGAGGGAGTGCCGCACTGTCGGAGGGGCAGTACTGAGGGAGTGCCGTACTGTCGGAGGGGCAGTACTGAGGGAGTGACGTACTGTAGGAGGGGCAGTACTGAGGGAGTGACGTACTGTCGGAGGGGCAGTACTGAGGGAGTGACGTACTGTCGGAGGGGCAGTACTGAGGGAGTGGCGTACTGTCGGAGGGGCAGTACTGAGGGAGCCCCGCACTGTCGGAGGGGCAGTACTGAGGGAGTGACGCACTGTCGGAGGGGGAGTACTGAGGGAGCCCCGCACTGTCGGAGGGGCAGTACTGAGGGAGTGACGTAGTGTCAGAGGGGCAGTACTGAGGGAGTGACGTACTGTCGGAGGGGCAGTACTGAGGGAGTGACGTACTGTCGGAGGGGCAGTACTGAGGGAGTGACGTACTGTCGGAGAGGCAGTACTGAGGCAGTGACGCACTGTCGGAGGGGCAGTACGGTGGGAGTGACGTACTGTCGGAGGGGCAGTACTGTGGGAGTGACGGACTGTCGGAGGGGCAAAACTGAGGGAGTGACGTGCTGTCGGAGGGGCAGTACTGAGGGAGTGACGTACTGTCGGAGGGGCAGTACTGAGGGAGTGACGTACTGTCGGAGGGGCAGAACTGAGGGAGTGACGTACTGTCGGAGGGGCAGTACTGAGGGAGTGACGTACTGTCGGAGGGGCAGTACTGAGGGAGTGACGTACTGTCGGAGGGATAGTACTGAGGGAGTGACGTACTGTCGGAGGGGCAGTACTGAGGGAGCCCCGCACTGTCGGAGGGGCAGTACTGAGGGAGTGACGCACTGTCGGAGGGGCAGTACTGAGGGAGCCCCGCACTGTCGGAGGGGCAGTACTGAGGGAGTGACGTAGTGTCGGAGGGGCAGTACTGATGGAGTGCCGTACTGTCGGAGGGGCAGTACTGAGGGAGTCACGTACTGTCGGAGGGGCAGTACTGAGGGAGTGACGTACTGTCGGAGGGGCAGAACTGAGGGAGTGACGTACTGTCGGAGGGGCAGTACTGAGGGAGTGCCGTACTGTCGGAGGGGTAGTACTGAGGGAGTGACGTACTGTCGGAGGGGCAGTACTGAGGGAGTGACGCACTGTCGGAGGGGCAGAACTGAGGGAGTGACGTACTGTCGGAGGGGCAGTACTGAGGGAGTGACGTACTGTCGGAGGGCAGTACTGAGGGAGTGACGTACTGTCGGAGGGGCAGTACTGAGGGAGTGACGTACTGTCGGAGGGCAGTACTGAGGGAGTGACGTACTGTCGGAGGGGCAGAACTGAGGGAGTGACGTACTGTCGGAGGGGCAGTACTGAGGGAGTGACGCACTGTCGGAGGGGCAGAACTGAGGGAGTGACGTACTGTCGGAGGGGCAGTACTGAGGGAGTGACGTACTGTCGGAGGGGCAGTATTGAGGGAGTGACGTACTGTCGGAGGGGCAGAACTGAGGGAGTGAAGTACTGTCGGAGGGTCGTACTGTCGGAGGGACAGTACTGAGGGAGTGAAGCACTGTCGGAGGTGCAGTACTGAGGGAGTGCTGCACTGTCGGAGGGGCAGTACTGAGGGAGTGACGTACTGTCGGAGGGGCAGTACTGAGGGAGTGACGTACTGTCGGAGGGGCAGTACTGAGGGAGTGACGTACTGTCGGAGGGGCAGAACTGAGGGAGTGACGTACTGTCGGAGGGGCAGTACTGAGGGAGTGACGTACTGTCGGAGGGGCAGTACTGAGGGAGCCCCGCACTGTCGGAGGGGCAGTACTGAGGGAGTGACGCACTGTCGGAGGGGCAGTACTGAGGGAGCCCCGCACTGTCGGAGGGGCAGTACTGAGGGAGTGACGTAGTGTCGGAGGGGCAGTACTGATGGAGTGCCGTACTGTCGGAGGGGCAGTACTGAGGGAGTCACGTACTGTCGGAGGGGCAGTACTGAGGGAGTGACGTACTGTCGGAGGGGCAGAACTGAGGGAGTGACGTACTGTCGGAGGGGCAGTACTGAGGGAGTGCCGTACTGTCGGAGGGGTAGTACTGAGGGAGTGACGTACTGTCGGAGGGGCAGTACTGAGGGAGTGACGCACTGTCGGAGGGGCAGAACTGAGGGAGTGACGTACTGTCGGAGGGGCAGTACTGAGGGAGTGACGTACTGTCGGAGGGCAGTACTGAGGGAGTGACGTACTGTCGGAGGGGCAGTACTGAGGGAGTGACGTACTGTCGGAGGGCAGTACTGAGGGAGTGACGTACTGTCGGAGGGGCAGAACTGAGGGAGTGACGTACTGTCGGAGGGGCAGTACTGAGGGAGTGACGCACTGTCGGAGGGGCAGAACTGAGGGAGTGACGTACTGTCGGAGGGGCAGTACTGAGGGAGTGACGTACTGTCGGAGGGGCAGTATTGAGGGAGTGACGTACTGTCGGAGGGGCAGAACTGAGGGAGTGAAGTACTGTCGGAGGGTCGTACTGTCGGAGGGACAGTACTGAGGGAGTGAAGCACTGTCGGAGGTGCAGTACTGAGGGAGTGCTGCACTGTCGGAGGGGCAGTACTGAGGGAGTGACGTACTGTCGGAGGGGCAGTACTGAGGGAGTGACGTACTGTCGGAGGGGCAGTACTGAGGGAGTGACGTACTGTCGGAGGGGCAGTACTGAGGGAGTGCCGTACTGTCGGAGGTGCAGTACTGAGGGAGTGACGTACTGTCGGAGGGGCATTACTGAGGGAGTGCCGTACTGTCGGAGGGGCAGTACTGAGGGAGTGCTGCACTGTCGGAGGTGCAGTACTGAGGGAGTGACGTACTGTCGGAGGGGCAGTACTGAGGGAGTGACGTGCTGTCGGAGGGGCAGTACTGAGGGAGTGACGTACTGTCGGAGGGGCAGTACTGAGGGAGTGACGTACTGTCGGAGGGATAGTACTGAGGGAGTGACGTACTGTCGGAGGGGCAGTACTGAGGGAGTGACGTACTGTCGGAGGGGCAGTACTGAGGGAGCCCCGCACTGTCGGAGGGGCAGTACTGAGGGAGTGACGCACTGTCGGAGGGGCAGTACTGAGGGAGCCCCGCACTGTCGGAGGGGCAGTACTGAGGGAGTGACGTAGTGTCGGAGGGGCAGTACTGATGGAGTGCCGTACTGTCGGAGGGGCAGTACTGAGGGAGTCACGTACTGTCGGAGGGGCAGTACTGAGGGAGTGACGTACTGTCGGAGGGGCAGAACTGAGGGAGTGACGTACTGTCGGAGGGGCAGTACTGAGGGAGTGCCGTACTGTCGGAGGGGTAGTACTGAGGGAGTGACGTACTGTCGGAGGGGCAGTACTGAGGGAGTGACGTACTGTCGGAGGGCAGTACTGAGGGAGTGACGTACTGTCGGAGGGGCAGAACTGAGGGAGTGACGTACTGTCGGAGGGGCAGTACTGAGGGAGTGACGCACTGTCGGAGGGGCAGAACTGAGGGAGTGACGTACTGTCGGAGGGGCAGTACTGAGGGAGTGACGTACTGTCGGAGGGGCGGTACTGAGGGAGTGACGTACTGTCGGAGGGGCAGAACTGAGGGAGTGACGTACTGTCGGAGGGGCAGTACTGAGGGAGTGACGTACTGTCGGAGGGGCAATACTGAGGGAGTGCCGCATTGTCGGAGGGGCAGTACTGAGGGAGTGACGCACTGTCGGAGCGGCAGTACTGAGGGAGTGACGTACTGTCGGAGGGGCAGTACTGAGGGAGTGAAGTACTGTCGGAGGGTCGTACTGTCGGAGGGACAGTACTGAGGGAGTGACGCACTGTCGGAGGTGCAGTACTGAGGGAGTGCTGCACTGTCGGAGGGGCAGTACTGAGGGAGTGACGTACTGTCGGAGGGGCAGTACTGAGGGAGTGACGTACTGTCGGAGGGACAGTACTGAGGGAGTGACGTACTGTCGGAGGGGCAGTACTGAGGGAGTGCCGTACTGTCGGAGGTGCAGTACTGAGGGAGTGACGTACTGTCGGAGGGGCAGTACTGAGGGAGTGCCGTACTGTCGGAGGGGCAGTAATGAGGGAGTGCCGTACTGTCGGAGGGGCAGTACTGAGGGAGTGACGTACTGTCGGAGGGGCAGTACTGAGGGAGTGACGTACTGTCGGAGGGGCAATACTGAGGGAGTGACGTACTGTCGGAGGGGCAGTACTGAGGGAGTGACGCACTGTCGGAGGGGCAGTACTGAGTGAGTGCCGCACTGTCGGAGGGGCAGTACTGAGGGAGTGCCGCACTGTCGGAGGGGCAGTACTGAGGGAGTGCCGTACTGTCGCAGGGGCAGTACTGAGGGAGTGACGTACTGTCGGAGGGGCAGTACTGAGGGAGTGACGTACTGTCGGAGGGGCAGTACTGAGGGAGTGCCGTACTGTCGGAGGGGCAGTAATGAGGGAGTGAGGTACTGTCGGAGGGGCAGTACTGAGGGAGTGACGTACTGTCGGAGGGGCAGTACTGAGGGAGTGACGTACTGTCGGAGGGGCAGTACTGAGGGAGTGACGTACTGTCGGAGGGGCAGTACTGAGGGAGTGACGTACTGTCGGAGGGGCAGTACTGAGGGAGTGACGTACTGTCGGAGGAGCAGTACTGAGGGAATGACGTACTGTCGGAGGGGCAGTACTGAGGGAGTGACGTACTGTCGGAGGGGCAGTACTGAGGGAGTGACGTACTGTCGGAGGGCAGTACTGAGGGAGTGACGTACTGTCGGAGGGGCAGAACTGAGGGAGTGACGTACTGTCGGAGGTGCAGTACTGAGGGAGTGACGCACTGTCGGAGGGGCAGAACTGAGGGAGTGACGTACTGTCGGAGGGGCAGTACTGAGGGAGTGCCGTACTGTCGGAGGGGCAGTACTGAGGGAGTGACGTACTGTCGGAGGGGCAGTACTGAGGGAGTGACGTACTGTCGGAGGGCAGTACTGAGGGAGTGACGTACTGTCGGAGGGCAGTACTGAGGGAGTGACGTACTGTCGGAGGGGCAGTACTGAGGGAGTGCCGTACTGTCGGAGGGGCAGTACTGAGGGAGTGACGCACTGTCGGAGGGGCAGAACTGAGGGAGTGACGTACTGTCGGAGGGGCAGTACTGATGGAGTGACGTACTGTCGGAGGGGCCGTACTGAGGGAGTGACGTACTGTCGGAGGGGCAGAACTGAGGGAGTGACGTACTGTCGGAGGGGCAGTACTGAGGGAGTGACGTACTGTCGGAGGGGCAGTACTGAGGGAGTGCCGCACTGTCGGAGGGGCAGTACTGAGGGAGTGACGCACTGTCGGAGGGACAGTACTGAGCGAGTGACGTACTGTCGGAGGTGCAGTACTGAGGGAGTGCCGTACTGTCGGAGGGGCAGTACTGAGGGAGTGCCGTACTGTCGGAGGGGCAGTAATGAGGGAGTGCCGTACTGTCGGAGGGGCAGTACTGAGGGAGTGACGTACTGTCGGAGGGGCAGTACTGAGGGAGTGACGTACTGTCGGAGGGGCAGTACTGAGGGAGTGACGTACTGTCGGAGGGGCAGTACTGAGGGAGTGACGCACTGTCGGAGGGGCAGTACTGAGGGAGTGCCGCACTGTCGGAGGGGAAGTACTGAGGGAGTGCCGCACTGTCGGAGGGGCAGTACTGAGGGAGTGCCGTACTGTCGGAGGGGCAGTACTGAGGGAGTGACGTACTGTAGGAGGGGCAGTACTGAGGGAGTGACGTACTGTCGGAGGGGCAGTACTGAGGGAGTGCCGTACTGTAGGAGGGGCAGTACTGAGGGAGTGACGTACTGTCGGAGGGGCAGTACTGAGGGAGTGCCGTACTGTCGGAGGGGCAGTAATGAGGGAGTGAGGTACTGTCGGAGGGGCAGTACTGAGGGAGTGACGTACTGTCGGAGGGGCAGTACTGAGGGAGTGCCGTACTGTCGGAGGGGCAGTACTGAGGGAGTGACGTACTTTCGGAGGGGCAGTACTGAGGGAGTGCCGCACTGTCGGAGGGGCAGTACTGAGGGAGTGCCGTACTGTCGGAGGGGCAGTACTGAGGGAGTGACGTACTGTAGGAGGGGCAGTACTGAGGGAGTGACGTACTGTCGGAGGGGCAGTACTGAGGGAGTGCCGTACTGTCGGAGGGGCAGTAATGAGGGAGTGAGGTACTGTCGGAGGGGCAGTACTGAGGGAGTGACGTACTGTCGGAGGGGCAGTACTGAGGGAGTGCCGTACTGTCGGAGGGGCAGTACTGAGGGAGTGACGTACTTTCGGAGGGGCAGTACTGAGGGAGTGCCGTACTGTCGGAGGGGCAGTAATGAGGGAGTGCCGTACTGTCGGAGGGGCAGTACTGAGGGAGTGACGTACTGTCGGAGGGGCAGTACTGAGGGACTGACGTACTGTCGGAGGGACAGTACTGAGGGAGTGACGTACTGTCGGAGGGGCAGTACTGAGGGAGTGCCGTACTGTCGGAGAGGCAGTAATGAGGGAGTGACGTACTGTCGGAGGGGCAGTACTGAGGGAGTGACGTACTGTCGGAGGGGCAGTACTGAGGGAGTGACGTACTGTCGGAGGGGCAGTACTGAGGGAGTGACGTACTGTCGGAGGGGCAGTACTGAGGGAGTGACGCACTGTCGGAGGGGCAGTACTGAGTGAGTGCCGCACTGTCGGAGGGGCAGTACTGAGGGAGTGCCGCACTGTCGGAGGGGCAGTAATGAGGGAGTGAGGTACTGTCGGAGGGGCAGTACTGAGGGAGTAACCTACTGTCGGAGGGGCAGTACTGAGGGAGTGCCGTACTGTCGGAGGGGCAGTACTGAGGGAGTGACGTACTGTCGGAGGGGCAGTACTGAGGGAGTGAAGTACTGTCGGAGGGGCAGTACTGAGGGAGTGACGTACTGTCGGAGGGGCAGTACTGAGGGAGTGCCGTACTGTCGGAGAGGCAGTAATGAGGGAGTGCCGTACTGTCGGAGGTGCAGTACTGAGGGAGTGACGTACTGTCGGAGCGGCAGTACTGAGGGAATGACGTACTGTCGGAGGGGCAGTACTGAGGGAGTGCCGTACTGTCGGAGGGGCAGTACTGAGGGAGTGACGTACTATCGGAGGGCAGTACTGAGGGAGTGACGTACTGTCGGAGGGGCAGAACTGAGGGAGTGACGTACTGTCGGAGGTGCAGTACTGAGGGAGTGACGCACTGTCGGAGGGGCAGAACTGAGGGAGTGACGTACTGTCGGAGGGGCAGTACTGAGGGAGTGCCGTACTGTCGGAGGGGCAGTACTGAGGGAGTGACGTACTGTCGGAGGGGCAGTACTGAGGGAGTGACGTACTGTCGGAGGGCAGTACTGAGGGAGTGACGTACTGTCGGAGGGCAATACTGAGGGAGTGACGTACTGTCGGAGGGGCAGTACTGAGGGAGTGACGTACTGTCGGAGGGCAGTACTGAGGGAGTGACGCACTGTCGGAGGGGCAGAACTGAGGGAGTGACGTACTGTCGGAGGGGCAGTACTGAGGGAGTGACGTACTGTCGGAGGGGCAGTACTGAGGGAGTGACGTACTGTCGGAGGGGCAGAACTGAGGGAGTGACGTACTGTCGGAGGGGCAGTACTGAGGGAGTGACGTACTGTCGGAGGGGCAGTACTGAGGGAGTGCCGCACTGTCGGTGGGGCAGTACTGAGGGAGTGACGCACTGTCGGAGCGGCAGTACTGAGGGAGTGACGTACTGTCGGAGGGGCAGTACTGAGGGAGTGAAGTACTGTCGGAGGTGCAGTACTGAGGGAGTGCTGCACTGTCGGAGGGGCAGTACTGAGGGAGTGACGTACTGTCGGAGGGGCAGTACTGAGGGAGTGACGTACTGTCGGAGGGGCAGTACTGAGGGAGTGACGTACTGTCGGAGGGGCAGTACTGAGGGAGTGACGTACTGTCGGAGTGACAGTACTGAGCAAGTGACGTACTGTCGGAGGGGCAGTAATGAGGGAGTGCCGTACTGTCGGAGGTGCAGTAGTGAGGGAGTGCCGTACTGTCGGAGGGGCAGTACTGAGGGAGTGCCGTACTGTCGGAGGGGCAGTAATGAGGGAGTGCCGTACTGTCGGAGGGGCAGTACTGAGGGAGTGACGTACTGTCGGAGGGGCAGTACTGAGGGAGTGACGCACTGTCGGAGGGGCAGTACTGAGGGAGTGACGTACTGTCGGAGGGGCAGTACTGAGGGAGTGACGCACTGTCGGAGGGGCAGTACTGAGGGAGTGCCGCACTGTCGGAGGGGCAGTACTGAGGGAGTGCCGCACTGTCGGAGGGGCAGTACTGAGGGAGTGCCGTACTGTCGGAGGGGCAGTACTGAGGGAGTGACGTACTGTCGGAGGGGCAGTACTGAGGGAGTGACGTACTGTCGGAGGGGCAGTACTGAGGGAGTGCCGTACTGTCGGAGGGGCAGTAATGAGGGAGTGAGGTACTGTCGGAGGGGCAGTACTGAGGGAGTGACGTACTGTCGGAGGGGCAGTACTGAGGGAGTGCCGTACTGTTGGAGGGGCAGTACTGAGGGAGTGACGTACTGTCGGAGGGGCAGTACTGAGGGAGTGCCGTACTGTCGGAGGGGCAGTAATGAGGGAGTGCCGTACTGTCGGAGGGGCAGTACTGAGGGAGTGACGTACTGTCGGAGGGGCAGTACTGAGGGAGTGACGTACTGTCGGAGGGGCAGTACTGAGGGACTGACGTACTGTCGGAGGGACAGTACTGAGGGAGTGACGTACTGAGGGAGTGACGTACTGTCGGAGGGGCAGTACTGAGGGAGTGACGTACTGTCGGAGGGGCAGTACTGAGGGAGTGACATACTGTCGGAGGGGCAGTACTGAGGGAGTGACGTACTGTCGGAGGGGCAGTACTGAGGGAGTGACGTACTGTCGGAGGGACAGTACTGAGGGAGTGACGTACTGTCGGAGGGGCAGTACTGAGGGAGTGACGTACTGTCGGAGGGGCAGTACTGAAGGAGTGACGTACTGTCGGAGGGGCAGTACTGAGGGAGTGACGTACTGTCGGAATAACAGTACTGAGGGAGTGACGTACTGTCGGAGGGGCAGTACTGAGGGAGTGACGTACTGTAGGAGGGGCAGTACTGAGGGAGTGCCATACTGTCGAAGGTGCAGTACTGAGGGAGCGACGTACTGTCTGAGGGGCAGTACTGAGGGAGTGACGTACTGTCGGAGGGGCAGTACTGAGGGAGTGACGTACTGTCGGAGGGGCAGTACTGAGGGAGTGCCGTACTGTCGGAGGGGCAGTACTGAGGGAGTGACGTACTGTCGGAGGGCAGTACTGAGGGAGTGACGTACTGTCGGAGGGGCAGTACTGTGGGAGTGACGTACTGTCGGAGGGTCAGTACTGAGGGAGTGACGTACTGTCGGAGGGGCAGTACTGAGGGAGTGACGTACTGTCGGAGGGGCAGTACTGAGGGAGTGACGTACTGTCGGAGGGGCAGTACTGAGGGAGTGACGTACTGTCGGAGGGGCAGTACTGAGGGAGTGACGTACTGTCGGAGGGGCAGTACTGAGCGAGTGCCGTACTGTCGGAGGGGCAGTACTGAGGGAGTGCCGTACTGTCGGAGGGGCAGTACTGAGGGAGTGACGTACTGTCGGAGGGGCAGTACTGAGGGAGCCCCGCACTGTCGGAGGGGCAGTACTGAGGGAGTGACGTACTGTCGGAGGGGCAGTACTGAGGGAGCCCCGCACTGTCGGAGGGGCAGTACTGAGGGAGTGCCGCACTGTCGGAGGGGCAGTACTGAGGGAGTGCCGTACTGTCGGAGGGGCAGTACTGAGGGAGTGACGTACTGTCGGAGGGGCAGTACTGAGGGAGTGACGTACTGTCGGAGGGGCAGTACTGAGGGAGTGCCGTACTGTCGGAGGGGCAGGAATGAGGGAATGAGGTACTGTCGGAGGGGCAGTACTGAGGGAGTGACGTACTGTCGGAGGGGCAGAACTGAGGGAGTGACGTACTGTCGGAGGGGCAGTACTGAGGGAGTGAAGTACTGTCGGAGGTGCAGTACTGAGGGAGTGCTGCACTGTCGGAGGGGCAGTACTGAGGGAGTGACGCACTGTCGGAGCGGCAGTACAGAGGGAGTGACGTACTGTCGGAGGGGCAGTACTGAGGGAGTGACGTACTGTCGGAGGGGCAGTACTGAGGGAGTGACGTACTGTCGGAGGGACAGTACTGAGCGAGTGACGTACTGTCGGAGGGGCAGTACTGAGGGAGTGCCGTACTGTCGGAGGTGCAGTACTGAGGGAGTGCCGCACTGTCGGAGGGGCAGTACTGAGGGAGTGCCGTACTGTCGGAGGGGCAGTACTGAGGGAGTGCCGTACTGTCGGAGGGGCAGTAATGAGGGAGTGCCGTACTGTCGGAGGGGCAGTACTGAGGGAGTGACGTACTGTCGGAGGGGCAGTACTGAGGGAGTGACGTACTGTCGGAGGGGCAGTACTGAGGGAGTGACGTACTGTCGGAGGGGCAGTACTGAGGGAGTGACGCACTGTCGGAGGGGCAGTACTGAGGGAGTGCCGCACTGTCGGAGGGGCAGTACTGAGGGAGTGCCGCACTGTCGGAGGGGCAGTACTGAGGGAGTGCCGTACTGTCGGAGGGGCAGTACTGAGGGAGTGACGTACTGTCGGAGGGGCAGTACTGAGGGAGTGACGTACTGTCGGAGGGGCAGTACTGAGGGAGTGCCGTACTGTCGGAGGGGCAGTAATGAGGGAGTGAGGTACTGTCGGAGGGGCAGTACTGAGGGAGTGACGTACTGTCGGAGGGGCAGTACTGAGGGAGTGCCGTACTGTCGGAGGGGCAGTACTGAGGGAGTTACGTACTGTCGGAGGGGCAGTACTGAGGGAGTGCCGTACTGTCGGAGGGGCAGTAATGAGGGAGTGCCGTACTGTCGGAGGGGCAGTACTGAGGGAGTGACGTACTGTCGGAGGGGCAGTACTGAGGGAGTGACGTACTGTCGAAGGGGCTGTACTGAGGGACTGACGTACTGTCGGAGGGATAGTACTGAGGGAGTGACGTACTGAGGGAGTGACGTACTGTCGGAGGGTCAGTACTGAGGGAGTGACGTACTGTCGGAGGGGCAGTACTGAGGGAGTGACATACTGTCGGAGGGGCAGTACTGAGGGAGTGACGTACTGTCGGAGGGGCAGTACTGAGGGAGTGCTGCACTGTCGGAGGGGCAGTACTGAGGGAGTGACGTACTGTCGGAGGGGCAGTACTGAGGGAGTGACGTACTGTCGGAGGGACAGTACTGAGGGAGTGACGTACTGTCGGAGGGGCAGTACTGAGGGAGTGCCGTACTGTCGGAGGGGCAGTACTGAGGGAGTGCTGCACTGTCGGAGGGGCAGTACTGAGGGAGTGCTGCACTGTCGGAGGGGCAGTACTGAGGGAGTGACGTACTGTCGGAGGGGCAGTACTGAGGGAGTGACGTACTGTCGGAGGGACAGTACTGAGGGAGTGACGTACTGTCGGAGGGGCAGTACTGAGGGAGTGACGTACTGTAGGAGGGGCAGTACTGAGGGAGTGCCGTACTGTCGGAGGTGCAGTACTGAGGGAGTGACGTACTGTCTGAGGGGCAGTACTGAGGGAGTGACGTACTGTCGGAGGGGCAGTACTGAGGGAGTGACGTACTGTCGGAGGGGCAGTACTGAGGGAGTGACGCACTGTCGGAGGGGCAGTACTGAGGGAGTGACGTACTGTCGGAGGGGCAGTACTGAGGGAGTGACGTACTGTCGGAGGGGCAGTACTGAGGGAGTGCCGCACTGTCGGAGGGGCAGTACTGAGGGAGTGCCGTACTGTCGGAGGGGCAGTACTGAGGGAGTGACGTACTGTCGGAGGGCAGTACTGAGGGAGTGACGTACTGTCGGAGGGGCAGTACTGAGGGAGTGAAGTACTGTCGGAGGGTCGTACTGTCGGAGGGGCAGTACTGTCGGAGGGGCAGTACTGAGGGAGTGACGTACTGTCGGAGGGGCAGTACTGAGGGAGTGACGTACTGTCGGAGGGGCAGTACTGAGGGAGTGACGCACTGTCGGAGGGGCAGTACTGAGGGAGTGACGTACTGTCGGAGGGGCGGTACTGAGGGAGTGACGTACTGTCGGAGGGGCAGTACTGAGGGAGTGCCGCACTGTCGGAGGGGCAGTACTGAGGGAGTGACGTACTGTCGGAGGGGCAGTACTGAGGGAGTGACGTACTGTCGGAGGGCAGTACTGAGGGAGTGACGTACTGTCGGAGGGGCAGTACTGAGGCAGTGACGCACTGTTGGAGGGGCAGTACTGAGGGAGTGACGTACTGTCGGAGGGGCAGTACTGAGGGAGTGACGTACTGTCGGAGGGGCAGTACTGAGGGAGTGACATACTGTCGGAGGGGCAGTACTGAGGGAGTGAAGTACTGTCGGAAGGTCGTACTGTCGGAGGGGCAGTACTGTTGGAGGGGCAGTACTGAGGGAGTGAAGTACTGTCGGAGGGCAGTACTGAGGGAGTGACGTACTGTCGGAGGTGCAGTACTGAGGGAGTGACGCACTGTCGGAGGGGCAGAACTGAGGGAGTGACGTACTGTCGGAGGGGAAGTACTGAGGGAGTGACGTACTGTCGGAGGGGCAGTACTGAGGGAGTGCTGCACTGTCGGAGGGGCAGTACTGAGGGAGTGACGTACTGTCGGAGGGCAGTACTGAGGGAGTGACGTACTGTCGGAGGGACAGTACTGAGGGAGTGACGTACTGTCGGAGGGGCAGTACTGAGGGAGTGCCGTACTGTCGGAGGGGCAGTACTGAGGGAGTGCTGCACTGTCGGAGGGGCAGTACTGAGGGAGTGCTGCACTGTCGGAGGGGCAGTACTGAGGGAGTGACGTACTGTCGGAGGGGCAGTACTGAGGGAGTGACGTACTGTCGGAGGGACAGTACTGAGGGAGTGACGTACTGTCGGAGGGGCAGTACTGAGGGAGTGACGTACTGTAGGAGGGGCAGTACTGAGGGAGTGCCGTACTGTCGGAGGTGCAGTACTGAGGGAGTGACGTACTGTCTGAGGGGCAGTACTGAGGGAGTGACGTACTGTCGGAGGGGCAGTACTGAGGAGTGACGTTACTGTCGGAGGGGCAGTACTGAGGGAGTGACGTACTGTCGGAGGGGCAGTACTGAGGGTACTGAGGGAGTGAAGTACTGTCGGAGGGTCGTACTGTCGGAGGGGCAGTACTGTCGGAGGGGCAGTACTGAGGGAGTGACGTACTGTCGGAGGGGCAGTACTGAGGGAGTGACGTACTGTCGGAGG